>NC_133666.1:29279524-29600371 GCF_037893015.1 Macrotis lagotis
TTAAGGTGTCAAGAGGACGAAACCAGTGGCAGAGTAGTGAGAAGACCCAAGACCATACCAATGAGAGGAATTAGCAGAAAGTAATAAGGGTCAATAATGAACAGAGACCCAAAAGACAGAAAAGCAAGCCTAGACATTTCTTTTAAATAGTACCGTGAGTTATGTGATTGCATGTTTGGGAGAAGAGAAGGATGAATCTCTTTAACCCAAGAGTTTGTGTTTCTGTGTGTGTGTGTGTTTAGAACAGGGGAAGGGGGAGCAGAAGGGGTGGGGTACGACAAAATTAGTATTATAAATAAAAGGGACAGTACAGGTTCGTTTGGACAGTGAGATAAGAGCAGAGGGCTACCTGATTTTTTTTACCAACCCCATGTACTTTCCTCTTCCAAGAGAGCTCACAAGTCTGTAAGAATACACCAGATCCTGTAAGGTCAATTCTCTCTGGAAATGGAAGAAAAGTTGTCTTGACATGTGTGCATCTTATGTGTTTTCTATTGTTAAAAAAAAAACCTGTTCTAAATTCTATCTGCTATTAATCTAAACGCTTATCGAGGATCTGAGGACACTTTTTTCCTTTTCTGTAGAGATCTAGATATAAACCAAATTTTCCATGTTCCTACAAGAAATTCTGGGTAGGATCCAATATTGAACCTGATGCAGGCAAACTGAAAACTTTGGGTCTGAACCATGGGTTATACATGAATCAAATAATACTCCACCAAACTGCTTTCTTACTACTTGGTTGTAACCCTGCACACGAAATATCAATCTTATGAAGTTGTACCAAAGTCTCAGTTTGAAGAAATTACACTAATGGTAATAAAAACCACTTCAGTGTTATATGCCTCAATTCAACAATGTGTGAGGTATTATGCTGAGTGCTAAAAATACAACAAGAAATACCAGGGGCACCTAGGTGGCCAAGTGGATAGAGCACTAGTCCTGGAGTAAGAAGTGCAAATCTGATCTCAGACACCTAATAATTACCTAGCTGGGTGACCTTGGGCAAGTGACTTAACCTCACTGCCTTGCAAAAACCAAAAATAAAGAAAGAAAAGAAATACTGCTACAGTTCTTGATATCAACTTCCTTACATTACATCTTTCACACCAGTATGTACATATTCTACTTAATGTACTAGTTATGTCACCTCCAGCCACTACAAAAAAACTTTGTAAGAAATTAAGTAAAAAGCCCTGATCCTGGCTTTCTTAGCTCCATTAGTAGGCCCCAACTTTATTTTACACAACTTCTCTTGATAGTACTCCAAACACAATATAATGACTGACATATATTCTGAGTAACTAATTCGTTAGTGTGGATTTTTTTTCTTTCTTTCTGGATCATCCATGCAATACATCAGTATTTTTATCCTTCCAATGTCATAATACAAAGAAAATCAATGTATCATTGAAATCAATCATTTAGCAGAGGTTATGTTCTAAAAACTGAGAAATAATTTCAACTTTCCAAAAACAAACAATAATTCTTAAATGCCTATAGAAAGCTGAATGGATTTTGAGAATTACAAAATTATTGTTTTGCAATTTTAAAAAGAGTAATTATATCTTAGCCAGTGGCATGCCTTATTCAAAATACATATAATCATGAAATCCCGAGTCTCTAAATTCAAATTATCATACTGACCATTCATAGCAGCTCAGCATTCAAATATCCCAGAAAGATCCACCTGGGTAGATCTGGTGGATCTGGTCTGGTGGATCTTTTCAAATTCAAGAAGACAAAAAGACCCATACTCTTGCCTATGCCAGTCAAGGCTCCCCCACTGTGTTTGCCTTGAAGGATTCCAAAACTAGTTTGCAAAGCAGATGTATCATGAAGCTCACACTGAGTCTTTGAGACTCATTGTTCCCTGAACATATTAAATTGATGCTTGGAAGGAAAGATTGTTTTTTGAAAGCTATTATAATGCCTAAAAAGTGCCTGACTCTTTCTAATAAAAAAAAATTAAAGTCTGCAGGATGTCAATGGAAACAATAAGGTTTAATTAATTTTTGCCCCCACCCACCCCAATCTCCTCCCGCCATACACATTTGTGGTTGTTGGCAAAACACATTCTTCAAATGTGGATACAGAGATCTATTGTATCTGCCAGAGATACACCATGTCTTCATCCATCACTCTGATCTAGCTTGATTATTGGCTTTGCTGAGTGAGAAAGAAAGCTCTTTTCAAAGATCCTTTCTGGTGCTAATGAATTCCAATTGGTAATGCAGACTGTAAAGTCTCCAAACCCTTTCCAATTCAACAAAAACTTCACAATTTTTTAAGATCAGTTTTCCCCCTTCAGAGGTCCATTACTATACAAATTCATTCATTCAGCAACCTATAGGTACCCTATAGGTACCATACTAGGTGCTATAAAGATAAAGAAATAGCTTCTACACTCAAAGAGTTTAGACTGAACTGGACAGAAGCAATATGCACACATGCAAGTAAAATAGAAATATAAAGAAAATAAATAAAAAATCATCTCAGGGAGGCATGGACTAACAATCAGGGCAACAAAGGAAAGCCCTCTCGTAGGAGGTACAACATGAACTTATCTGTTTGATTACACAATTTTTTCCGCCTCAAATCAATTCCTCCTTCAAATTCATCAGTCTCTCTCCCTGGTACCACTCTTTACCTAGTTACCTGGGTTTGAAATCCCAGAATCTCCTTTAACTCTATAGTTCAGTTACCAAATCCCAAATCCCTCTTAAAACAGGCCCTCCCCAACAGGACTATTGATGCTTCCTCTGAATCCATTTCTTAGTCCTCCCCCTTTCTTCCAACTATGGAGTCCTTCCCCTTTCTTCTCCTAATGAACCTTAGGTACAACTCTGAACATGTATATGTTTCTTCTGTTCAAAATCCTTCAATGGTTCCAAACTGTTACTAAATAAAGTCCAGACTCTTTAACCTGGTCTTCAAGACCCTGGATGATCCAGGCTTCTTCTTCTCTACTTTATACACAAAAGAAAAGCTGGCCTACCCCACCATTCCAAAGACACAGTCAGTACTATATTCAGTCACTTTTATATATTTTCTTTGGGTCTTTTCCTATAACATCCCCAATGTGTAAAATGTCTTTGAGCCTCCTGAAATCCCACCTATTCTTCAGAGTCCAGCTGAATTTCTCCAAGAGGTCTTCCATCATCTCAGAATCACAAAACTCCCAAATTGAAAGAGAGCTTAGAACTTATTTGGTACAATCCATGCTTGAAAAAGAATCCCCCCCATACACAACATATCTGAGAAAGGTTCATCCAGCCTCTTCTCAAAAATTCTTATGGGTGGAAAAAATCTTTACCTCCTAAGATAGCCCATTCTACTACTGAATAGCACTAATTTTCTGTAAGTTTTTTTTCCTTACAGCAAATCTAAATTTGACTCTTTGCAATGTACACCCACTGCTTCTAATTATGCACGCTGGGTACAAGCGGAACACGTCTATTTCCTCTTCTACAAGACAACCCTTCAGATACTTGAAGACAGCCAGCCTTTCCCCTGAGTCTTCTCTTCTCCAGGATAAAGGACCCAGGAGATTCAACAGTTCCTGCTATGGCATGAAAGCAGAGCCCTTTGCTATGCTGCTACCCATCTCCTGGGCATTGTAAGGAAGGGCTTCTTAATTATTTTGTATGTCCTGGACCCCTCGGGCAGGCAGTCTACTGAAAACTATGGAGTCCTTAGAATACTGTTTTTAGAAGCATAAAATCAAACACATAAGTTTACAAAGAAGACCAATTATACTGAAATACAGTGATGGAATTTTTTTAAACAATCACCTTACAGATCTCAAATTAAGGATGCCTATTCTAAAGGTAACCAGTGACCTTTCTGAAATATGGCACTTTTACCTGAACCCCATGAGGCAATGAGGTGGAGTACAGAGGGGTCCATTGCTTGCTTATTGCTCTTAATGAAGGCTAAGATTGGAGCATTATTGGTTGCCATATTAGAAATACAAAGGAAAGCCCAGTTTAAGACAGTTAAATTTATCCCTATTAATTCCCATCTGAATATATTTGATCTGATGTTCTGGCCTGTTAATATCTTATTGACTCCACACTCATGTAAAGAATATGACAGCTCTCTGCATAGCAGCTTGATGTCACCTGCAAATTTGATAAGCATGCCATCTAGGTCTTTATCAAAAGCCTTGATAAAAAAATGTTAAACAGCATGGGACAAGCATAGATTCCCGGAACTTTCTAATAAGGGCAGGTAAATGGAACAGTGGACAGAGTGCTGGGCTTGGAGTCAAAAAGACCTGAGGTCAAATCTGAACTCGGATGCATACCAGCTATGTGAGTCTGGCAAGTCTCTAACCCTGTTTGTCTTAATTTCATAATCAATAAAAAGCAGATAATAATAGCTCGTACCTCCCAGGGATGTTGTGAAGATCAAATAAGATAATAATCATAAGGCATTCAACACTATGTCTGGTACACAGTAATCACTATATAAATGTGAGGTAGTAGTAGTAGTAGTAGTAGTAGTAGTACTAGTAGTAGTAGTAGTAGTAGTAGTAGTAGTAGTAGTACTAGTAGTAGTAGTAGTAGTAGTAGTAGTAGTAGTAGTACTAGTAGTAGTAGTAGTAGTACTAGTAGTAGTAGTAGTAGTAGTAGTAGTAGTAGTAGTAGCAGCAGTAGTAGTAGTATAGAGGCCTCTTTCCAAAATGGCATCAAACATTTAAAAACTTCGCATAGGGTCTAATCAATCAACCAATGCCATATCTCTCCGATCATGCTATTCTATCTACCATCTCATCAACAATAATAACAGGAAAGCCTTTGAGCACTTGGGGAAAACAGAAATAAACCAGAGCCATCAATCCATCAATCAACAAGCACTTATTAAGTGCCTACTGTATTCTAGGCCATATTCTAGATACAGGAGATACAAACACAAGTTATCATTACCTTTCCTAAAGGAGGGAAACAACGTGCACAAGTTAGTCAATACACAATACAGTCAATATAAATACAAGGTTATTTCAGCAGGGGCAACAAGCATTTAGTAAGTGGTTACCATTGCCAGCCCTGTGCTAAGCACTTTTCAAATATTATTTCATTCAACCTTCATAATAATCCTAGGAGGAAGATGTTATCATTAAGCTCATTTTACAGCTGAGAAACCTGAGACAGATATGCATCAGGGACTTATGGAAAACACAGCAAGTAAATGATTGAAGCTACATTGGAATTCAGATCTTTCTGATTCCAAGAAAATCAGTAAATACCTCACACAAGAGGTAATGCTTGCAGAAAGTTATAGGTACTAAAAAGTATAGGTGAGAAAAAGGAAATGACAAGCATAGAAAACAGTGTGAATACAGACATGGAGAAATTGAGGCAGAATATCGTGTATAATGAATGTACCAAGGATGCCAGTGTAGCTAGCAATAAGAAATACATGGTGGCATTCAATTTGGATCAATGCATACCATGTAAACAATGTAAAGACTGGCAAATTGCCTTCTGTGGGGAGGGGGGAGAGGGAAGTAAGATTGGGGGGAAATTGTAAAACTCAAAATAAATAAAATCTTCAAAAAGAAAAGAAAAGAAATACATGATGGGGAGTAACATGTAAAAGGCCTGGAAAAGCATCCTCAGAATTCCTGGAATCTACCAAATCAATAATTGTTAATAAAGGAAATGCAGTTACTCTGGCAGAATCTATACTTCTGGAAACCAGGGGAATGAATTCATTGTGATAGATGCTTCTGTATGTTCACTACACATAGAACAATAGATTGGAGTCAAGTTTACTGGTCTAGAGTTTACAAACTTTATATAAACTATATACCCCCACTGGTCTAGGAGCTCCTTGGAGGCCCGGTCTGGCATTTACATTTCCTTCTCTCCTTAGAGCTTAGTACTATGTTTAGCACTGACGGTTAGTGTAAAGAAACATCTCCAGTTCTCTTTGATCTTTCAAAGATCACTGAGAGTGAATTAGCAATACTATCTATCAATTCTTTCAGCATTTTTCTCTTACTATACCTTAATACTGGTATTTATATTGATCCTAAACCTTTATATTTATATATAAACTAAACAGCCATCTTTGCTCTATCCTTTCAAGCCCAAAAATCATTCTTCACAGAGAAAAATTAAGCAAAGTAAAAAGTGAGCAACAATGTTTTTTTTTTCTTTATTGCCAATTTATCATTGTCCCTACCACCCCAAGAAGAAATCATCTCCTTCACAGCCTTAACCAGCTATATGGAACAGAACATTGACGAATCAACTTGAAGTCAGTAAGATAAGAGTTCAAATCCAGCCTCTAACAGTAGTTAGTAGTATGACCCTGGGTTCAGTTTCCTAAAAACGGAAAAATTATAGCACTTACCCAATGGGGCTACAGTAAAGATCAAAATATCTATGAAAATCCTAAACCACAATATGAGTTATTGTTATTATGAAAAACAGTAAGACAAATAATACTTGTACTCGCTACCAAACCAGGGTGTTTGGAGAAAAACTCTGACCCTCATGTGTAAATTTCAACTAAGACTGCAGCCTTTTTTGTTTATTATTCCATTTGGTACTCAGGACTTGGTAAATAGTGATTATAGAACCAGTTGTGAGAACCCCTGTGGATATGGAGAAGAACATTGAATTTAAATAAAAGAGGCCTAGATTCTAATCCCAGCTCTGTCTGTAACTCACAGTGTGAGACACTCGGGGTCTCAATTTTTCCATCTGAAAAGTAATGAAAATACAAGCCACATAATTAATTTCCAAGTATTATCTGAACATATTCTGTATGGGAATGAGACTATTATGAAAGTCTTACTCAGATGTCTCATCACGGTACGAAGGTGACCATGGGGTCTTGAAGGCTCTGCTGGTAGAATGCGATCTTTGGGAGGTTCCATAATTCTGAAAAGGCTTTGAATGTAGCCCTGGCAACAGACTATGTCTGCTGACTGAGGATCAGCCTATCTAAATAAGAAGCAGCTCATCTTCTATAGGCTGGCCCTTAGGTAAGGAATTCTGTAGCCATGGAAACCCGTGAAACAAAGAAAAATCCAAAATGGCTCTCAGCTCGCTGTAGAGGCCTTTCCCTTCTGCAGTGACATAGGCAGATTGGTGGGAAAGGAGGCATAGGATGGTAGGAATCATTCAATTTTTGCTGAATTTCAAATGTGTTATCTCTGTACAGAAACCAGAGAGTACAAGAGGGTGCCTTGAGAAGTGGTACTTTTTCCTTGCTGGAAAGCCTTTGAGCAGAGCCTGGATCATCAATTGTTGCATTTTGAGTAAGGGGTAGCATTTCCTTCCACTCAGATTCTGTAATTTTGAATAAACATATAAATAGAAGAACTAAATCATATTAATCTTGACACTCTTGCTTTTAGTGAAATCAGATGACAAAAAGACATTGTAGTTTAAAATAAAGGTGACTCGTAGGTCCTATAAAAGAAGCAAACAATGGAGCTTATGGGTATTTTTAAATTATGTACTGAAAGCAAACAAGAATACTTATTTCATAGGATACCTGTTCATGCTGTCTTGTAAAGCTCATGAGAAGCATTTGTAAGAAGGTAGAGTGAAGATAATTGAATCACAGTATTTTCAGAAGATGAAATTAAGAAACTCTACAAAGATCTTGATAACACCACCCTTGATAAAATCTCCCATTAAAGCAACATATATTATAAAAAGCAAAGTACCAATGTGGACACAAAAAGAACCGTAAAAATGTGCTGGGAAAAGGGGTGGCTAGATGGCGTAGTAGATAAAGCACCGGCCTTGGAGTCAGGAGTACTTGGGTTCAAATCTGGTCTCAGACACTTAATAATGACCTAGCTGTGTGGCCTTGGGCAAGCCACTTAACCCTGTTTGCCTTGCAAAAAAACCCTAAAAAAATGTGCTGGAAAATGTGTTTCAGGATTAAGAAACAAAATAGATCTTGAGTGTATAGACCACTCAGAAACCTCACATGGGTTTATTACTATTTTCTAAAAGAGAGTGTCAAAGCATTAGACATCAGAAGTCTCATATAACATTTTTTTAAAATGAAATTGATCAGACCTTAAAAGGCAAGAAATTCTTGGCTATGAAAAGGCAGTCATTTTTTTTTATTTTTAAAGTTTTATTTTATTTTTTATCAATTACATGCAAAAGTACCTTTCAACATTCATCCATTTTTCTACTGCCCTGTCTTCCCTGTTCCCACCCCATGGCAGCCAAAAATCTGGTAAAAATGTACATGAACAAACATGTTTAACATATTTCCATATTAGTTATATCATGAAAAATGAATTAGAACTAAGGGGGAAAACATGAGAAAGAAAGAAAAAGCATAAAAGAAATTTTTATTAAAAAAAGATTTTCTCCACATTCAGACTAGATAATTTATTATGGTTTGTTTTGTTTTTCCTGATATGGATGCTATTTTCCATAACAGATCCCTCAGGGTTGTCTTTCATCACTGAACTATTGAAAGGAGTTGCATTATGGCAGTTTATTTCTGCATTAACTATCTATTCAGTCATAGCCCTGGCTTTTAAAAAAATCAATTATAAGTCAATTATAAGACAAAGATGAGAAGAAATAGCATACAATTAAAAAAAATCTCCAAACTGACAAAGTAAACAAGCTACTGATGCAGAAAAAGAGGACACAGAGGAATAGACAAAGAAACAGTTAAAGATCAAACCTACTGTCATTAACAAGCTAAGTAAACATAGTAAAACATACACTTCAATAGAGAATTCAAAAAAAATCCAGCCTACACTAACAAGCAAGTTATGTGCTGGGCACTGTACTGTTTTACAAATACAATTTCTTTTGATTCTCACAACCCTAGGAGTTAGGTGCCATTATTATCCCCATCTTACAGATAACGAAAATGAATCACACAGAGGTTAAGTGACTTGTCCAAGAAGTTCATACAGCTAATAAGTGTCAGGTCAAATTTGAACTCAAATCCAGGTCTGGCATGTGGGCTAACAGAACCTGACCTATTGCAGTGCTTTCCAAAACATCAAGTCTTTTTCATCATCTGTCCCTGTTAATGGGGCAGGTAGGTAATTTAGTAAGTTCTGGATCTGGAGACAAGAGGGCCTGGGTACATATCCAGCCTCAAACACTTCCTAGCTATGCGACCACAGGTAAGTCACTTCACCCTGTTTCCTTAGTTTCCTCACCTTTAAAATGAGTTGGAGAAGGAAAGGCAAACTACTCTAGTATCCCTGCCAAGAAATCCCCCAAATGGAGTTCAGAGTTGGACATGACTGAAAAACAACTGAACAAGAAAAGAATACAGCAAAGATCAGACAAAAGAAAGTATTGTGGGGGGCAGCTAGGTGGCAGAGTGGATAAAGCACCAGGCCTGGAGTCAGGAGTACCTGGGTTCAAATCCGGTCTCAGACACTTAATAATAACCTAGCTGTGTGGACCTGGGCAAGCCACTTAACCCCGTTTGCATTGCAAAAACATAAAAAAAAGTATTGTGACAGCTCCAGTCCTGTGAATGAAAATAAATGACATAAATTGCTAATAACAAAACAAAACTGTACAAATATGGGTAGCTAAAGTAGTAAATTGAGACCTTTTCTCCTTAACCTTAGAATCCTTCAAACTCTCCCTGATCTAGAATCATATTCATAGAATCAGAATTTGAGAGCTAGAGGGTATCTTGTCAATCATCTAGTCCACAAAATGTAGGCCACAAAATAAACAAGAGGATCAGAGGAATCTTCTTTTTCCTTTTTAGGTTTTTGCAAGGCAAATGGGGTTAAGTGGCCACAAAGCTAGGTAATTATTAAGTGTCTGAGACCGGATTTGAACCCAGGTACTCCTGACTCCAGGGCCGGTGCTCTATCCACTACGCCACCTAGCCGCCCCAGAGGAATCTTTTTTGATTATTTTCTAAGAATCACAAAAGTAAACCAAATTCACTTGGGAAAAAAATGAATTCCTTTTTATACTAAAACAATCCCAAAGACAAAGAGGCAGTGGGTGCTCCTCACTATAGGTGGTCAAATGAAGGCAAGATGTTCATTTGATGGGCATAATGTAGAACAAGAATCCCTTGTTCAGTAAAATGTACCACTTTATGGCCAGTAACATTCCTTTCAACTCTATGGTCCTGTGATTCTATGAAATGGAAATGATATTAAAAGAAATTCAAGTAATGCAGGTAGAGCAGATTAAAAGTAAATGGAGAAACCACATGCTGAAAGCAACAAAATTTTAAAGGGAACCAAGAGACTATCTCAAGATGTTTGAAAGAAGGGAAATTACAGAATCATGAGAAAGAAAAATGCCATGGATAATATCATTAAAAAATGGTGACCAAGAAAATGCCCAAACCTACACACACACACACACACACACACACACACACACAAACACAGACAGTCTTTCTGCTGGTTGTATTTCAACGAGTTATCAAAATGATGAACAACAAAAGGAAAAAGGAGAGGGATTCAATACATGTTTTCTAGGCCCTTTCAGAAACATGGTGTTGTCCCTTTGCCTCTGTATATGCGCATATACAAGAAAGGTGATATTGCAGATGTAAAGAATATGGACGCAGTTCAGCAAGGAATGTTTGAAAAATGTTACCATGGGGGCAGCTAGGTGGCACAGTGGATAGAGCACGGGCCCTGGAGTCAAGAGTACCTGAGTTCAAATCCGGCCTCAGACACTTAATAATCAACTAGTTTTGTGGCCACTTAACGCCATTTGCCTTGCAAAAACCTAAAAAGAAAATATTACCATGGAAAGACTGGATGGGTCTGTAATGTTACTGAATATGCTATAGACATTGTTGCAAACAAACAGTTTAAGGGAAAGACTCTAGCCAAGAGAATTAATGTGCATATTGAGCATATTAAGCACTCTAAGAGCAGAGATAGCTTCCTGAAATGGATAAAGGAAAACCATCAAAACAAGAAGGAAGCAAAGGAAAAGGCACTTGGATTCAATTGAAATGTGAGCCTGCTCCACCCAGAAAAGCACTTTGTGAAATCTGACCTGTTAGAATCAATCCCTTCCAAATCATAGCATAAATGATTAAAAAAAGTGAAAAGACAGGTTTTCACAAATCTTATTCTATAATGCCTACATCTTTACAATGGCATGAACAACTGAAAAAAAAGCTTATTTTAAAAACTAACATTTTTCAAAAAAAAAAAACCCAACATGTGACTTGGTAGAGAAAAATGTAGTCTTCAAGATTTGTCTTTCAACAATATATCTCCCACAAGTCATGTAAGAGTTCTTGATTAGATGTGACACTGGAGGTAACTTTGTCTGAAGACGTTCTAATAAGTAATAACAAGTGATAGTGAGAGGTATGCTTATCATTTGTTTGTTCTGGTCCAAGAGGAAGTTCAGGACAGAGTCCAAATGGAAGAATAACATCCTACAGATGGTATGGACCTTTGAATGCTTCTGCTTGTGGATGATATTGTTTTAATTGCATCAAGCTGTGGAATACCACAGAGCCTCCTAAAATATATTTATAATCATTCAAGAGAGTTTGCCCCTTAATACACACAGGAAAGGATGATCACCCCACTAATTTGATATATTGATACATTTACCAGAAACAAAGTGTACAATGATTTGAGTCCAGAACCAAATAGAAGAAAGAGAACAGATGGGACTGTGTCTGAAAAACTGAATATTTCTTTCTATCAACAACAAACTATTTTTTAGGGCAGCTAGGTGTTGCAGTAAATAGAGCACTGGCCCTGGAGTCATGAGGACCTGAGTAAAAAGCTGACCTCAGACACTTAATAATTACCCAGCTGTGTGACCTTGGGCAAGTCACTTAACCCCATTGCCTTAATAAATAAAATGTTTTTAATTACTTTTTTCTTTCTCACCTCCCCCACCCAAATTTTCAATCACGCAAAACGATCCCCACATTGTTCATGTCTAAGACTGTTCATCTTACTGTCCATATTAAGACCATCTCCTCTCTTTTCAGCATGCATTGTCATCTGTCCTCCTGAAGGCATAAAACATTTACAGCAACCCTCAAACTACTCCATAAAATGAGAGTCCATCTTTCTAACCCCAATATTCTTTTTCTCATGTTTTTCACACAATTCTTATCTTCAAAAAATCAAATAAAGGTATTACCCAAAGGGAAAGATACAGATTTGAGATTAGCATAAAATAAACTGTCATGGAAAACCAATGTAACTGTGTGCAAGAAGAAATATAAAAAATATTATCACTGAGACAAATGACCAGAAAAGGAAGTGGACCAGTAATTTAGAAAGAATTAGTTATAACCAATAGACTGAATTATACAATGGTTCCTATGCAATATTAAGAGACCTAAAGAAGATTCTTTCCATCATGTTGGAAAGGCCACCCCTGTAGAGAATTTATAGGAAAATACGAACAAGATTTTCAGAGGCAGAAAAGGGTTTGTGATTGGCACCATAGAGAACATATCTACACTGACAAGTTCATAGATGCACTGAAGAAATAAAGGATGGTACATAAAGACATTTCTTGCTATATTGTAGAATACTTAATATAAATTTTAGAAAGCCTAGGGGCTTGCAGATAGAATATGAAAACTTGGAAGGAAACAAAATATTCGGTCTTCCAGTAAAAAACCAAGAGATATCAGTAGTAATAACCCTATTGGTGCAGGGAGCTGGAAATTAACAGTCCTGCTGCCCCCTCATTAGTGAAGGGATGGCGGGGTAGGAGAAGAGAGAAGATTCAAGTTCCCCTTATAACACTTCTGCTACTATTTGTTGGTACATATAAATTGGTCCGTCTCTTCACCATGTGCAAACTTAGGATTGGGAGATGTGATTAATTTCTGACTTTGCTTCATTCTGTTTACTGCTTTCAAATAAACACATTGGAACATTGAATAAAGCACTGGCCCTGGAGTCAGGAGTACCTGAGTTCAAATCCGGGCTCAGACACCTAATAATTACCTAGCTGTGTGGCCTTGGGCAAGCCACTTAACTCCATTTGCCTTGCAAATAAACAAACAAACAAATAAATATATAAATGAATGAATGAATGAATGAATGAATAAATAGATAAAATAAACACACTCACACAAATACAGACACAGGTAAAGGAAGCCAACAAATTAAGCATTGACTTGTGAAGCCTCTTATAAATGAACAGATAAGAACAATTTGGAATTAGAATGGGGATTTGTTAGGATATAAATTAGTACTTCAAAAGTTATCTTAAGCAGTTTAAAAATTCCTTCAGAAAAAACTTGTTTACAATATTCATTGGTTCAACAACCCTTTGACTCTATGATTAGTACAGCTGTGTCCCTGGACCAATCATAACAACCTTCAAATGAATGGAGTTGGAATTCAAGGAAGTTTGGCTGCTTCTTTTTTAAGTCACTTCCAGGGTAATGAGGACCCAGAGCACAGAAGAAAATAACTAGCAGAGGATATATCTGACTTGAGGTAAGGAGATGCAAGAGGGGGACTTGCCTTTGAGCATTACCTAGACTTCTAAAGACTGGAGTATTTACCAGTTTCATCCTCAATATGGTTAACAAAAGTACATATTTGCTTTCTCTATTGCTTTCTCTATGTTGCTCTCCAAAGGCCTGGAGAAATGGTTTTGCTTTGCTGAGCCATCATAAATTTATCATGCTGAACTTGTGACCCTGGATGGATGAGAACCAGGATGATGTCCAACACAGAGTCAGAAAATTCACTGGTTTCTTCTAAATCACCTCATTCCCACGAATATGGAAAATGTGCTTCCTTTATTTACTTTACATTATTCTCCCCTCTCTCCTGGGCTGCCAGTATGTTTTATTTGAGCAGTTTACCCAGACCTCATAAATACTGGCTGCATTGTATTTGGGCCCAGGACTTACTAATGGAAGGGCCTTTTCCTACAAGGTTTCCACACTTATGCCTCAATATCATTCCATCAAAAAAACTTCACTGCCTCCCCTTTCTCCAAACCAGCTTCACTTCCAGAGCTTTCTTGCTATCATCCTACATCAGGCATATATCCCTCATAAAGAGTTGAGAAAGGTAGGCAGATTTATTGAAAGACCTATAACACTTTAAATGTTCCTTGTTTTTAAATCCTGAGTATCTGGCCAGTATGAAGGACAAAGTGACAAAAAAGTAGAACTGAAAACAACCAAGCCTCAGAGCCATGAGGACCAGAGTTGAGTCCTGATTCTATTACCTTTCAGACCTTGGGAAAACTTCAAACTCATGGAACCTTCATTTTTCTCCTCTAGAAAATGGTGACCATAATACTGATATTCCTAGAAGACGCCATGAAGAAGCAATGTTACAAAATAACACAAACACATATGATGAAAATCCTGAATTCAAATGAAAATGTTCTGAGTGGGCTGGACAGATTAGAGGGTAGATTTTTAAATATAATCATAATCAATAAATCTAATAGATCCTAAAAACTAGAGATTTGATTGTTCAAATTAATTTGGGGAACTGAGATTTTTTATACATCTAGTTGAAGGTAAAGGAGCTGAAGATAGGAAGATAAGACATACATTTGAAGCATTTGTTTTGTTTTTTTAATTGATATTTTATTTTATATTTCCAATTACATGTTATTAAAGTTTTTCAACAGTTATCAACTGGCATATTTATAAATTACACAATTTTTTTCCACCTTCCCTTCCCACCCCCTCCTTTCACTGTCGACACTGTGCACATACATTTCCATTTAACATGTTTGCATATTAGTAATATTGTGTATGAGGAATTAAAACTAAGGGATAGCACAGAGGGCAATAAAGAATTAGGAATCATAACCTTGAATGTGAATGGGATGAACTCTCCCTTAAAATGTAAGCAAATAGCAGAGTGGATTAAAAACCAGAATCCTATAATATGCTGCTTACAAGAAACTCATTTGAAGCAGAGAGATACATATAGAGTAAAGGTAAAAGGTTGGAGCAAAATATATTTTGCTTCAGATGAAGTAAAAAAAAAAACAGGGGTAGCAATCCTTATCTCAGACAAAGCAGCAGCAAAAATAGATAGCATTAAAAGAGATAAGGAAGGAAACTTTATCCTCCTAAAAGGTACCATAGACAATAAAGTCATTTCAATATTGAATATATATGCACCCAGTGGGACAGCACCCACAATCTTAGAGGAGAAGCTGAAAGAACTACAGAAAGACATAGACAGCAAAACTCTACTACTGGGAGACCTCAACCTCCCACTATCAGATCTAGATAAATCGAATCATAAAATAAACAAGAAAGAAGTTAAGGAGGTAAATAGATTGTTAGAAAAATTAAATATGGTAGATTTATGGAGGAAAATGAATGGGAATAGAAAGGAATATACCTTTTTCTCTGCAGTACATGAAACTTATACAAAAATCGAACATATATTAGGAGATAAAAACCTAATGATCAACTGCAGAAAGGCAGAAATAGTGAACACATCTTTCTCAGATCACAATGCAATAAAAGTCATATACAATACTGGGCCAAGTAGATATAGACCCAGAACCAATTGGAAACTGAATAACCGCATTTTACAAAATGAGTGGACTAAAAAACAAATTATAGAAAGAATTAACCATTTTATCCTACATAATGATAATAATGAAACAACATACCAAAACCTATGGGATTCAAAGCGACTCTCGGGGGATATATTACAGTTCTAAATGATTACATGAGTAAATTGGAGAAAGAGGAAATCAATGAACTAAACATGCAACTGAAAAAATTAGAGAAAGGACAAATCAAAAAATCCTCAATTAAATACTAAATTAGAAATTCTAAAAATTAAAGGAGAAATTAATAAAATGAAAAGCAAAAAAACTATTGAATTAATAAATAAAACCAAAATTTGGTATTATGAAAAAACCAATAAAATTGACAAACCTCTGGTCAATTTGATCAAAAAAAAAAGAAGAAAACCAAATTGCTAGTATCATAAATGAAAAAGATGAATTTACCACCAATGAGGAGGAAAAAGTAATAATCTGGAATTATTTTGCCATACTCTATGCCAATAAATTTGACAATCTAAGTGAAATGGATGAATATTTGCAAAAATATAAGTTGCCCAGGCTTAATGAAGAAGAGATTAAAAACCTAAACAACCCTATCTCAGAAAAAGTAATTCAACAAGCCATTATTGAACTCCCTAAAAAAAATCTCCAGGGCCTGATGGATTCACAAGTGAATTCTACCAAACATTTAAGGAACAATTGGTTCCAATTCTATATAAACTCTTTGGGAAAATAGGGAAAGATGGAACTCTGCCTACCCCATTCTATGAAACCAATATGGTACTGTTACATAAACCAGGAAGAGTTAAAACAGAGAAAGAAAATTATAGACCTGTTCCCCTGATGAATATAGATGCCAAAATCCTAAATAAAATCTTAGCAAAATGATTACAACAAGTTATCACTAGGATAATACATTATGATCAAGTAGGATTTATTCCAGGAATGCAGGGTTGGTTCAATATTAGGAAAACTGTTAGTATACTCAATTATATCAACCACAAACCTATCAGAAATCATATGATCATATCAATAGATGCTGAAAAAGCTTTTGACAAAATATAGCATGCATTCATATTAAAAACACTAGAGAGTGCAGGAATAAATGGACTGTTCCTTAAAATAATTAGCAGTATCTATCTGAAACCATCAACAAGCATTATATTCAATGGGGAGAGGCCAGAGTCATTCCCAATAAGATCAGGGGTGAAACAAGGGTGCCCATTATCACCACTACTATTCAATATTGTATTAGAAATGTTAGCATCAGCAATTAGAGAAGAAAAAGAAATTGAAGGAATTAGAATTGGGAAGGAAGAGACAAAATTCTCACTCTTTGCAGAAAGCCATTCCCCAATTGACAAATGGTCAAAGGATATGCAAAGGCAATTTACAGAGGAGGAGATCAAAGCAATCCATAGCCATATGAAAAAATGCTCTAAATCATTACTTATTAGAGAAATGCAAATTAAAGCTTCTCTGAGGTACCACCTCACACCTCTCAGATTGGCCAATATGACCAGGAAGGATAATGATCATTGTTGGAAGGGTTGTGGGAAATCTGGGACACTATTACACTGTTGGTGCAACTGTGAACTCATCCAACCCTTCTGGAGAGCTATTTGGAACTATGCCCAAAGGGCAACAAAAATGTGCATACCCTTTGACTCAGCAATACCACTACTGGGTCTATACCATGAAGAGATGATGAAAAGGTGTGAAAACATTACTTGTACAAAAATATTTATAGCAGCCCTGTTTTTGGTGGCAAAGAATTGGAAATCAAGTAAATGTCCTTCAACTGGGGAATGGCGTAGCAAACTGTGGTATATGTATGTCATGGAACACTACTGTTCTGGCAGGACAGGATTTCAAGGAAGCCTGGAGGGATTTGCATGAACTGATGCTGAGTGAGATGAGCAGAACCAGAAAAACACCGTACACCCTAACAGCAACATGGGAGTGATGTTCAACCTTGAAGGACTCGCTCATTCCATCAGTGCAACAATCAGGAACAATTTTGGGCTGTCTGCAAAGGAGAGTGCCATCTGTATCCAGATAAGGAGCTGTGGAGTTAGAACAAAATTCAAGAACTATTCCCTTTAATTTAGAAAAAAATAGACATCTTATTGTCTGATCTTGTTACCTCGTAGACTTCTCTTCTCTTCTTTAAGGATATGATTACTCTCTCATCACACTCAATTTGGATCAAGGTACAACAGGGAAACAAAGTAAAGACTGACAGAATGTTTTCCATGGGGGAGTGGGGGGAGGGAAGTAAGATTGGGGGGGAAATTGTAAAACTCTAATAATATCTTTAATAAAAATTAACTTAAAAAAATTTTAAAAAAGAAACTCAAGAACCAAAATTATGTATCTTTTCATTCTATGACACAGGAAGTATCAAAATGTGCTTCTTCTAAAAGAAAAAAAAACTAAAGGAAAAGAAAAACCCATAGGGATAGGAAGGAAAAACATAAGAGAAATTTTTAAAAAGTGAAAAGTGTTCATTTGTGATATATTTTGCATAGTTGAATAAATACTTTTAGGAAGATGCGTGCCTGCATTGAAGGTAAACCACCCAGTTTCTATGTCCCTATCCTACCAAAAAAAAAAACCTGAAAAGAAATCACTAATAAAAAAATGATCAAGAAATTCAGTGGGAAACTAGTTAGTGACTACATACATGGGCAGTAGAAAATGGGTTAGCAAAGACAGCCAGCACAGGCAAAGAAACTCAGTCTCTCAGCACAATCGGAGAAATGTCAAAGACAGCTGTAGTCACAGAGTTCTCTGGAGACAGCAGGGGCAAAGCATCCACTGAGAAGGTCCCAGAGTAGGACTCTTAGAAGTTCTAGGGAGCAGCACTCAATAAAACAAACATTACAATGACCAATATGAGCACTTCAGTGACCAACATTGCAGAGATAACCACCAGGTATCTCCAGACTCAAAAATTTAAAAAAAAATATGAACTAGGCTGGGGGGCAAGTCTGAGAAGAGGACACCAGTGCAGCAACTCAGAATAATACAAGCCAGGGTCAATAATCCTACCCAAAAGCAGAGTAGGGAAGCAGATTCTGTCAAGAGAAGGATAGGATAAGAATGCAACAATCCCAAGCAGAGTCTCAAAGGAAAAAAAAATTCCACAAGGACTATATGAACCTTTAGAAGAAATGAAACAAAAGATAAAAAATTAAATAAAAGCTCTGGAAGAAACATTTGGAAAGAAAAGCGTTGACAAGAAAAAGTAGTAAACCTTGTCCAGGCTAATAGATACTCTAAAACCTAGACTAGTAGCATAGAAATTGCTGATTTCATTAGACAAAAATATTACAACAAAGTCAAAGGACAGAAAAAAAAATAAAAGAAAATAGAGCTCTTGGGGCAGTCAGGTAGTGCAGTGAATAGAGCACTGGCCTAGAGTCAGGAGGGCCTGACTTCAAATGCAGCCTCAGACACTTAATAATTACCTAGTTGTGTGACCTTGGGCAAGTCACTTAACCCCACTGCCTTGCAAAAAACCAAAAACAAAAAAAATAGATATCTGACAGAAAAAAGAACTGACTTAGTAAATCTGTAGGGAAACATCATTAAGAAATTATTGGAGTTCCAAGAAACTTTAATTTTATTTTTTTAGGTTTTTTTGCAAGGCAAATGGGGTTAAGTGGCTTGCCCAAGGCCACACAGCTAGGTAATTATTAAGTGTCTGAGACCAGATTTGAACCCAGGTACTCCTGACTCCAAGGCCGGTGCTTTATCCACTACGCCACCTAGCAGCCCTTTTATTTATTTATTTATTTTTGCAGTTTCCATTCCAAATGGTTTTACTAAAAACAAAAAAATAGCCTTCTTCTATTAGTAGCAAATTTGCTTTGGAAAAAAATTCAGGTAAATAGATCACATCTGACTTTAACCCTAACCCTAACCCTAATCACTATATTTTAAAAAATGATAAATGACCAGATATATTACAACCAAAAGATATTATTGGTGGAAGGGATTAAAGAATTAAAATCTAAGGGTTGCACTAGATTAACTCTTAGACAATTGGGAAATATCTGAATAAATGGTGATGTATAAATGGAACAGAATAGGCCATAAGAAATGATATAAACAGTTTCAAAGAATCCTGGGTAGTACGAACTGATCCACAGTGAACTGTGCAGATTCAGGACAATTTATAACAGCACCTTCATAAAAGAAAAGAAAATTTGAAAGAATTAAGAAGTTTGATCTCTGCAATGACCAACCATATCTCAACAGAGTTCATGGTGAAATATGTCAGACTGACAGATGATAGACACAGGGTGCATAATAAAACAGATCTGGTGTTACAGTCATTATGTGGATTCATTTTGCTTGACTATGTTTACTTTTAGAAGTTTTTTTTTCTTCCTTTTCTCTCTCTGCTTTGAATTGGAAATGGGGCAGAGGGGAAAAGGATTAGTAATAGTGATGCCAAAAAGAAGACTTTGAAACTATAAGGTAAAAAACAACAAAAAGGAAGTTCAGAAAGAAGCACAGATAAGTGAGACAGCTTTGAAAGTAACATGTATTGTGTACTTTTTTACAAGGAAATGGGGTTAAGGACACACAGCTAGGTAATTTTTAAGTGTCTGTGGCCAGATTTGAACTCAGGTCCTCCTGAATCCAGGGCTGGTGCTCTATGTACTAAGCCACCTAGCCACCCCTATCAGTTTCTTTTCTAAAGTGGATAAAGTGAAGAAAGAGAAATAGAAAGCTTTTATTGAAGATGGTTAAGTGCAGGGAAATATTTTGTAAGTAGTTTGTGATTATATGATTTTTCTTCTTTTTTTCTGCTTTCTGAACTTCACCAGCAAAAGAACATATGCCAAAAATTTATTCTCTATGAAAATAAGAATGTCCATTTTACATTATGTGCTCTTTTTAAAGAGTACACAATAGGGGACCACGAAGTGGCCCATTGTGAAGGACAGAGTGGAGAGGGAACAGAGTAGAGACAGGAATGATAACTCCAGCAAAGTCCTTTCAAGTTACTAGGAATAATGATCTCTTCCAAATGGATCCTTTACTATTTTACAAGACTTAAGGAGTTCATCCTCAAAGGCTTTATCCATTTCAAAAGAAGGGAGCAACATGGAGTCGGCCTTGTTGTAGTAGAATTCAAATTGCTATGAATTTTTAGTATGGCCTTCTCTGATGTGACTTTTATTAAAGCAAGACTACTCTGACAACAAGAGAAGTCACTGATGCTGAAACTAACCATCAAAAGAGACAAAGAAAACAGCTTCTTGTGGGGACACTCCAGAGCTGATTGTCCTTGCCAATTAACAGAAAATCAATGCTGTTGCTTCAGTGAGGGAAAAAAAGGATATAACTAAGTGTGAGAAATGATGGCGATAAGAAATGAATTATTTTCTCCATTTCATCAGTTCAGTTTAATTAAATCAACATGTATTAAGGACATGCACAACCCTGTGCTGGAGAAAATTCAAGGATAACTAAGGCAGGGTCCCTACCTTCAAGAATCTCAAAATCTAGAGTAACTGAGATGAAGCATAGGCATACAAAATTATGTTAAAATTAGAAGGTCCAAGTATAACAGAAAAGCATAAATCAAGGGCTAAAGAAATTTAAGGAGACAGAGTTTGCTTCATATGGGAGTGGGACTAGAAAGATAGTTATATAGGGGATAATGTTTCAATTCTTTAGGTAAGGTCAGACAGTATAACCTTTTCCTTCTTCTTGTTTCGTCATCTAACTCTCCATGACCCTACTGCAGGTTTTCTCGGCAAAGATACTGGAGTAGTTTGACATTTCCTTCTCTAGCCCATTTTACAGATGAGGAAACCAAGACAAACAGGATTAAGTATCTTGTCCAGGGTCACAAAGCTAATAAGTGTCAGAGGCCAGGTTTGAACTCAGGCCTTCCTGACTCCAGACCTGGTACTCTATCCACTGAGCCACCTAGATACCCATAGTAAAAAAATAAGTAAATAAAAAGCAGCAAATTGACAAACATGTATTCTGTGAAAAGATCAAAATTTTACTTATATATAATATTGTATATAAAAAATATATAAATATACAAAATTATATGCATGTGTGTTTGTATTCAGTACTACAAAGCCATTCCTCTCCCATCCCACTAGAGACTTTCTTCCAAATTAACATAGACATGCCACTGGATTCCCAACAACTCTGGAGGATAGAGTGAGGCTGATGACTTAGCCCCATTTAGCCTCACTTAAATCCAATTCACATGTGAGTCAAGGTATTACCCTCTCAATTTCATTCCCCCTCTTTGAAAAGAAAGGACCAGCAACAACAATTTTGGACAAGTCACTTATACACCCTGAACCTCTTTAAAATGAGAGAAACAAAACTTGGTATCCCTCAAGGATCCTTCCTCCTCTTAAATCCCCATGTATGCTATTAATGATTTGATGATTCCTTCAAATAAATATGAATTCACATAACTATGTCACAATTTTAGTCTTTCATTCATTCATTCATTTATTCCACAAACATATATTGAATGCCTAACAATCTAGCAGAAAACATTTATTAAACACCTATTAAAAGCAGGAATACAAAGACAAAAAAGACAAAAAGTAAAAGTCATTGTCTTCTGTAGGAAAGCCAAATATAAATATATAATGTATGTAAAGAAAATACAAGGCAGTTATTTTGGGACAGGCACTAGGAGCTGGGGGGAGGGGCACCAAATCAAAAAGCAGGTGGGGCCAGTGGAGCTGAGGCTCTGAGAAAACTAGAAATTGGAAGAGGGGCAGTTGAGCAGAACACATTCCAGGCCTGGGGATGAAGGAGCAACAGCGACAGCAGGTGGGCCAGTTTATTTAGAAGATAGAGTACAAGAAAGGAAGCAATGTGTAATAAATCTGGGATCCCGACTATGAAGGATGTCAAATGACAAAATGGCTAAAATTGTAATTTATCAATGAGACAATATGGATACAGTTGAACTTCAAGGAAGTGCATAACAGTGAAACCTATGTTTTCCAAATACCATTTTGGAATGTAGAAAAGAGAGCCTTGAGACAAAGGGATCAATTAGGAAGAGAGTGGAATTTCTTTCCACAAGGACAACATGACAGAATTTACCAAATACTTATAAAGATGTAGACTATATTTGCAACCTTCCTATGATCTCCAGGATTTCTCCATTGGTATATCATGGAAAGTTTGTAGACATTTCTATTTTAATCAAGTTTTGTTAAGATCTGTTTTGATGAAGCTACGAAAATGTCTCTTTTTGATCACTATTATCTTTTCTAACTTTCTTGAGAAAATATTCTAGATTCATCACACCAAGAATTGAAATTCATTCAGCTCATTGGCATGGAGATTGCCAATTAAAGACATTTCCCCTTTTTTTTGAAAATCAGGACATTTGTTTCTCTCTGGGCCTATGGTACCTATCCCATTCCCAAAGATCTTGCAAAGATAGCAATGCACACTGAAGAATCAGCTCTGCCAATGCTTTCATTACCCTGGGATATAGTTGGGGACCTTTAACTGGAACTCATCAAGGGCGACCAGTGTTCTTTTTTTTGTTTTGTTTTGTTTTGAAAGGCAATGGGGTTAAGTGACTTGCCCAAGGTCACACAGTTATGTAATTATTAAGTGTCTGAGGACAGATTTGGACTCAGATCCTCCTGACTCTAGGCCTGGTGCTCTATCCACTACATCACCTAGCTGCCCTGCTACCAGTGTTCTTACCAGCTTCCTATTTATCTTGAGTTGCACCTTCCAATTAGGGACAAGGGAAGGGAAGAAGGATTTATTAAGTGCCTTCTATGTGCCCAACACTTTGCTAAGTACTTTACAAATATTATTTCATTTGTTCAATTAACTCTTCTTGTTTCATCCTTTATACTTGGGCAGTCCAAACAGAACTGACACAGTTTTCAAGAGGAAGTTGTGCTACTGGATGACTAAGAGAATGAAATTAAGGATTGACAGACTTGCTGAAGATGCTGAGGAACTGTTGAGTTCACGATGTTAAGAAGTTTCGCCAGGCTAGGTGGCGCAGTGAATAGAGCACCAGCCCTGGAGTCAGGAGTACCTGAGTTCACATCCGAGCTCAGACACTTAATAATGACCTAGCTGTGTGGCCTTGGGCAAGCCACTTAACCCCATTGCTTTGCAAAAAACAAAAACAAACAAAAAAAAGTTTCACCAAAATAGAGGTTGAAATCCCCAAGGAAGGGGTAGGGATAGGAAGAGAAAGAAGGACCAAGAGCTGGATGCTCAAGTTGGTGAGGAATGTGTGAGACTAAGACAGAAAGTGTCAAATGACAGCAAGAAGGCTAAAAGAGAGGGTATCAAAATCATTATGTGTGAACTTCAAAAGAGAAACTGGAGAAAGATGGTAGTGCGACATGAGTTCTGGGAGAGGAAGTAGTCATCAAAGAAAAGTCAGCTCATAGTTCAAGCAAGTATGGGGAAGAATTACTAGTGGAAATGGTTGTAGACATAGAGAAAACTTTTCATAAGAGGCAGAGCTAAATTGGGGGAAGAAGGTGAGGGGGTGGCAAGTGAAGGGGAACGGCAAAAGCATGCCTGGAAGGCTAAAACTCAGAATAAGTCAAGACTGATAAAAAAAAAGTCAAGGGCAACAAAAAAAGTTTGGGGTTTTGTTTTTAAGTTTCACTGTGGTTATGCTGGCAAAATAAAATATTAAAGAGGGAAAGGACCAATGATCTCTGTGGTAGGAATCATGAGAAGATGCAGTTACTAAGGATTTGATGGGAAGATCCCTTCTTTTGTCTAAGGAGAATGATCTTTTGGATTCAAAGAATAGAATAAAAATGGATAATTAATACTCTCATTTTATATGATCTCATCAGGAATAGTATTGAATTCAGGGAGGCACATTGAAACCCATTCATGCCAAATTATCTATAAGATTCATGTCTATGTTTTCCCCTATGTTCACCCAATGTGCTAAGGACTTTACTCACTCTCTCCTGTTTTCACACAGATATCAATAGGGTACACAGGCTGATTATTGGTTATCCCTCTCTATCATACGGAATCACACATTTCTTTAATGAAATATCGTTTCTCCTTTGTTTTCCTGGTTGAAATGTGTCAAATCCTTCTCATGCCAACTATATACTGTTCTCTACTGCCTTTTGGATGCTCTTCAACCTTAATTCATCTGAAAAAAAAAGAAAGTTTGGTAACCCAGAACCATACAGTATCACCAGAAATATGGATAGCCAGATGGTCAATATTCAAGACAAAGAAGGAGCTAGTAAGAGAACATCTAGCTGCCAATAATGAGTTCAATGACCAGGTTCTTACTAAAGGACTGAAAGAAATGTCACAAGTGACTTCTGAGCCACAATCAGAGATCTTGGCAGGATCAGAGAGAACAGAATATCCCAGCTTTCAAAGAAGAGACTAAACTATAAATTACTGAACTTGACTGCAAAATTCTAGCACTTAATAGTAGAGTGGGGGTTAGTACATACGTAGAAAACTAATTTAATCACTGTGACTTCATCAAAATAAGGCCATCCCATATTAACCTCTTATGTCCTTTTTGTCAAATCTTCTTGTACATATAATTAACCTAGATTTCAGTCAACCCTTTGATCAAATTTCTCATACTACTTTTTAGAACAAAAGGAAAAGGATGATCTAGACCAAAGGTGTCAGATTCATAGTCTGCAGCCCAAAACACTCATGTTGCCCAAGTCAGTTTTAAGGATAATTGAGAAATAGTTAACAGAATAAAAATAACGTGTAGTACAAAGTAGCTAAATCAACATAAATCCTGTAGGGATCTAATTCTGTTTGTTCAACACCATAGATTTAGATAATAGTAGTTAGGCAGATAGGCAATTGGTTGAATAGCCAGACCCAAAGAGTATGACTCAAAAAATCATTTATGGGTTACTATAAATTTAGAGGTCTGTTGATGAAGTCCACAGGGATGTGGGCATGGTCATTTGCCACTGATGCAGCGGAAGATGAAGAGAATTTGAATGTAACACAAAGAGTTTGGATGGAGATGTGAATTGACTAGAAGTATAGAATTATAATTGTTACAGAAACAATTGTAATCTTAAAAGCTGCTTGGGGTGGAGACCCCCCCCCGCATTCTTAATGTACCATTGATTCATTGTTTAATGTAAAATTTATATCCTGTTCTCCTTGTGCTTTACCCTCTACCTAATTCCAGGTCCAGTATAGGAGACGGGAGTTCACTTTTTGCCCTCTGAATATGAGGCAAGACAAAAAAACTTGGGTTGGACCCTGGCAGGACCACCTCAGTCTTCTCTGGCAATGGCCCAGCCAATACTGCTTGGCTATTCTCTCTCTCTCTCTCTCTCTATCTCTCTATCTATCTCTCAGTGACTACACCATTTTATCAATAACCTGAGTAAAGGCATATTTATCAAATTTGCACACAAAGCTAAGAGAGATCGCTAACAGTGTAGATGAAAGAGGATGTCAACAATCTAGAAGACAGAGTCAAATCTAAGGAGACTGATTTCATTCCTATTTGATTTCGAGTATTATACTTAGTCTCAAAAAATACATAATTAAGAAACGAAGATGCGAGAGATGTGGCTAGTTCAATTTGTCTTTATTGTCTTTGTGGACAATAGGAGGCAAAGGTGTGATATGGCAGTTAAAAAAAAGACTGAGGCCTTCCTAGGATGAATTGAGAAAGATCTATTGCCAAGGACACACTTTGCCCTGGTGATATCACTTCAATAGTATTATGCTCACTTTGGGATACCACATTTTTTGAAGGATACTGGTAACATGGAGAGCCTATAGAAGTCTATAATAAGGCTGGTGGAAAAGTCTTGAGGTCATACCATGTATCTATTCAAGAAGCTGGGAATGCCGAGTTTAAAAAAAAAGATGACTAAGAAAGACATGCTAGCTGTATTCATGAATTTGGAGAGCTACCATGTGAAAGGGAGATTAGATTTATTTTGTTTAGGTCCAAAGAGCTGGAATAAGTTGCAGTGAGGCAAATTTAGGCTTAATAGAAGGAACAAAACCCTTCCTAACTGGTGATAGTTATCCAAAAGTGGAAAGAGTGCCTCAGGAAGTAATGAGTTAACTCATCACTTAACATCTTCTGAGAAAGACTAGATGATCTCTCTGGGCAGGAACATTGGGCAGAGGTAGGGTTAATGGGCCTGCTTCTGCATTCCCTTTCAATTTTGACATCCTCTTATTCTGTCACTCCACAATACTAGTCATTACACTATAGGAAGCAAGCAATGTTATCAGCCTTTCTGTCCCTTTATCTTTAACTCATTTCTAATTTAAAAAATGTTTAGCATTCACTGAGCAAAAATTTCATTGCTCTTGATTCATTTCATCTCCAATCAGAATTACCACATGATTGATGAAATGCAGAATCTTTAAGTCACTTTAAAATTTATACAACACCTTCCCAGGACTCTTCCAGAACAGGTACTAAGATTCTGGTCTTTGGATCCATTAAACCAGTATGATCTGACTGAAGTAGTTCTGAATGAAGTAAAATAAGAGTTTCTAGCACACAAGGCAAAAAAGGGTTCAGACTTGCACCAACCCAAGGACAGTCTTCTTCTCAGTGATGTTATACAGTGTTCAAAAAGGCAAGGGGAGATGATGCCATATAAATACCCAGACCTGAGAAGACTAGGAAGTGTGCTGAATGAAGAAAGGGTGTAAGATCATTGACGTCAAATTCCTGGAGACACACACACACACACACACACACACACAAAAGGAACAGAGTTAACTATGTGATCCTTACTGTATGATGCCTCTGTTACCAACTTCTCAGGTCTGAGGACAAAGAAATGCTGATTGAAGCAATAAAATCTGGGACAGAAGCTACATTTAACAACACTAGTAATGATGACATACTCTCAAGTACATGTAAGAGGTCTTTCCATTGGTTAGGTTCATCCTTTCCCATTGATTTCAAATCAATGCCAAGTCATCATCTCAGATACAAGAGTGATGTCCTGTTAGCAAATCAGAAAAGGTAGAACAGCTGGGCCACGAAGGGTGGAAAGAGAGCAGCTATAGCTCACATCCCTGGGGAAGGCACTAGCCTCCTGCCCACAGTGAATCTGCTTTCTGCCAGCATAATATAAGCAGGGAGAGACAAGGGCTGTACTTGGAAACTGGCCATAATATTATAATCACAATGCCAGAGGCCTAAGGGGAAAGGAATAGCAACAGGAAAAACAGAGGGACAGCATGGAATAATGAAAAGAGTGTTGGATATGGAGACAAAGGGGCTGGGTCCAAACCTTAACTTGGCTGTGTGACCTGGGCAAGTTATATTCCTTATATCCCTATAAATGTTGGCCTTTGTTTCCTCAACTATAATATCAGCAAGTTAGAAAAGATGGCCTCAAAGGTCCCTGCTTGCTCTAAGTCCTGTGACCCAAAATATCACTGATCATTGTGGGGCATTCTGACGCTAACATTAGATGCAGCTACATTCCCTTTGAACTGATAGATGTGTCACTTATGAACATTTCAGGATGTGGCCTAAGGGCAGAGGTTTTTACTATCTTTCCATGCTGCCCAGGGCCTGGGCAGACTCTACCCCCGAAGGGTCATCTGTGATGAGTTCATGTCGTAGGATCAGCATATAGTGTTCCCTTTTGTGTGGGGGGGTAAAGTCCTTCTGTCACAAAATCTGTAATCCTGCTGAAGGCTATGCCCCAAATTCATCCATTCTCATCTACCCTCACACACACACACACACACACACACACACACACACACACACACACGCATATTCTCTACATAAGGCAAATATATGAAGACTATGAAGCCTTCTCAGCATTCCCTCTCCTTAACCAAAGTGTCAAAACAAATGCAAAAAAGGCAATAAATGACAGACTGGTGGGAAGATGATAATTTGCCCAAATGACTTACTTTAAATATGCCCCCCAATATTTATATGTAGCTTATATTCTGCCATTATTTGACAGAAGGACTTTCAGTCTAGCCAGCCAGACTGCCTGTTTGAAATAGAATCTGTTCAGATGTAAGTTATAATTGGGCCAAGGTCATACAAAGGTCCTTGATAATACTCTTATGATGCAAATGGCTTTAAGGATAGTATTCATTTGGATGGACTCTTCTCTCACTCATACCTCCAAAGTAGTGACTCATCCAGGTTCTCCTGGCCTCCTCCAAGTTGAATAACCTATCTTGTTGGACCTCCAGGTCCATTATTTGGACTGGAGATTCACAAGGGTTTTGTAAAAATTAATGTCTTTCTCTTGATTTAAAAATCCCCTCAAACTCATTACCCTCTTTGCAATCATCTGCAGTGGATGACAGCATGTCTCCCAATTATTTCACACTATTACCTTGAAATCTCTCTCCTCTACTGATTCCTTCCCAATGACATGTTTTAAGTGATATTTTCCCTTCCTGTTTGCTCTCCTTACTCTTATTAGCATTCAATTCCATCATGGAATCAGCTCTCCTTTTTCCCACTCTGCTTACATCTTTGCAGACTAGCAATATTCATTCAACTGACTGGCATCTTAGCATACAATTATTAATACCATTTCAGCATAGTGGCCTGCATCTTCATGAGATTTTTACACAAGAGATTTTTGTCATAGAAGGAAGAAGTTCTTGACCTTGGAGCAAGTTCAACACTAGAAGAGGCCACCTAGTTTTATCCTCCAGGAAATGAAGGACTTGGACTAGCTAAATGCAGATGTTTCTTTCCATTCTAAATCCCAGGAGCCAAAGAAAGGCAAGAGGTTCCAGCCCTAAAATTCTTTCAGGCTCAGTTATTGTATTGGCCAACCTCATCAAGAGGAACGGCCCAGTCAGTTAACAATCAACAATGATTTCTCAAGCTCAGACCATTTGCCAGGCACGTTAAAAAGTTCTGAGGAGACAGAGTAAGGCCAAAACATTGCCCCTGAACTCCAAGAGTTCACATTCCAAAGGGAGAGATAACATGGGAATAACTCCACACAAGATTCATTCAGCACAAATGGAAGGGAATCTTGGGGCAAAAGGGTGGGGTCTGGGAGAGGTTTTCTGAAGAAGGTGAAATCCGAGCTGTTTCTTGAAGGAAGCCAGGAAAGCCAGGAGGCAGAGGGGAGGAAGGTGAGCATTCCAGGTATGAGAAGCAGCCTACCACTGGAGTTTACTGAGGTGACATAGTCAGGAAGGAAGCAGCTGATGGGGAGACATGAAGCAGGTTAATCAATTGACAGATAAGTGCATTAATCTGGCTGAGAAGTGATGAAGCCCTGAAATAGTGTGGTAGCCCCGGGAGAGGAGAGAATGAGACAAATACTAGAGGTGATAGATCATTCTCCAAGCATTTAAGAAGCCCTTATGATAGACTAGTCTAAGTATCAATGATGTGTGGCTATGTGATTGAAGAGATGGATGCAGTGGAGTTACAGAAGGGCACCAGGCTGGCAGAAAGGATTTGAGGCCACACCACATGACAACTAGCTGAAGGAACTAATAATGAATGTTTAGCCTAAAGAAAGGAAGACTACGGTGGGCTTGGGGGGTAGGGGTTCAAGTATTTAAAGCATCATCCCATGGTAGAAGGAGCAGAATGAATAGTAAATGGAAGACATTACCAAAAGACAAATACAGGCTTAATGTCAGAAAGAAGTACCTAAAAATGAGAGTGGTCCAAAAGTGAAGGGAGTCATCCAGAGAGTTCTCCTCACCTTGATGGTCTTCAAGAAAAGATTAGATAGCCCTAGTCTGATATGTTATACTGTTGATTTCTTTTGGCAATTTCTCAGTGTATATAACTACTGCCTTCCCTTCCAACTTTCAAAATTCTGGAAGGCTCGGGGCCTGGAGTCAGGAAGACCTGAAGTCAAATATGACCTTAAGCACTTACTAGCTGTGTGACCCTAGGCAAGTCATTTAACCTTTGACTGCCTCAGTTTTCTCATCTGTAAAATGAGGATAATGGGTTTGTTGTGGAGATCAAATGAGCACTTAGTACAGGGTCTAGAACATAGTAAGAGCCATATAAATGTTAGCTACTACTAAACTGTGATCTTGTGTGACCTTAGACAAGTCTCTTAACCTCTCTAGGGCTCAATTTTCTCATCCAAAAAAATGAAAAAATTGGACTTGAACATCTCTAAAGTCTCTTCCAGCTTTATATTTATGATGCTATGCATTTCCTAATGGCATAGATTCTTGAACACAAAGAAATATTTTTAAATTAAACACATTTAGGAAGACCCCAAATACTGCCAGCTTCAATTTCAGAATGACAAATCCAGGATGAAGTAGTCTTCCAACTAAATCAGCATGGGTTTTAGTCCCTACTAAAAGCTGACAGCAGACATAATTTATTGAAGCCTTTGAGGGAATAAGAGGCTGGCTCTCCTTTCTTCCTTTCTTTGAAGGATTTTTCCAGGTTTCCTCCAGGAAGGACCAAAGAATACATACCAAGTCTTCACTGATCGCCTTATATTGTTCCACTGGCTTGCTGGCTGGAACTAGTTACTAAGTACATTTGTTTTACTTTTATGAGTCAATAGTTAAAATGGTTTGGTGTGAAGATCTGGGCAAGATTTCTCCATTGTCAGGGAACTAAATGCCTCTTAGAATTTTAAAAGCCTGGCAAGCAACTAATTACTTCTAATCAGCTGCCAAATGGCTGTGAGTGTCTGGCAGATCCTCCCAAAAGGGCATCTTGCCAGGGAAAAGCAGAAAGGGCAGGATGGAACCAGGGAGGAAAAGGAGGGAGAAGGCAGAAAGAACACGGCACAGTGACATGCCACCTACCTTAAGGGAAAGGTTACAAACCCCACAACCTGGGGGGGAGGAGGCGGCACCCAAGTTAAGGCTAAGCAATTACAGTTCTTGAGTTTCCAAATGAGCAAAAGGATACTCAAAGAGACGCTATGACTTAGCCAAATCACATAGCTGTTTTCAGAGATAGGACTCATATTCCAGAGTCAATACTTTTTCCATAGCACTTAGAGCTAGAAGCAATGGAGGACTGCAGTTTGGGAAATTCCAATGCCAGAGCCAGAGCCAGGGGAATCCCTGTGGGAGAGGGACAAGAGACGAGTGTTTTTCTGCCTCTCTCCTTTCCCCAGCCCCCCCATTGACCATGTCAGCAGAAGGGACCACGTATCCAACTGGGATCAGAGACATTCGATCAGCAGGAGACAATGCCTCCAGAAGGAATAGAGAGAAACATCAAGGACAGCTGCAGAGAAACAGACATCAGGAGAGTCATGTGAAGATTCAATAAAGCAAGAAAGGCCTTCTGGAACCAGGAATTGGGAGAAAAGGCAGTTTCAGGGAGTACAAGGCCTCATGCCTAAAAGAAGTACTAGCTAGGGACTCTCCAGAGACCCAGTCCATGAAAAAGCAGAAGAATTCGACCCAAAGGGAACTTCACAAGTACCCTACCAAGAGAAAAAGGACTGCTACCTAGTATCAGAAATTTGGACTTACCCCTTTGTCCCAAAATTGTACCCTAAAGTGCAGCCCATTCTTCCCATGCTGGCTAGATTTGTGGAAGAATGAAGACCAGGTTTGGGAGAGACTGTTTTGTGCTGTTCTTGCTCTAGCTTCTTTTCTAAAAGCTAATTAAGGCTATTGGCTCTCTACTAGCAGAAAGCACAGTATGGGGTTTTGAGTGATAGTAGTAGAACTCCAATCCCATGGTGTTCTGCCTAGAACTTGAGAGTAAATGGCCCCTGCCGATCTGCTGCAAGACCTAGCCAGCAAAGTGCAAGTTGGAAGCCTAATCCATAGGAAGTGCTACATGTCAACAGAAGACTCATGAAAGCCTCTGACCAGACATTATCAAAGGGAAAGCAAGAGTTAGCTTGCCGGGACCTACAGTAGACATAGAAACATTACCTATAACATACAATATGCATGATCGATTCATTTATGAGTTGTAAACAAAATCATGCATGAGCTGTCAGAATCAGGAAGGGTGGTGTTTGAGACGGCTTTTGAAAGATAGGCAAGATTTCAACCAGATGAAGAGCTGGCAAAGGATGCAGGATAGGGTACAAAGGGCGGCATAAAGAAAGAAACTGGGGCGGCTAGGTGGCGCAGTGGATAAAGCACCGGCCCTGGAGTCAGGAGTTCCTGAGTTCAAATTCGGCCTCAGACACTTAATAATGACCTAGCTGTGTGGCCTTGGGCAAGCCACTTAACCCCATTTGCCTTGCAAAAACCTAAACAAAAAGGAAGGGGGACAGGAAACCATGGGGATTTTACAGGGGTTACTAACCTATTCAGGTGGCCTTTGTTGGTTTCTTTTTTTAAATCAAAACTATGATCTAATCAATATAGAAAGCTTTTATGAGAAACTCCCTCACCCAAAGAGGCATGAGCACCTTAAATGGCTGCCTGAAGACTTGCCCTTGATCACATACCAAGCATATGTAGAGGTGCGTCTTGAACACTTGATACCACTCTACCCACTATGCAACACGACCTCTCTTAGCTAATAATGTTTGTTTTCATTTGAAAGAAGACCATGACATCAGGGAAGTAAGTATCATGAAAAGCCCATGAATTAGATTTGAGTGAGGTGGTGCTGTGCTAAGTCACCAGTTTCACTTTCTCCTGCAGAGAGGCTAGATATGAATCAGGATGACTGGAGATGGCCCAGAATGCAGAGTAATTAGGGTTAAGGGATTTGCCCAAGGATACCCAGCTAGTTAGTGGCAAGTGTCTGGGGTTAGATTCAAACTCCCTTGACTCTGTGTCCTCCTAATGACAAAGGCCAGTGCGGTGTCCACTGAGTCACCTAGTCTAGATTGCCTCTATCAGTTAGAATATAGTACAGGAATTAGGAGGTAGAATAAGATATGCCAGTCGGGGAAAGTTTGAGTGAGATATAGAGAGCCTTGGAAAATAGCCTGAGGAATTTTAAATTGATATGTTGAACAATTAAATCACTGCAAGGCTTTGAAAAGAGAATGACTTAGCAACAGTATGAAGGATGGAAGTTGGAAGGTCTCACAGGCAACAAGTGCTAATAGTAGCAACAAATCTGGTGAGGAGTTAGGAGAGCCATCGGGAGAGTCAAGTGGTTAGCCCAGCAGTCAACTGACTAGTAAACTGAGAAGCCACCTCCCCAATAAGGAGTCACAGCAGCTGGCAAAGGGAGTAACTCATTTGCTGCTCACACAATGCTGGAAACAAACTTGATAGGACTCAAAAGGCGAAAAGGAGTCCCAGGACCAAGAATTCCAAGGGGGCCCTTACTCCTGTGTTCCTAATATGCTGCCTACTATTTCTATGTTCTAAGTCAAAGTCGACACTCCATAGGTAGAAACAAGAGTGTGCCCTGGGTTTAAGGGAAATTTTTATCATTTCTGTCCTTGCTATACTACCTCAATATTTTCTTATACAAATTAAGTGATGTCAACTGGTTGATCAATATTGGAAGGTACACTAAATAGGGGTTCAGAAATAATCATCCTAGACTCTCAGGATTAAGCCCAGAATACAAAGGGGAAGAGAAGGAATCTTCTGGGATATCAAATCTTCTAATTAAGAGGAGAGAATAGACAATGTTAAAGGAAAAGAAGACATGAAAGAGCGCACTAATACTCTATTAGTGGAGCTGTAACTGTCTCTGGACAACCAGCTTAGAAAACAATTTGGAATAAGAAATAATGCCTAAAGAGATTGCACTGTTAGGCATATATACTTCAAGTAAGTCAACTGCAAAAAAAAAAGGTCTCCTAGAAATTAAAATATTTATAGTAGTGCTTTTTTGTGGTAGCAAAAGACTGGAAACAAAGTTGATGTTCATGTGTTGGGGAATGACCAAAGAAGCTGCAGGATATATGTATAATGGATGAATATGGTGCCAGAAGAAATTATGAATGTAATACAGAAAACCACAGGAAGATATTAAATGATGCAAAGTGAAGAAATCAGAACCAGGAAAACAATGGCACAATGAATACAATATAAATGAAAGCATTCAATGTGAATGCTATGAATTTACAATGACCAAGATGATTTGATATTAAAAGGCAACCTATCCCCCACACCCAACCCTATTGTCCATTTACACAAACTTCTTTTTAGTCAAAGAATTTAGAATTAGTGTGGAACATTGCATGTGATGTCAGACTTTTTCTGATATGTTGGTCTTGATGAATTCTTTCCTCTATTAAAAATAAGCTTTTCCTCTCCTCTGTTGGGAAGGACAGGGGATTTATTAATGTAATGATAAAAAAAGATAAAGTTTTATTTTTTAAAACAAATTATCTTAATAAAAAAGAAAAACAACTGGCTACAAGGAAGAAAAATCTAGAAAAGGAATGTGGAGCTCTAAGTTCTGTTTTCCTTCCCCATTAACCCACTCCAAAAATAAGTTTCAAATCACTTTTGATTGATGATGCATGATCATTTCACAAAAGTAAACTTACTAATTTCAATGCATTTTAACTTGTCAATTGAGTCAAAATTTTAAAACATTGGTCAATGTTTAATTTGACACTAGTCTTTTGTCTCAATTTTTAAGGACATAAGTATGTGTGTGTGTGTGTGTGTGTGTGTGTGTGTGTAGGTGTGTCTATAAGAGAGAGAGGAGAAGACAAGAGGGGTAGAAAAGACAAGAAACAAAAGTGAAGAAAGGAAAAATACAGAGACAAAGTGACAGAGAACTCATTTCATTTTTTGTTGTAGTTATTTAAGCATTTTTTCAATCATATCAGACTCTTTGTGATTTGATTTGGGGTTTTTTCCCCAAAGATGCTAAAGTGGTTTGCCAACTCCTTCTCCAGATCATTTTACAGATTAAAAAAATAAGGCAAACAGGATAAAGTGATTTCTCCAGGTTCACACAGCTAGTAAGGTGTCTGAGGGCAAATTTGAATTCAGGTCTTCAAAAGAATAGGTTAAATGCTTTGTGCACTATGCTGCCATCTAGCTGCCACTAATGGAGATGTGGAGGTCCATAAATCCTATCAGAATCTCAGAGCAGAAGATCCCATGCTGATGCCACCAGTGTATTCACCCATTTTCCCAGGTTACCTTCAACTTTGTCTGTCTATTCAGACACTACAACATAATCTAATAATTCATTACTCAAAACATTTCCAATTACCTGACTTTGCTTCAATTATAAGGAGGCTAGGAGTTATTGGAGATATAAATGCAAGATTAGAAAAAGAGCTCAGTGTCTGTATCCAAATATTAAGAATTTTACTAACTGGACACTCAGACAGATTAAGATCATAATCTTTTACCTAAAATAAACTTTCAAATGCCAAAGAAGAAAGAACCAGGCACACCTTAGGGGATAATTATATTGCCCTAGGCCTAAAATGAACAAAATATTCCAACAGGTTGGTATACTTACAATGACTACTTTGTCTTCTATTCCACAAGTGAAATAGCCCTAGTCCGCTCAATTTACCTTTGATTAGCTTGGTCCCCTTTTAGAGAGTTAGCCTCTAGAGGGGGGATACTGACCTTGACTTTTCCCCCAACAACTAGAAAGCTGCCACAAGATATATAACTATCATTCAGTAAAAGCTGGCATTCTAATTCGAGTGACACATTATAGGAGAGTGACCACTAATCCAAGGCTACAAATAAGGTTTTCTTACAAAGTATGGTCCAATGAGTCTTTTAATAATAATTCCTGTACAATAAAATTGTCATCTCTTGTTTCTAAAAGCACAATGCAATAGACGGATTCAAAACAGGTCAGCATTTCTTATGTGGCAGAATTAGCAGAGCTAAGGAAACTTTGACTCTGTAGTGTAACTTCCCAAGATGGCATTTCTGTTCACTGGGAGACTAGATTAGCACCTGAAGCAGAGATAGAGAAGCTGAAGGAAATCTAGGTGCCAGAAATGAGAAAGCTACATAAATCTATTAGCAGAGCTATATGAAATGGCCAACAGGTCACAAAATGAGGTCTAAAGTACATTTAGGAGCAATTTTGGACCTGTCATTTCCTTCCTGCTGTGTAGCCTCTCTAGTACAAAATCTTGAAGCAAATGGGTGTAGTGAATGACGAAAACTCTATAGACAGAGAGGCAGATCTGAGTTCAACTTCTCTGACAAATTCTGTGTGACCTTAAACAAATTATTACTTTTCTGAATATCATTTTCGTCATCTAAAAAAAATGAGAGTATTGGTAAAACTTACTTGGCAAAAATATTGTGAATATAGTGCTTTATTCCTTAAAACACTATGGAAGGGGGCAGCTAGGTGGTGTAGTGGATAGAACACCGGCCCTGGAGTCAGGAGTACCTGAGTTCAAATCCAGATTCAGACACTTCATAATTACCTAGCTGTGTGGCCTTAGGCAAACCACTTAACCCCATTTGCCTTGCAAAAACCTAAAAAAAAAAAAAACACTATGGAAGGGGGCGGCTAGGTGGTTCAGTGCATTGGCCCTGGAGTCAGAAGGACCAGAGGTCAAATCCAGCCTCAGACACTATAATTATCCAGCTGTGATCTTGGGTAACTCACTTAACTCCATTTCCTTACCAAAAAAACCAAAACTGACAACCAAAAAGAACCCACTATGGAAGTATTAGTTGATATTTGGTCTCTCCTGACTATATATGGTTTGAAAGATCAATTGAGATAAATAAGATGACTTTTAAAATTGCTACCTGGTTGCAAAAAATAATCAACTACATTGGGACAGAATGGGGGTATGGGTGGGATTTAAATTCCTATCCAGATGAGAATGACTATTTTTCTTTCAGTTACCATATACATGTATGGGGTGTGTGGATGTGTACCCCTCCCACATATATAGCCCCAACTACAGTCAAATTTATTTTTAAAAATTGTTTTTTATATCCAACTATCCTCTCCCACTTTTTGCAAGGTGGTGGGATTGGGTGGCCTGTCTGGGGCCACAGGGCCAGGTAGTTGCTAGGTCTTTGGGGTGGGATGTAGGCTTGGAGCCTCTTGGGCCAGGGCTGGTACTCTGTCCTGCTGCACCACTCAGCTGCCCCACAGCACATTTGAAGAGGGACAGAGTGAAAGGAGAGAGAAAATATAATATATAGTAGTGGGAGGAATGGATGGAGGGAATTACAATCAGCAACAGCAACTGTGGGAAAATATAGAAGTAAAGAATGTGATCCATCCCAGAGACAGAACTGATGGCATCAGAACACAGACTGAAGTACATTTTTTTTCTTTTTTTACTTTACTTCTCATGTGGTTTTATATTTTTTTTCTGGGGGAGGGGATATTATGTTTACTCTTAAGAATATTTTAGTAATGTATAAATAAAAAATAAATTAAAAATGAGAAAAAATTCTTTTTTAATGAACAAAATTGATTTTTTCTTTTCCTTTCACCTCAGCTGGAGAAAGGGAGGGAGGGAGGGAGGGAGGGAAGGAGGGAGGAATCATTGTAACAAGTATTTCTAGTCAAGCAAACAAAATCTTGCACTGACAATGCCCAAAAAATCTGCACCCTGAGCCCATCCCCTCTATATCAGGAGTTCGGTGGCATGCTTCCTTATAAGTTCTCTGGAACCATGGTTGGACATTATGCTGATTATCCTTAAGGCTAAAGTGTTTGTTTTTCCAGTATTGTAACTATTATCTGATATGTTCTCCTTGTCCAGTTTACTTATCTCTGATCACTCCCGCTCAAACAAATCCTTGAGTTGCATCATTTCTTATGGCACCATACTGTGGAATTCCATTATACAACAATTTGTTCAGCCAGTGACCAACTACTGGTCATCATCTTAGTTTACTGATCATTCCTTATCCAGACTACCTTCCAATTCCTCTCTCAACCTACTCCAGGGCATATTATATTGACTAGCATACTATTTTCTTTATTATCTTTTTTTTTACTATTACTATTACCTATAGGTAACAAACCATGTTCTGTGAGATCCTATCTCTATGTGTAACAAGGATAGGAGTTGATATGAGAATTTTCAATACTATGAATATTTAACCTTTAAAAATTAAATTGAGAATTATATGATTCAAAAATTGATATTATCCTATTTTCAGTATAAAAATAGCTTTATCTTTTATTCTCGTTGGGATTCTAAATTTCCTTGGGCATCCTCCCTCCTCAATCTGCCCATATCCATCAGCCCAGCACCCATTCCACTCCATCTCCCAGAACTTAGTGGGTCTGATCTCATATGTAGATATCCAAAGTATTTTGTAGCAAAATAAGCTTGGGGAATACTAAACTAATAGGCACAAAGATATTTCAGTCTAACAACAAGATAATTTAGGGAATCTCAATACGAATATTTCTTTGGACTTAAAACAAAATAGGCACTCAAATTTATATTAGTTGATTGAGACATTCAATTTCTTCCTATAAGGAAGACTGTTTATAATACTGATCTCAAAGACTACAGTCAACTTTGTCTACAAGAGTTCAGAATTATGTCTCATCTTTAATAATCCTACTATGGTAAAATACCTGAAAGTAGCTTACCCTACAGGAAAGTGTGATTCACAATTCTGTGGAATATATAAAGGATTAACAGATATAAGAGTTTCAATCTTTAAGATTTTTGATTCATATTCAAAGAATCAACATACATTTTAAAAGTCCTTCACAGATACACTTACTTTATTCGTTTTAGGGAGTATACAGATCTAGCCTTTGTGCAAAGAATTGACAATCTCTATAAAATATGACTCCTCTCAGGGCGGCTAGGTAGCACAGTGGATAGAGCACTGGCCTTGGAGTCAGAAGGACCTGAGTTCAAATCTGAACTCAGACACTTAATAATTACCTAGCCATGTGGCCTTGGGCAAGCTACTTAACCCCATTGCCTTGAAAAATCTAAAAAAAAAGAATAAAAGAACATGTTTAGGGGGCAGCTAGGTGGCACAGTGGATAAAGCACCAGCCCTGGAGTCAGGATTACCTGGGTTCAAATCTGGGCTCAGACACTTAATAATTATCTAGCTGTGTGGCCTTGGGCAAGCCACTTAACCCCATTTGCCTTGCAAAATCCTAAAAATAAAAATATGACTCCTCTCAAGACTGCTTATCTAGCAACTTATATTTAAAATACTAAGCTCTCAATGTTTCATAGATATTTACATGTGAGAGCTAGTCAGTGCACATTTCCAAATCACAGAATCACCCATTCTCAGAGATGACCCAAGAGGTCATCTATTCCAATCTTCAACTGAGCAGAAATCATATCTACAACACATCCAACACATATGGTCATCAAAACTTTGCTTGAAGATACCCCATGATGCGAGATGCACTAGTCCCCAAAGCAATCCATTCTACTTTGGGACAATTCTAATTATTAAGAAGTCTTCCCATTTAATGAGAAGTAGTTTGCTTCTTCATAAATTCTACCTCTTGGTTCTTCTCTTACCTGTCTGGTTGCTTTTTTCCATCACCCTTATTCATCCCTTTAAGTTAGAGCATACTTCAGAGGTTCTGTCCCAAGTTTGCTTTTCTTATTGCTCAGTACTCTCTCCCTTAGTGATCTTGTCAGCTCCCATGAGTTCTCCTCTCTGTAGACAACTTCCAGTCCTATAATCCAACCTCAATCTCTCTCCTATTTTCTGTACCATCATCACCAATTACCTGCTGGACATCTCTTACTATTGGTTCCATATCACAAATTCAACACGCACAAAATAGAATCCATACCCTCCTACCACTACTCAAAACCTTTTCATCTTCCTGACTTCCATTTTCTATTGAGGGTACCACTAACCTTTTAGTTAGGGATATGACTTAAACTATAACAAGTTCTTGCCCAAGGATGAAATATGCCTTAAAAGGGTTGGTTAAAAAACTGTTTATTTGTTCTAGATTCTTAGAAATATATACAAATGAACTTCAAAGTGGAAACAGAGGAAGAAAACTGCTAATGCATATCACCTGAATTAGAGAACCATAAAAAACTGCTATAAGAGTAGAGATGCTCAATAATTCCACAGGAGACAAAATCTTCAGAATGAACTGAAACTAGAAGGGTATGGCAGAAACAATATCCTCCATATAACAATATCCTCTCCTCCAAGTGAGTTAGACTAATTTTTTCTTTAAAGGTATTACTATCATCTTCAAGTGTTGGTTGACTCCAGGAACTAAAGGCTCCGACTGTAGACAGAATTTCTTAGTTGCCTAGGGATAAAGCAACTCTAAGAAGTCCAGGCACTTTCTCTTATGCTTAGCTGATGTATCACAATGATAAGGATGGTTGTCTTTCATTCTCAAAGAAGACCATAACATCAGGGATGTGATGCCATGACAAGCACTTGAATTGTATTTGAGTTGAGGGGGTGATGTGCTAAGTCACTGGCCTCTTTCTCCTCCAGAGTCATCTGGGTCCAGTAGCCAGAAAGGAATCAAAACAACTAGAGATGACCCTAGATCCGTGAGGCAATCAGGGTTAAGTGACTCACCCAAGGTCAAACAGATAGTGTCAAGTGTCTGAGGTTATATTCAAACTCTGGTGCTCCTGACTCTAAAATCAGTGCTCTATCCACTGCACCACCTAGATGTTCCCATATCACAATAAAAAATCTGGCAAAAGTAGTTGACCCATCTAATCAAGTCTAGAGGTCTTCAATGCCTATCCTTGTAGAATATCCATCTCTCCTGCTCTGGCTAAATACATCTCCTTTTAACAATTGTTTAATAATCTCCAAGTGTCTTCCTTTGTTCCAGTTTTGAACCTAAATTACCACAGAACTGGTTTGAGTCAGGCCAAACCTGGAACACAAGGAAATCAGGAAAGAAACATGTTTTGCTTTGGTTTTATGGTGATTAAAATAGTAATCATGTGAAAAATGTGATCACTTTCAAGGGAAGATAGGATGAAGATAAGAGATGACGGAGAAAAAGCAGATTAATTTGAGGTTGCTTTCTCTACCAAAGAACATAAACTGTGAACAGGAAAAAACAGAAAAATACAGATAATAGAGTTGAAATCCAAATTAAGTAGGGATATAATAAGGGATCACCAGCTGCTCTTGATGAGTTTAAATCACAAGGCCTAGATGAACTATGTCCCAGGGAAATGAAATAACTGGACATGAAAGCTAGGGTATGGTCAAGAACCTTTGAAAGTTTATGGAAAACAGGAGAGAGGCCTGAGAAAGGCAAGTATAATTCCAATCTTCCAAAAAAAATTAAGAGAGTATATAATTAAAGCTGTCCCAAAGTAGAAGGGACTACCTTGAGCAAAGACTGGGAAAGTCAATTGTCAGGGATATTATTTGGGGGTGAGTGGGTGTTTCTTACATAGGAATGGGCTACCTTTAAAGAAACAAAAGATTAAAAATTCAAATTCACAAGGAAGATTCCATTGAAGCAAATTGGCTTCTGATATAAGGAATAAAGGAGTTTTTTCAATGATTTAGGATATTTTCATTCCATTTCACCCCCAAGAATGACATGGCCATCACCCTCTTGTTCCTCTTCTCCTTTCTAATCAGCTATTTAACAAAAGTCATTGATCAGACTCCTTCCACCATCCACAACTCCTGTGGCATAAATCCAACTTTTTAGCACCTCAGACAGGACATCAACATGTGTTCGAGGGCCAACAACCACAGAATTAACAAAGGTAACAGAAGAAGAGTCAGGTAAATAAAGAATACCTAACTAGTACACAGGATAGAGGATTGACCATGGAGTCAGGAGGACAGGAGTTCAAATCCATGTTCAGACACTTGACTCTTAGTAGCTGTGTGAACTTGGACAAGTCACTTAATCCTGATTGCCTCTCAATCAGGGCCATCTCCAGTTGTCCTGACTCATATCTGGCCACTGGATCCATATGGTTCAGGAAGAGACAGAGAGGCTGGTGACTTAGCACAGCACCCCCTCACTTAAAATGAATTCATGTGCTTGTTATGGCATCACCTCTCCTGATGCCATGGTCTTCTTCGAGAATGAAGGACAAACGTTATTGTGATATGCAGTTGGATAGGCAACTTGTAGAGCTCATCTTAGACAGATACTGAAAAGGAACTTGAAGACGGGCAAAAAAATTGAACGTGGCTGGGGTGGGGGGACAGTGCACAGCTAGGTGGTCCTTCCTGGTTTCTAATAGAACAATAGTGTTCCATGACATACATATATCACAGTTTGCTAAGCCATTCCCCAATTGAAGGACATTTACTTGATTTTAGACTTGATTTTCCAGTACTGTTTTACGATTGCAAAGTCTCCAAAGAAGTGAAAAAGATCATCACTAAGAGGGAAATTGAAAAGGGTCCGTAGTGGATGTGAATATGCTACATACAACACTGTACACATCATAAATTAAGCAGGAGGATTAAGACATCAACAAAGAAATGTATGTGTCAAAGTGCTGCTCACATCCAGTAAGTAATGAATAACTCATTGACTGCCTGCTCAGTCCACTGGTATGCTCTGATGTCTCCAGCAAGCCTTCCAGTCAGCAAGTCCAGTGAACTTCTATGTCAAATTAATGGGAAAACATAGATGGGAGTCCTTCAGGACTACAAGAAAAAAATGCTCCAACTTGCTTCCTGATTTGGGGTACATTTAGAGCCAATGAAGAAGTTTTTGTGCACTTGGTCTCTGAACATTTCAGGACTGGCTTTGCTTAGCAGCACCAAAAGAATGTAAGAGGCATCCCAATACCTCACTCCCCTAAAGCACTCTCCTTGAGAATAAGAAGCAATCTCAATTGTGAATTGACTCAGATAATTTCTATCACAGAATCTAATCTTGTTTACTCAGCTTTTAAAAACTCTATAGAGATTCTAGAAAATCAACCCACAAATACCAAACAAGACAAACACCTTCAAACACCGCACCATATATATACACACACACACATTCATTTTCTCTCTCTCTCTCTCTCTCTCTCTCTCTCTCTCTCTCTCTCTCTCTCTCTCTCTCTCTCTGCCACTCTCTGTCTCTTACTAATACAGAGGAGAGAGATTCAAAGCACACATCATGGCAAAACCATCATTCTCTGGGTGCTCAGCCTTTTCTTTCATCCTGGGCAATCACTTAATCCTCTCATGCAATCCTTACCACAGCCACTGACTCTAACCATCTCCTCCAAGGTTGGTCTCCACAACCACCATTTTTCATCATAGACTGCCTACTTCCTAGTTCTTTTAACTGCAATGAATAAATCTATCCCTTCCTGACCACTCTGGAAGAAATGAAAGCAGAGGAAGGAGCTGTTTTGAATTGTCTTAATGATCAAATGAGATAAAATATTTAAATCAATTTGTAAAATATAAAACATTACATAAATGCCAGCAAGTATTAACATCTTCCTATACCAGTTGAAGCACTTCTCCCCCTCTCCTCTCATAACCCAGTAGCATCCCAATTTCTGAACACACCTTCACACTCTTCTATCACAGCTATTCTATCAATTTTAACATCTGACAACATTTGAAGTTAGCTATTAGACATGAATGAAAACAAAAAGTAAAGATAAAGTACCAGGAGCTTGAAGATAAGAGTACTGGGAGCAAGAAATTGACCAATCATCAATTATAATTTTATATGTCCCTGGAAATAACCAAAAAATAACTGTATAAGAATATCTTCTCGGGGTGGCTAGGTGGCGCAGTGGATAAAGCACTGGCCCTGGAGTCAGGAGTACCTGAGTTCAAATCCGGTCTCAGACACTTAATAATTACCTAGCTGTGTGGCCTTGAGCAAGCCACTTAACCCCATCTGCCTTGCAAAAACCTAAAAAAAAAGTTTTAAAAAAAAGAATATCTTCTCAATGTTCTTTAAAAAATGCCTTTGTCAATAGAACATTTGCAACTGAGTTTCAACAAACTTAATCCCAAGGGAATGTATTTTATTTAAACAGAGTTGAAAAGAACAATTAGAAATTGGTTAAATTGTGACATATTAATGTAATGGAATATTACTGACCCATAAGAAAAGACCAATATGAGGAATTCAGAAACACGGGAATAGAATGATGAATTTAAAGCTAGCAGAGATCTTAGCAAGGTCAATCCCCTCATTTTATTTTTTAATTTTTTATTATGAATATAAGCATATAAATATATGAATAAATTATGAATATAAACATATGAAATCATATATAAATAAAAGGAAAAATGTTATATGAAACTGTGAAGTATTACATATAAATTTATAAGCATTTACAACAAAATTAAAAAAAACTGAAAGCTAAAGAATGGTCCAACGTCACAGCAGACAGTAAGTACCAGAGCGGGGATCTGCCTCCCGTGTCAGCGGTCTTTCCCGTATTCCAGGCTCATATAAGCCGATCCAGAGTAAATTAAGAAAATCCAGGAAAACAAGACATACAGTAACTAGAATCATGGAACAAGAAAGAATAATAACATGAAGCCAAGCGATGTGTAACCATAATGACCAATATTAGCCCTGTTTGACTGTTTTTACATTTTTTTGTTTGGGGTTTTTTTTGGAGGCGGCAATCTTTTTGGCGGGAGCATATTCACAAAGGACTTTGATAATACCAAAAAGGTATCAAGAGAATAATTTAAAGAGGAGAAAACTATTTGAACACCAAATAGCAACAAGTCAACAAATCAAAGATATCTTTTTTAGCTTAAAGGTTTACTCTTGGGTCCACTGAACCATGGCCATCATCCCAAAATTCTAAATCAAGTGATAGAGTGATAGCCTTCATTTATATAGTGCGTCCATGTTTAGATCACATTTTCACCATAACAATATTGAGTGAGAAGTAGTAAAATTCTTAAGATCTTCACTTCACACATGAGGAAACAGACTCTGAAAAGGTAAACAACTTGCCTAAGGTCATACAGTATTTGTCACTTGCGGATTACAAATGCAAATATACTGATATCAAAGCCACAGCTTTTTGCCATAGTAGTCTTCTTTTCAAGCTAGAATGGGAAAAGTAAAGAGAATGCCAATTTTGTGCAAGGCTGCCCTGACCTTAGGCAAACAGGCAGCTACCCAAGTAATAGACTTGGAAGGACTTTGAGAAGCTGGTTCTGCCTCCATGTACTCTATACCCATTGACCTAGGATAAGCAACAGTTATGATATAGTGGGAAAAGCTAAGTCTTCAAAGAAGTCAGGGATTCTAATAGAGGAAGGCTTGATGAAAAAATTCCAGAAGAGAGCCAACAGCTCTTAGAAGCTCTCTCATAAAACTTCAATACTAAGGACTCTAACTAAACTTTTGAGAGACAGAACCCACAGAGGGAACCAATGAAGCAGTTCTCCTACTCAAGGAAACCTGGAAAGGAGCAGAAAGGCTCTGCTCCCTGGGGTTGGAGGGGCGGGCTGCCAGAGGGGTGGCCCTCCAGAAGAAAGAACTTCAGGCTCCCAGAGGCAGCCCCAGGGCGCTGGGAGCCCCGGCTCACAGCAGCAGGGGAGTCTCCTGACCTATGCCCCAGGGAGGACTGGGCACAAATTGGGGGAGCAGCGGGGGACCTCTGCCAGAGCTAGCACGAGAAGCCCAGCCCACAGGGCACACAGCCAGTAGCCCAGATTCAGGAACAGAAGCAGGCAGAGCCAGTAAGCAGGAGCCCCCAGGGCATGAGCCCATTGAACCTAGGGAGGGGAGTGAAGAGAGATTGCCCAGCTCTGTCCTCTGCCCCTGGAACAGGGCTCTGGGGCTCTGAACACATTCAGATCCTGCTCGAAGTCTAGACCCCCCCATAGAATATCAGGGCCCCCCCCACCTCGGCCCCATGGCAGAAGGGGGCTCATATGGTCATTCACAGACCAGGAAGGAGGACAAAGCCTCACACACTGAGACCTTTGTGGGAGTGTCCCAAAAGCTCAGGAAGCACCCCAAAAACAGGCTTAGACTGGGAAAATTAGCAAGCAGAGAAACAAGAGGAAGACCATTGAGAAATATTTTGCATATGAGCCCAAGAAGGATCAAAATACTCAGTCTAAAGATGAGGAAGCACAAGCTCCTGCATCTAAAGACTCCAAGAAAAACAGAAATTGGACTCAGGCTATGACAGAGCTCAAAAAAAGACTTTGAAAATCAAATGAGGGAGTTGGAAGAAAAACTGGGAAAAGAAAGGAGAGAGATGCAAGAAAAACTTGAAAATGAAGTCAGCAGCTTAGTCAGGGAAATCCAAAAAAATGCTGAAGAAAATAGCATGCTAAAAACCAGCTTAGGTCAAATGGATAAAACAGTTCAAAAAGTTATTGAGGAGAAGAATGCTTTAAAAAGCAAAATTGGCCAGATGGAAAAAGAGATAAGAAAACTCTCTGTGGAAAACGAATCTTTCAGACAAAGAATGGAACTCAGGGAGATTGATGAATTTACGAGAAACCAGGATTCATTACTTCAAAACCAAAAAAATGAAAAATTAGAAGAAAATGTGAAACATTTCATTGAAAAAACAACTGATATGAAAAACAGATTTAGGAAAGATAATTTTAAAATTATTGGAATACCTAAAAGTCATGATCGGGAAAAGAGCCTTGACATTATTTTCAAAGAATTACTACAGGAAAATTGCCCTGATATTCTAGAAGCAGAGGGCAAAAAAGAAATGGAGAGAATCCACTGATCCCCCTGAGAAAGAGATCCCAAAAAAACCAACCCCTAGGAGTATTATAGCCAAGTCCCAGAACTCCCAAGTCAAAGAGAAAATATTACAAGCAGCCAGAAGGACACAATTCAAATATCATGGAGCTGCAGTCAGGATCACATAGGACTTAGCAGCAACTACATTGGGAGCTCGTAGGGCTTGGAATATAATATACCAAAAGGCAAAAGAGCTTAGAATGCAACCAAGAATCAACTACCCAGAAAGGCTAAATGTCCTCTTCCAGGGAAAAAGATGGACTTTCAATGAACCAGGGGAATGTCAAATGTTCCTGCTGGAATGGCCAGAGCTGAACAGAAGGTTTGATCTTCAGATACAGGACTCAGGTGAAGCATGGAGATTGAAGGAGAGGGGGAAAATATGAGGGACTTGATGATGAACTGCATGTATTCCTGCACAGAAAAATGACACTGATAATACTCATATGAACCTTCTCAGTTAATAGAGCACGTAGAGGGAGCTTTTATAGTTGAAGCACAGGAAAAAGCTGACTTCGAAGATAAAATATGGTGTAAAAATGGAGTCAAGAGGGGAAAAAAAAGGGAAATGTAATGAGAGAAAGAAAAAGGAGAAGGGGAATAGGCCAAGATATCTCATATAATAAGTTTTTTCTTTATTACAATGAGGTATTGCAATGATATGGAAGGGGGGAAGGCAAGGGGGAATGAGGGAATCTTTGCTCTCATCAGAGGTGGCTAGGAGAGGAAACAGCATATATACTCAATGGGGTATAGGCATCTGGAGTAAGAAGAAAAGGGGGATGTGAGTGATGGAGGAGAGGATGGACCATGGTGGGAGAGTGGTCAGATATAACGCATTTTCCTTTTTACTTCTTGCAAGGGGCTGGGATTGGATGACCTGTCCAAGACCCTAGGGCCAGGTGGATGCTGGGCCTAAGGGGTGGTAGGGGGGCTCGGGGCCTCTTGACCCCAGGACCAGGGATCTGTCTGCTGCGCCACTCAGCTACCCTATAGCAGAGTCAGAGTGAAAGGAGAGAGAAAATATGGTACATGGTAGTGGAGAAATATGAAAGGAGGGAGTTGCGATCAGCAATGGCAACGGTGGAAAAACATGGAAGTAACTTTTGCGATGGACTTATCATAAAGAATGTGATCCATCCGTGACAGAGTTGTTGGTGTTGGAACAAAGACTGAAGCACATTTTTTATTATTATTATTATTTGGGGGGGGTGCTCCTGGCTCAAGGGCCAATGCTCTGTCTGCTAACCTGCCACCCCTACTATTATTACTATTTTATTTTATTTTGGGTCTTTTTTTTTCTTTTTTGGGGGGGTTTTTGCAGGGCAGTGGGATTGGGGTGGATTACACGTCACACGGCTGGTTGATTGCTGGGTCTATGGGGCCAGATATGGGCTTGGGTGCTCCTGGCTCCAGGGCTGGGGTTCCATCCATTGCGCCACCTGGACATACCTACAATTATTACTATTTTTTTAAATTTTAATTCTTTTCTCTCTCCCCTTTACTTTATCGCTCAAGAGAGTCTTTATTTTTGGGGGGAGGGGTATTCTGTTTACTCTTAAACAAGATTATCTTATTAATGCATAAAAAAATTATTTGTACAAAAAGAGAATAAATAAATATTAAAAAAACAATTCCAGACATGAGAGTCAGCATGTGCAAAAGCATGGAGAGGAGAAGATAAAATGGTGGCTACTAGGAACAACGAGTAATCAAATTTAGTCACAATGGAATCAAAGCCAGGTAAGTTTTGATAGAGGGAAGGGAGAGTTCCAGCCTATGACATTTCCTGAGAACTTAGCAGAGAAAAAGAAGGGCACAGTGAGGAAATGGGATCAAAGGCAAGGAAGGAATGAAAAAAACCTTTGGATGGCCTGTGAAAGACTAACACCATCCTAGTAAACTTGCCTTATGGTGTCACAGCCAAAGCAGGACAATTGGGTCTTGGCCTAAAAGTGAAGAATTTAGAAGGTACTCGGTCTCATCTCAGTGGGTCTTCCTCTCCCTTCAGCAACACCTCAGACGAATCCAGGGGTGTCAAACTCAAATAGAAACACTGTACAGAAGGATCCCTGAAGTCATATTGACTTCATTTGAAAATATAATCTCTGTATTTTACTATACTTGAATTTGTTTTGTTAAATATTTCTCAAATACTTTTTAATCTGGCTCAGTTGGCACTTGGGAGGGAGGGTTGCGGGCCATTTGTGCCACTGATGGTGTGTTTGACACCTCTGTTCCACACTATTCTCCTTTCCCGGGTGCAAATACAGGCAGTTGTCTTACTTGACCTTTACTGGTCGGGCTCCCAAAGTCATCAGAAAGAAGCCCTTTTGGTCTCTCTCAGCTGCCATCACCATCAGCCTTTGTCTATTCGGGCCTGCATTTCTCCCTTCTCTGCAGTAGGGGGACAGACAGTTTCCTCATAAGTGGCTACCAATAATCAAGAAAAGGTTATTTGTCTATCAACTTAAGAGAATAAATACATGGCAGGGAAATTAATAGGTAAATGAAGATCGACTTTATCATTCTATTTAGAGCTAACATCACTGTGCAGTTATTCAGTCAAAAGGAGTACCTAGAACAAAATTAGAAACGTTTGCATCCAAAATTTGAGGTCCCTGGTTCCCAAAGATTGACAGAAGTCTTTTGATGCTGAAAGACAAGTGTTTCCGGGGAATTTATACCAAATTTGTTCTCCAGCTGTTTGCGTCTCACCACCATTGTATCATGCAAACAGCTGCTGCTCACACCTCCTGTTTTTTCAACCTGGCACTGATTAGTGACTTGTGAGTGTCTCTAGTCTCCATGAACAGCTAATGTTCATACTACTAGAGGTTTGTCTGTCAACACCTCTGCAGGCAAGGAAGCCAGGAACCAAAGCCTGGGTGAGACTAGGGTCAAAATATTTTCACAGGAAGAGGAGGGAGGGGTTATAGTAGAAGTTAGTTGAAAAGCATGTTTCAATTTACAAAGAAGTTTTATGCTCAAATTAATCTATGTATCTGTCTGTTTTGCCTAACTACTGTCTGCATACTACATTTTGATCACTGGGAAATAAATGACAGTGAGGTTACACTGTTTAAAAACAGAATTAAAAAATTTTTAAAACTTCACCAAAAAAATGAGCCAAAACGGAAGGCCCAAGAACCACAAAAATGAGTAAAAATAAATAATCTTGGCCCCAAAGAAAAGATTTAGAAAGTTATCTCTCCTCATGCCTTTGCACCCCTTGTAGAACACCCCATATAATGGCAGGGTGAGTAAGTTGGTTTGTTTGTTGGATTTTTTTCTGTGCTGATTGGTTGTGCCATACTCTTTTTTTCTACTTCCACTTTTTATTTACTAAACTAAAAAAAATTGTTATAAGGGATGACTCCTGAAAGGCAGAGAGATATAAAGGGGAATTTAAACAATGTAAAAACAAAAGATATCAACAAGAATTCATTTAAAAAATAAAAAAACATGAAGCCAAAAAAGGAAGACCTAAAAGTAGAATATAATTTGAAGATCACTGGGAAGATGGAAGGTAAATGAGCTAGTGTCCATTTCGAGTCTTGAATTCCAAACATTCCTTGCATTTAAAGAGAGAGGCCAACCTGGTGTTTCCCACAGATTAAAGCTCACCAATGAGAAACAGGGGTCTGATAAATGGGCAATGGCCCCTTTCTGCCTAAATACCAAAAGTGCCGCCTCCTCTTTGAACAAACGGCCTCTTCATGATAAGAAGACTCTAAATGTGCTTATTTGAAAGGAATCACATCCCAGCATTTCCATCTTTGCAAGTTCTTATCCTTCCATGAAACATTTCCTGACTTTCTCAGTCATTCATAATTGTTTTTATATTCCACACAAGATCAAAGGAAGAATTGGGGGAGGGGTGGCATTAAAGTTCCCAGAGGAGCGAGTTCCTTCTCCCCAACCCTTTAGCCCCCATCTTTAAGAAAAGGAAAAAAAAAGAAACCCAGCATGAAGAGTGATTGAAAGAAAACAATACAATGATAGACTGTGACTTTACTATTAAGAGACAGTAAGATTACTACATTTTTCTACTTTTTTAGTTTATAATCAAATGCAACCATTTAAAATTGCTAGTCTTCTCTCCTCCCCATACACCTCCCCTTTACCGGAACATCTGAATCTGACTTGCCACTATTTTCCCTTCTCCCAATCTATCCTTCCCGTCACTGCCAAATGAATTGGGCAGAAACATATTAGGACACATTCAACCTTCTCAGAAGCCTTTTATAGTTTCCCTGTTACCTCAAATACTCTGCCTGGCCCTCTACAATATGATATCACCCTATCTTCCTCAATGTTTCATGATACCCCCACCCTAGGTACTCTATGCTCAGGTCCTGACTCCCCTCTCCAATGCAAAGAGGTCTTACTTTTTCCTATCTCACTTGCCTTTTTGCTCACACTGTCTCCTGTCCCCTAATTCTTGAAAAACCAGTCCCAAACCCAGCACTCCCTCATTCCCAGGAAACTTTACTAAGGCTCGCTGTTGGTCATGACCTTCCCCCAACACCATCTGCAGACATGCTAGAGCACTCAGTTTATACAACTCAGTGGACAGAATGCTAGATTGGGAGCCCTGGGAGCTGAGTTTGAATCTAAGCTCTACCACTTCCTACCACTGCGGCCTTTTTGTTAAGCACCTGCTCTAAGAACTGGAAATTCAAAGAAAGGCAAAAGACAGTCCCTGTCATCAAGAAGTTCCCAGTTTGGGACAGAGGGAGGGGGAAGAGATAACAGGCAAACAACTATGTGCAAACAAGATATAGACAGAAGAAACTGGTGCTAATCACCAGAGGGCAGGCCTTCGAATTATGGGGGACCAGGAAAGGCTTCCTGCGGAAGATGGGATTTACTTGGAACTTGAAGGAAGCCAGAAGTGGGGGGTGAGGAGAGAGAGCATTCCAAGCATGGGGAGATAGCAGTGAACATGCCCAGAGTCTTGTTCCAGGAACAGGCAGGAGGCCCAGTCACTGGATTCCAGAGTATGTGGGTGGGGGAGGGAGTAAAGTGTAAGGAGACTGAAAAGGGGGGAAGGAGCACAGTCTGAAAGCTTGAATGCCAAATAGATTTTATATTGCATCCTAGTGGTGATAAGATGACAGTGGAGTTTATTGAGTAGGTGGAGGGGGCCGGGGTGAGCCATGACATGGTGAACCCTGTGATTGAGGAAAATCACTTTGACAGCTGAATGAAGGATTGACTGGAGTGAAGGCTATTGCAAAACAGTCCAGGAGAGAGGTGATGAGGTCCTGCCCCAGAGTGGTGGCAGTGTCAGAGGAGACAAGGGGATGTTAGTGAGAGATGTTACAAAGGTAAAAGAAACAGGTCTTGGCAAGAAATTGGATCTGAAGGGAAGAAAGTTAGGATTCAAGGATTCATTCACACATTTAACACAAGTTATCTTGAATGACTGAGAAGATGGTGGTAACCTCAACAGTAATAAGGAAGTAAAGAAGAAGGGGAGGGGTTTGGAGAGAAAGATAATGAATTCAGACACACAGAGCTTAAGATAGAAGCCAACAGGACATCCAGTTCAAGATTTTCACAGGCAGATGGAAATGTGAGATTTGAGAATCATTAGTGAAGAGATGATAACTGAATCCATTGGACCTAATGGGATCACCAGGTGAAAGTGTAGAGGGAAAAGAGAAAAGGGCCCAGGACAGAGTCCTGGGCAACACTCTTATTAGGTGGGCATAATCTAGAAGACTATCCAGCAAAGGACACAGAGAAGAAGGGAATAAGATAGGTAGGTAGGAGAACTAAAAGAGAGTAGTATCCTGAAATCCTAAAGAGAAGAGAGGATCTAATCCCTTTCCCTCTCTGGGTCTCAGTTACCTCCTCTGTAAAAAGGGGTTCGACTAGATGCTCTCTGAGATCCTTTCCAGCTCTGGATCTAGGAGCTTGTGATGTTATTATCATGTAATGTATGTTACAGTTATCTGTCCATTTATCTCATCCCTCTACTAAACTATATACTTTTCAGAGAAAAGGGACCATGTCTCATCTAATCTCTGGGCCTCGCTCAGTATCTAGCACTATACTCTGAACTAGTGGGCATCTAATAAGTGTTTGTCCAGGTGGATCCACTGAGGGCCAGCTTAAATGTTTCCATCTCCGGCTGGGAAGCCTTTACTGATTTCCCTAGACCCTAGAAATAGCATCTCTCTTTCCCATGCCTCCATAGAAGCCTATGCATTTTGCTGGTACCTCACTGGATTTAGTTCATTCATTCATGTTATATTTATGATTATGCCTTGCTCACTCTCTTCCTTACTTAAGAACTATGTCTCATTCATTTTTGTCTACCCTCCTCAGTGAATGGTCTATAGGCATTTAATCGAGGTTCATTGAATAGAAAGTTGTAAGACCACATGCAAAATTTTGCAAAATAAATTCATTTGCCAGAAAAATAGTTACATCAAAATACTTATTTTTATGTTGGAGTCTCACCATAGAGCATTCTACTCTAAACAAGAACATATGAAGCTTCTTATAATCAAACAGCAAAAGGACAAGAAGAAAAAATATATTGGAGGAAGGAAGGGGGAACAACCCATTTTCTTTTCAGTTTCTGCAACAAAATGAATTCTTAGGGGAAGTGAACTTTTAGTTCACTTATTTAAAAATGTATTGAGGGATGTAAATTATTCAATTCTCTAGGCTCAGCAAAATGGATCACCTTTTTCATCTTTTTCTTACATTGTAGAAATCGGTAAGTAACCTAACCAGCAAAGTTAAACACACACATAGAGCCAACATCTGATAAAAACCTGGTACAATTTTAGAGCAAACTCCCAAGTACAATTTAGGAGAGCTAAGCATTTCACTGTTTTCTACCCACAGTCCCAGCCATCCAACTCATTCTTCACTGTTGGGAATGGGTAAGCCTGCTGTGCCTCCAAGAGGGGAGGTTGTTACATGCACATCTGGAGGTATTTCAAAGCTATTTTGTCATGTAAGCTTCAAGTCAAGCTACTGAGTTTGCTAAAGCATGGAGACCATTGAAATCTGGAAAGTGACAATAAAAACTGGGCTACATGTGGAGCATTTTGCCCAGAGAATGATCCAAGACTCTTCATTTATCCTCCTCTGCGATTGAAAACGGAGCTTTGGATTGGAGACCTTTAGAGTTGAATGGAACTTTAGAAGTGCCCACGTCTACCCCCCACCTGGGGCCCATAGAAACATGAGTAGCCCAAAGTCACACAGCTAGTGAGCGGGGGAAGCTACACTCAAAACCAAAGTCTCTCATTCCAAGTTCAGTGGCCTCACCATCAGATTTTAGAAAATGAAAATAGAAATCCTTAGGAGATGCAAGCTTAGATTGCTTTATTTTTGTAATTTGCATGTGGATTTCAATATCCTGTTTAGCTTATGATCTGGCAGGAGCTCCTGGGATGGGGGTGGAAGGAAAGGTATTCAGGAACTTGTACATTTGAGTCTTAATATTTTGGCAACTGTAAATGTTCTCAAGCCAAGCAGTGAGCACCCCATCCCCCTGGCCCCTGACCAACCAATGCCTTGTTCTAAAGCAAGTATTTAATTTTGAAGATGAAAAAAATGAGGCCTCATCCTCTCCTAACAGATATGTTTATGACTATCTTGACTTTTCATGTTATTATGAGGGGTCGCTAGGTGGCACTACAGCGGATAGAGTCCTAGATATAGTCAGGAAGACCTGACTTAAATCTGGCCTCAGATACTTACAAGCTATGAGACCCTAGACAAGTCCTTTAGTTGCTATTTGCCTCAGTTTCCTCATCTGGATGATGATGATGATGATGATGATGATGATGATGATGATGACGACGACGACGACGACGATACCGATCTCCCAGGGTGTTGTAAAGACCAAATCATTATAAAGCCCTTAGCACAGTGTCTGGCACAGTGTCGCCACAAGATAAATGGAAGTTATAGTCATTATTTTCTCTAAAAGGACCAGATGAGCACAGAAATCGGTCTAAGAGCCACAAACTTCATCGGGTATTTGGGGGGATTTTACCAGTATAGGGAAATTTGAGCTAAGGAAATTCCCACTATTAATAGAGATTGAAACTTTCTCTACAACTTCTAGTCTTAGCTGTCCAAATTACCAAGAGGCAATGAGACATATCTAAGGTCATATAGCCAGTATGACAGAGGAGAAACCATAATCCAAGACTCCCTGATAGAGTCTGGGCCTCTTTGCTTTCTACTACATTTGGTATTCAAAATCATCGGAAGCAAATATAAAAAGCCAAACTTTAACTATTTAAAAAAGCAGCTGTAATCTATCAGCATTCATTTTTTAATATATCATTATACTGGAGAAGAATGCAAAGATAAAGTTGTTTCAGTGATCCAGCTGTGACACAAATAGGTCTTCAGGCAATTGCTGGGGCTATGAAAAGGAAGTTAGTAGATAAGGGATAAGGTTTCCTCTTCTCCTCCCCACCCCCGGGGAGGGGGGGGAAGACCTACTTAGGGGAAAAAACCATTCCCTCTTATCAGGCCTCTAGGGAATCATTTAGTATTCTCTGTGCCTCTGAATCTCTAGTATATCTCACAGAAATGAGTTCTTCCCCCACCCCTCCATAGTGTGTCACTGGCCTAGAGTAGGGAGGAATGTAGGTGGCACAGCAATGAATACAGCATCAGGCCTGGAGTCAAGAAGGCTCCTCTTTCCAGTTTAAATGTGACCTTGGACACTTAATAGCTATGTGACACTGGGAAAGGCACGTAATCCCTATTTGCCTCACTTTTCACATCTGTAAAATAGCAAACAACAATCACAAAAACCCCAAATGAGGCCACGAAGAGATGGTGGTGAGTGAACAAGAACAGAAAAGGTCGGGGGAACTCAATGGCAGTTTTTGGTAAGGATGGAACACGGGGAAACTGCAGTAATGAAAAAGAGAAGAATGACAACAACCCTCAGAGTTGAGCCAAGGAGATCTTTAAATTTTAAAAATTATAATAATTAGTATACTGAAACTCTTTTGCCATTTAAGCTTCTGGATTCAGACTGTATATTCTTTTTGGGCAGGGTCTTGACTTCTGGAATTTATTTACAGTTTATTCAATTCAACAAGTATTTAAGTACTTACCATGTGGCCAGGCACTGTCCTAAAGGAAGCAAAATCTGGACCTCAAGAAGCTAACGCTATACTGGTAGAAGACATTATTACCGATGGTTGTTCAGTCATTTTTCAGTCATGTCTGACTTTTCATGACCCCATTTGGGGTTTTCATGGCAAAGATAATGGAGTAGGTTGCCATTTTCTTCTCGAATTCATTTTCCAGATGAAGAAACTGAGGCACACAGGGTGAAGTGACTTACCCAGTATCACACAGTTAGTTTCTGAGGCTGGATTTGAACTCAGAAAGATGAGATTTCCTAATTCGAAACAACCAAGTGCTCTATCCACCGCAGCACCACGACAGATTCGTAAATACAAAATAAATAGGATAAAATTTAGTAGAGGAGTAACGAAGAAATAATAATATATTGGGGGGGGGGGGAGTAAGGTAGGAATCAGGGTTTCAAAGAGAAATTCCAGCTTACATGAGAAAACTACATGGCAAAAATGTATTAGCTTACTGTAAGCCCCCTCAGTCATGACCCATGACTCTAAGGGGCTTCTGGCCTTTTCAAAACCTCCAACCTAATCTTTCAAAGATGAAGATTTTTATGACCTGGCAAGACAAGGCAGAAGGCATCATTTTGAGTTCAGAGAACAAAGGAAAACTCCTTTTTTATATTGTGTCACCTTCCTCTCACCCTAGCCAATAAATTCTAACAGCATAGTTTGTTTGGGATCATGTTATAAACTGTTCTCCCTTTGACTTTGAGCTCTTGTCCTTTGTTTCAGCCTGCTGAGATGTGCTGATGGTTTTATCTTAAGGGTTCAATGTATAAAATAACTCTCCTAGTCACTCTGTCATTAGTAGCAATGGTTAGGAAAGGAAGGTCTCATAGAAATTAAAAGAGATCTGATTTGGAGTAAGTTCAAATCTCAGCTCTGCTATTTACTATTCATATCACCTTGGATAAGTCACCTCACCTCGCCGTGTGGCTCAGTTTATTTTTTACTCTGTAAAATGAGAGTGCTGGATTGGATGCCCTCGGAAGTCCTTTGTTGTTCTTGATCCATGGCCCTGTGATCCTCCCTATTGTTCAGTATCATTGTGAAAACCAAGTACCTTAGGTTACCACGGGGTACCAAGGCAGAAGAGAACACAGGTATTTCATTGAACAGGAACTTTTCTGGATTACATCTCTAATGCTTTGAGGTGGGGTGGGGGAGGGGGTTGAGCAAGTTGGACTAAGTGGAGGCTGATTCTAAAGGCAAAATTTCCACCAGAGACTTCAGAGGAGCCAGATCCTAGCCTGAGGCTTTGGAACAGCTCAGCAGATCCACACAATGGTAAGCACAGTACAAAGGGACAATGAGGGCTTTTGAACATACACGAGAGAGAGGTATATATTGCACATGACATACACAGGAGAGTTGGACACACTGAAAAAATGACTAAAGAGAGAAGTATCCAGGAAGATTCAGGCAGCTGTGGTTTTCCTATCATTGAGGGTCAAGGTCTGTCTTTCTGGAGTCTTTGTTGTCATGAGTAAGTGACATTTACAAAGCACTTAGGTGATTTGAGGCAAAAGAAGATAGTCTTTCCATAGCCCATGCATAGTAAGCAAGCACCCAGACAGAAAGAATAAATAACAGACCTGCATTACTAAGCAAGCCTAGAGATGCTTACTTCATCTATACCAGTAGAGTTTGGACTCTAGATAGAAGGCACAAGGTACATGGCAAAGGCCAAAAATGCGTGGAGCCTTGATAGTTAGTGTTACAGCCTTTTGAGGTAATGGCTTTGAAGAGGGCAATGATTCCATAGGTAAAGTCCTGTCTGTTAACGTTCACTGGTTAGAGCACTTGATTTAAAGTCAGGAGGTGGTCAGTCAGCGTCAAAGACAATGGAACAGTTTACCATTTCCTTCCCCAGTGGTTTAAGGGAAACAGTGGAAGGGACATGTTGAAGATAACATGCCTAGTGAGTGTCTGAGGCTGGATTTTAATTCAGGTCTTCCTGACTCTAGGCCCAGCACTCCATACACTGAGCCATTTAGCTGCCTAGAGCCAGGAAGACCTGGATTCAAATTCAGCCTTAGATATTTAGTTAGCTGTATGAACCTGGGAAAGTTGATTAGCACCTCAGAGTCTCAGTTTCCTCACCTGTAAACTGGAGACAAAAATATCTTCTATTACTCAGAACTGTCATTGAGGATCAAATGTGGTAATAAATGGAAGTCACTTCAGAAACCTTAGATTTTGAGGTAAATGTCAATTATTTTTAACTCCTTAGGTATACATCCCCACTTTCCTCATTGTGCTGATGCCATAGTCAGGTCAGGAGAGAATGAAGGCCCAAATGTCTGGTCTGACTGAATTCAGGGAAGGTAGATCAGCATCAATTTCCAATAGAGTAATTAAAAAAGGACCTAGGAGAGAATAATTACAATCTATTAAATGCATTTATTAAAACCATTCCCAGGATCTAGGCTTCAGGCTGTATCCACAGAGCAGGCAACTTCCAAAATACTCATTAGCTAAATTATTTCATGCCAGTTAATTCATTTGATAAGATTATAGGCCCAGGCCTATTGTCTAAGAGCTTGGCTCATTTCTTTGTTCTGGATCATTCCTTTCCTACAAATAATGCCAAACAAAATGCTAGCTGCTACTTTCATCAGAACAAAATGGATTTGATTTTTTATAATTTACAAATGTTAAAAATCTCTAACAAAATGCCACTTTAGGACATATATACTAGAAGCCTATAACTAGAGATTTAGAAACAGAGCACGAAAATTCTCTCAACGAGTTCAAGAACCCAGGCCCAAATGAACTCTGTTCCCAGGTACTGAAAGAATTTGTGACTGTGGAGGTACTCTACTTAGAGTAGTACTCCGATTCCAGGCCACCTAGTTAAAGTATGGAGGTCAAAATGTGAGGGAACGTCTTCACCCCTAGCCTAATATGGAAAAAAAAATCATTGGAATCATTTTGGAGAATTTCCTTTTTACTTCATTACCCATCAGCAATTCTTCTTAGTTTTGACCCCAAGGAACAACAAGTTTCCCAGGAGAAGTCCATCCCCTGAAATCTTATTAGCAAGGAGATTGATCCAGTTTTGACGCTCAGCATCTCAGGCCCCTCTGGTGCCTCTGCCTTCTGATGGAGGGTTGGAAAGCAAAGTAATAAACTCCTACTAAAGCCTTTCCTTTATTTTCTCTCTTTTTCCCCCAGTATCATCTTCTCTCATTAGATTGTAAACTCCTTCAGGGCAGAAACTATATCTTTTTTCCCTTATTTATATCCCCAGCTTAGTACAGTGCTTAATCAATGTTTACTGACTATTAAGTTTATCAACTAAGAGAAGATGTTTATCAATTACTTATGTACTTCTCTTAAGAAGGGGGGGGGACAAATATTATAGCTGTCTTCAAGTATGTATAGGAGAGACACAAGGTAGAAAGTTTAGACCATACCATCAAAGTTACAGAATTAGAAGGGAAATTAGAGGCTATTAAGTCAGCCTCTTCTATTTTACAAATGGTGAAATTTACTGAGGCCCAGGTAGGTTTAGAAACTTACTATCACATAGATATTAAGTGTCTGAGGCAGGATTTGAATCCAGGTCTTCCTAACAACAAATCTGGTGATCAATATTCCATACTGCCTATGGAAAAACTGCATAATTTTTAAAAGCTTATCTCAACAAAAATGGGTGGCCTCAGGAGATATGTGGAGGTGTGGAAGGGTTCCTTTTTTGTTTTTGTTTTTGAGGAGTTCCTTTAATCAAAGGATTACCACTCCTTGGGTGTATATGTTCATGTCAAGGTATACTTTAGACTGGATGGATTCTGAGGTCCTTTTCAACGTAGAAATTTTGTAATTCATTTAAAAGCATCATGGAATAATGGAAAAAGAAGTCAAAAGTCATGAGTTCTAGGACGTGCTCTTCTATTTTTAGCTATATGAATTTCAACAAGTCTAAGCCTCAATTTCCTCATTTATAAAATGTAAAAAATAATATTTGTGCTAACTCCCTCTGAGAGACAAGGATCTAATATGAATGAATGTATGTGAAAATACTTTAGAAGGCTTCTGGCAAAATGACAGCCAAGTCACAAAAGAGCCCTGTTCCCTCACTGTACCCTGGATGAACACAGATAGAAGTGGCTCCAAATAAAAAATAAACAAATCAAAAGGAGAAGGAGAGAGAAGGTAGGAGGCAAGAAAGTCGCAATAGGGAATAGCTTCTCAGATAAGGAAAAGGAAAGGCCAAGGAAATGATCTAACAAGAATATAACTAACATGAAAAACAAATGTTATGGTTTAGAAATTTCTAAAGTTATCATAAGAAAAAATATATAGAATTTCAACAATAGAGCCCAAAATGAAGCTGGACCCAACACAAGAGACTTCTGATTCAATAACAAACATTTTAAATGAAAATAAACAAGAAAGTGACATTGATTTAGAAACATGTGATGTCTGTAAAGAGAGTTTTCTCATCAGTTAAATAAAGAAACAAGAAAAAATAACAAGTACCAACAAAATGAAAAAAGTGGTAGAAGTTGCAATGAGAACAAAGTTCCAGGAGAAAGAAAATGGTTGCTAGAAAATAAATTAGTAAGAGTATAATAGCAGTAACAATAGTAATAATAAAACCCAATAATTATGGAGCACTTTCAAGTTTGCAGAGCCTCGTACGTGTTATCCTGTTTGATTATTAGCAACAAAACTAGAAGGAAAAAGACTTAAAAACTTTACAAAGAAACGAGAAAATTAGAGGACAGAGGCTCATTAGAGATGTTTAAAATTCAATGGACTTACTCCCCCCCCCCCACCACAATGGAGAAAAATAATCTAGTCATCATTTTTCAAGAAATGACACAAAAAGGTGGCACAGTGGATGGAACACCGGCCCTGGAGTCAGGAGGACCTGAGTTCAAATCCGGCCTCAGACACTTAATAATGACTTAGCTGCCTGGCCTTGGGCAAGCCACTTGACCCCATTGCCTTGGGGAAAAAAAACTAAGAAATGACACAGACACAAAATTTCTAGCAATACTGAAATCAAGAAGGTCAACTATAAATCAGCAGAATCCCCTGGAAGTCAACAAAGAGTAGTCAGTTTGAACTCACCCATATACATTCAGTCAATCAATCAGCATTTATTATTTATTATATGCTAGGCAATGCACTAAACACTGAAGATGAGAAGAAAAAGCAAAAACAATCATTCCTGCCCTGAAAGAGCTTATATTCTAAATGGAGGAGACATTATACATGTATGTATACATTATGTATATGTACACATATATGTGTGTATATGTATATGGCTGACACATAGTAGGCATTTAATAAATGTTTATTGATTAGGTGACGGAAATCTGTATATAAAAAAATAAAGGCAGTAGTTAGAAGGTACCTGCCAATGGGAAGATACTAACTAGCAACTGCAAGCACCAGGAAAAACTTGCGGTAGGATATGCCCCTCTAAGTCTGAAAGGAAACCAGGGATTCAACTCTAGGATTATGGTCAAATTCTAGAGCTTTTTGGATCAAAACAGGATTTTTAGAAGTGGCTAAGAATAGCCAAGAGTATCACTGAGTCATAACAAACACTGGAACATGCAAAGACTCCTAAAGAAAATTCAAAATGCCACTTAAGAGTTTGTCCTAACTATCCATACAAGGAAAATTCAATGAATAAAGAATGATTTTGGTCAAGACTTTATGCCATGCAGCTGAGTAGGCAGCTCATAGACCCGGGTGTGTGTGTGTGTGTGTGTGTGTGTGTGTGTGTGTGTGTTTGTGTGTGTGCGCGCACACACACACAAACACACACATATATATAAAATTGTCTATATACAATGAACTGAGGCCAAAGGGAGTGTAAGAAAAGGCTCGAGGTCGAATTTGTGCAACCACATAGTGTTTTTAGTGACCACAACACTCTGATATCCAAGATATACAGGGAACAGTTACAAATACACACAACCAAGAGCCATTCCCCAAGATAACAGGTTTAAGAATATTTACAAATGATTTCAAAAGATGAAGTAAAATGACCAATAATCATATGAGAAAATGCCATGTGAAGTAACTGATGATAAGAAATGTGGCAAACTAAAACAAATCTAAGGCTTCACCTCATGGTGTGACTAGATCCAACCCTTCAGGAAAATCATGCAAAACTATGTAAGAAAAATCACTAAATTGTTCATACACTTTGCTCCAATACTACTGCTATGCATTAATACCCAAAAAGAACAAAGAAAAAAAAAGGGGAAATTCAATATATGTCACAAATCATGAATGGCAAGAAATCAAAACTAAGCTAGTAGCCACTGATTAAGGAATGGCTTGATAAATTGTGCTAAATGACTTTAATGGAATATTATTGGGTTCTTAAAAAGAAAAACAAATATTAAGTCAATTATACAAGACTTAAACAAGTCAATTCAGGGTCAAGTAAAAAGAATCAAGAAAAGAATCTATGTATAATGATCACAATGGCACAAAGAGAAATGACGCTAAACACCATTTGAATCCAATGAATACTCTTACCTCTAGAGGGTTGATGACAACACACCACCTCCTTCCTCTTGGGAATTTATAGTCAAGAGATACACAATGAAGTCCATGGTCTCAGCTATGATCACTATGTGAATTCATTTTGCTTTATATTGGGGAACAAGGTGGCATTGGAAAAATGAGAGTGACACAAAAAAAGCATTCACACTATCATAAAGAAAAATATCTTTTACAGTAACAAAAAGTGTTAAATATCTAGCACCCGACTTTCCAAGACTCAGTCTGGATCTACAAAAGGTCAATTAGACATAACAGAACTATGTACTTGTAGAGATATTTGTGGTTAGGCCAAGCTAATGGAGTAATGATGTCAATATTATCTCCACAAATCAAAAAAGTTAATGCTATAGCAAATCCAAATTCTAACAGTATACTTTACAGAATCAGGTAACAACATTCATGCAGAAGAACAAAAGGTTCAGAACCCAAAGGACATTATGAAAAAGATAAAGGAATAAAGGGATTTTTACTTTCAGATCTCAAATTATATTCTTCATGTTTAATTACCAAAACTATGTGGTAAGTGAAATAGATTAAATAATAAGACCTTTCTGTACAAAACATATTTCATAGGAGAAAAAAATTGGAAGCAAAATACACTTCTAAACAATGGAGATGAACTTCACAAATATTACTAGATGAGTGCCATGAAATATCATTATATCACAAAAAGTAGAAAATATGAAAAATTAAAGAAAAATGAGGACACTGTATAACCATAGACAGACTCTTACCACAATTTTCCAGGTGAATCCCTAAAACTGTAAGTTGTAAATCTCTATGGTAGAGGGAGCTTTCACACTAGTAACTCCCCACACTTATGAAATTACATGAACAAAACTCTCAACTTTAGACCCCAAAGAAAACAAGGTATATGAAGTAATACACAGTGAAGGAAGTAGAGTCAAAAGAACAATATACACATTGACCAACTGTGCAGTTAAAGGAAATAACAGCAAAAACCCAAGTTATATACACGGAAGAAGATCAAAAAGGATCACGAAAACAAGGATGAAATGGATACCACTGGATTCAAGTCAAAATATACATTGTTGGGGTTGGGGATAGAAATCACCAAATAATATTTATGGACACATGTACAATCATTTATAGGCTTTTTTGCTGTTATTTTACATACTGTCTTTTCTTTTGTTCCTGTTTATAGATTTTAATTACTTTTACATGTCAAGGAAAGGTTCCATAAAATTTATATTGAAGAAGGAAAACATTGTAAACAACTGAACTCAACAGAAATATAAGCTATCATTATTATGCATATAAAGCAGTAGAAATAGAATGATTGGCTGACATCTGGTTTTAATTTGCTTTGAAGAATGACGACTTCATTTTCATTAAATGTTGGGATTTAAAGGTATTCAATATGTGTAATTTGAGAACTCTAACACCAATGGGAGTAGCATTCAGGTTGCCAATATCTTCCAAATCAAGCAAAAGAGATGCTAAACAAAAATTTGGTACTTAAAATCATTAGACCAGGGAACTGAAGAATCTACAACTAGAAGAAATCTTAGTGATCAGCTAATGAAGTCCCTCAACTGTATAGCTGGGGAAGCTGAGGCTCCAAGGGGGGGGCAGAGACTTGGTCAAAATATTCACTACCTGGTAAACTAGAATATTAAAACAGGTTCTTTTTTAAAGAAAATCATAAAATACAATGAAAAAGTGTCTATTCATATCATAAAATGTTCCCTTCAAACATTTGTAAGGATCCCAATTCAAGAGTTTCCTAGAGCACCAAGATATCAGTTGTCAACCACCACCAATGCAATAGTTATATAATAGCCACAAAACAGGAAAATATCCATTCAGTTCCTTATCAAACACTTTTCTGAGCCCAATTTCTTGTTTTCATTCTCATTATTTGATGGCAGAGATTGATCTTTTGTTTGTTTTGACTTATTTTACTTTTTTTGCAATTAATATTAGAAAGAGTCATGCACTCTTGATTGTGCTTTATAGCCTAGACATTTTAAACTCTGCTCATATTGAACTTTTTAGGTAATATGATCCTCATCTTTTACTTATTTTATGTTTGTTTTTCCTTTGGACAAGGGGAAGAAAAGTCAATTCATGATTAAGATAGGAACATAGAGAGGTCTCCCCAAATTTGCCATGATTTTGGTAGGCTCCCTGTTTAACTGGAAATGAGCTGGAGATTATTGAATGCATCAATCAATCCCAAATAATGGAGAAGAGACTTCTCAGGAAAGATAACAGCCACTCACTTCTGAGGTCACAAGGGAAAATAAATACTATGGCATGGATTTCCTGGCCTGGGGTGGAGGTAGGGGTGAGGAATGGGATAAGATAGACCTAGGAACTTCTAGATAGAATTGTTTAAAAGTTAAATATTACCCAGTTTGGGGAATAATATGTACTTCAAAGACCATTCAAGAAAGGCATCTTAAAATATCTTTCTCATTCATTTATACCATATATACATACAGGAACATACATACATACATATACCATACATCTAGAAGGGATTGTTGAGATCATATGAGTCAACTTCCTCATTTTGCAGATGGGGGAACTAAGACCTAGAGAAGAAAAGTGACTTAAGCAAGATTCCACAAGAATAGGTGGCAGAACAGTGATTATAATCAGGCCCTCTGACTGAATCCAGTGTTTGTTCCATTGAACCAAATGTTTGTTCCATTGAACCATACTGCCTCCTAGTCCAACCACTAATTATTTTACAAAGGAGAGATCTGAGTACCTGAAGGACTGTGAAAGAGAGCCCCAGTGTTTCATAGCTAAACATACCTGTTTTCTTTTTTTCCTGTAAAAACTTTCATTTTTGATTCATTTCAATAATTTAACAGAAAGATTTTAGCATCTGGGGGGGGGTATTCCCTCCAATATTATAAATTGCAACCCAAGTCTTCCCATGCTCTTGAGTTTCTGGTTTATTTCCTACCATAGACCTTCTCAATAGGATCTACTAAATGTTCCAAAAGCACCAATGAAGTCCTGAAATCCTCCATCTCTGTCGATAAGACATGACAGTTCCAATTCTTTTTCAAAACATACTTTTCCCCCAAGGTATATCTTTAACATGACTTCATACACTCACGTCACTGCAGACAATCATACAAACACCTTCCACCTACTACATGTTTCTCTATTGCCCTCTGAATCACAATCAATTTTGATTCTTTAGAGAGTATAATGGTCCATGACTCATCACTAAGTAGCATTCATTACAGAAGAATATTGGTATTTTAAAATGGGTTTTGCACTAGTGGAAAGCCATTAGATTATTGAAAATTACCTAAATAGAATCCAGCCCTATTATCTTTTTTTATTCAATTCCAAATGCAAACTGATAGAATCCATGAGCTCAGCATCCAAAGTCCTATAATGATCTAAGCAATAAATATTCATTAATTTGGATTTTATTGAGATTTCATTGAAAAGATGCTTACCTATTCTGGGGTTTGATGAAATTAGCACAATGTCAAGTGCAATCAGAATAAGTAGAGGACCTTCCTATCTATAAAAAAATTTTCTTCTATTTGGACTTTAGACAGACTATAGTCCATGAGGGAGGCAAACACTTTTAGCTAGCAAAAAGTTCTTTTCTCTGTTTTACTGAGGTCTTTACCTTTCTTCTAAAGCTAATACAACTTGCCACCTTCCCCATAAATTCTTCTATGTCTCTGTCTGTCTATCCTATCTGAAGATTTCAACATCTGCTAACTCCTCAGAACAGAAACACAGCATTTCAAAATTGAAAGGGCCTCAAAGACCAGCTAGTCTAATTAATACAAAAAAGTCCCCCACTATGACATATGTAACCTAATCAAGTCTTTACTCAAACTGAAGAGTAATTCATCACTGCCAAAGACATCTCATTCTTGACCTCTGGCCTAGATCTGCCTCTTTGCAATTTCTACTCATTTCTCCTGGGACAAATAAAAACATCTCTTCCAGATGAAAGTCATTTAAAGGTAGTGACTATGTCCCACCCCTGTCTATTTATTTATTCTGTACTCTAGGCCTAGCCTTTTGACTTCTTGTACTGTCCTTTGTATCATAATTTATCCCAATGTAACCCTTCTATTGGAAAGCAAGCTCCTCAAGGGCAAGTCTAGTATCTTTCTCATCTATGCAATCCCCAGTGCATAGTACAGGCTCTTCCAACTTGGTAGACACTCAAGAAATGTATATTGAATTAATTTGAATGGTCACAGTGTATCAGAAAGGTGGTGACTCAGTTCTGGGAGCACAAAATTGGTTAAGGAGGCAGTGTGATATAGTGGAAAGGGAATTAGGCAGTAAGGCAAGGAGATCTAAACTAAAGTACGAAGGTATCTTGCTAATTTACTATTTGACCTTGATTGAGTCCCTTCCTCTCTCTGAGAATTCGCCTCCTCTTCTGTATAGAGGCAGGATGGGACAAAAATGATCTCTTCCAGGTCTGAAAATAACTCATTTGATCAGTCAATATTTTTAAGTATATACTGTGTACCAGACACTATTCTAATGGCTGGGGGGGGGGGGGGGAGGGATGGATACAAAGGAGGAAAAAGATAGCCTTTACCCTCAAGGAGCTTACAATCTAATTGGGAGACAACATATAAACAAATATATACATAGCAAACTAAACAGGATAAATAAAAAATAATTAAGAGAAGGAAAATCTATAAGTCTATAAGAATGTGCCTATTTTGTATTATATATATATATATACCTATTTCAATGTGCCTATTTAATATATATATATACATATATATATACCTATTTCAAATTTGAACTGCTTTCATTTCTTCAAAGTTGTAATCTGCTAGGTTTCATTCCTATTTTATTTCATAAACATATCCCTTGGGTTTTCTGTCTGAGATAAAAACCCATGAAATGCTAAGAGAAGCAGAACAGACCAATCCCCACATCCTGCCAAGCTATTGCTTAGCCTTCCTTTCCTTTTCAAAAAAAAAAAATATTTTTTTTATTTATTTTTGGGTTTTGTAAAACAATGGAGTCAAGTGACTTGCCCAAGATCACGCAGCTAGGTAATTATTAAATGTCTAAAACTGAATTTGAACTCATTCATCCTGACTCCAGGGCCAGTGCTTTATCCACTGCGCCAACTAGCTGCCTGTACTTTATTTATTTTTAACAATAATTTTTTTAAAATTTTGACTTCTCACATCTCTCCCTCCAGTCCTCCCACCCACTGAGAAGGCAAATAATATATCAATTCCATGGCTGAAATCATACAAAGCATATTTTTGTGTGAGCCAAAATAATGTCAAGAAAAATAAAGTAAGTGAAAAATGTCTGCTTCCATCTTTACTCAGAGGTCATCTCTCAGGATGGAGACAGCATTTTTCTTCATGAGTCCTTTGGCATTGTCTTTAGCTGACTGTATTGATTATCGGATTAACCTTACTTTCTAAATTCTCCAAATCACAGGTCTTCAAACTGTCCTTTATGAATGACACCTACTACCCCTCCCTTAGGACCAAATGCCAAAGCAGCTAGTGTGTTTCAAAGACAATCACCAAGATACTGACCTGAGAAGACTTAAAAGTTTTCTCTTTGCCTTGGTTTTCTAGGCACACAGTCCAGTCTTTGTGATATAGGGACTTTCCAGTGCCTGCTTCTGAGCTGTATGCATTCAGTTGTTTGGATACTCTTCTCATCAAACAACACTAATATAAACCATCTAACTGGCAAGGGCCATAGAGCTACCAGACAGATGGAACGGAGACCACGGTTTCTTCCCAACTTGGCTTAATGGGCCCTGGCAGCTGCCTTCCCAGAATCTGAATGCAAGACGAATCAATTAAGACCGGATGCCAGGCAAAAACATTACCCCCTTGGCATCATCTCTTTAATCAACAAGTGACTCATCAGATCATTCCACAGGTGTAAGGGGTATGGAAGGTCAGGGTGTGGCTACACCAATTTTTACTCTCTTTAAAAAGAAATTCCCACTGCTGTAATACTACTAGAATCAAGACCTTCTAGCAGAAAAATCAGGACAAGAAGTGGTGAAGGAGAACTGTCAACAAAGGCAATGTTGTCTGAGCTCAAAGGCACCTCAGAGGTCATCTATCCAACCCAGACCATGACTATCAATTCCCTCTCCAACCAACTGCTTCAACATGACAGTGTTGAATGAATGTACCCATGAACATCAGAGTACAAAGACTTGAGTCTCTATATAGTTTCTGGTTCTGTCACTTATTAGTGATATGACCATGAGGAAACTACTTTTTCCTCTCTGGGTCTCAGTTTTCTATTCCTGTACACTGATTCATTTATACTGTATTATCTTTAAGGGTCCTTCGAGTTCTACCAGCCTATGAGTTCAGCTCCAGTGATAGGGAATTTACCTCTGGTGAGCCATTTTGTTGAAAGATAACCCTAATTATTAGGAAAGATTTTGAAAATTATATTTTTGAAAGAGGGCAAGAGAGAGAGAGAAGAGAGACAGTAGAGAGTAAAGAGACACAGAAGAGAGAAAGGAGACACAGAAGAGAGAAAAGAGACACAGAAGAGAGAAAAGAGACACAGAAGAGAGAAAAGAGACAGAGAGAAAGAAAATCCCAAAAATTTGTTTCCCTATGCTTTTTTACTCACTGGTCCAAGTTTTTCCCTCTGGCAGCAAGTAGAATATGTCAATTTTTTATTCTACAATATAGCTCAACCCCTTAATTTTATGAATAAAGAAACTGAGGTAAAGAGAGACTAATTAACATGCTAAGGATCACCCAGTTTTATTAACTGTCTAAAGTACGATTTGAATCAAGAGGTCAGACTCCAAGTTCAATGGCCTTTCCATTATATGAAAGGAATCAAATCTGACTGTGCAGTTAGAATAGGAAGAATTCAGAGAAACACAGAAAGATGTGTGTGAAATAATCTAGAGTAAAGACATCAGAACCCAAATACACACACACACACACACACACACAAACACAGTGACTGAAATAATATAAATGAAGTCAACACTAAAATGCAACAAGATTTAGGTCAAATACAATGGGGCAGCTAGGTGGCACAGTGGATAGAGCACATCATAATTACTTAGCTCTGTCACCTTAGTCAAATTACTTAACCCCATTGCCTTGCAAAAAGCAAAAACAAAAAATGTGTATGTACACACACACACACACACACACACATATATATATATCCTTCCTTTCTATTAACAAGTGATAAACTAAAACATAGAAAGTGGTATATACAGTCAGTTGCCCACACTTATTACTTCACTGTTGCTTATGGCTGTTGTTCTTTAATGACAGGGAATATTGGTTGGGGGGGATATTAAGACGTGATTGCCATAACAAAACAAAATATCAATAAATTAGTAATAAAGAAGAAGGAGAGTTCATTTTCACCTAAGGGGGTGAGGGTGACAGGTCAGGTAATGCTTCATAGAGGGGAGGGCACCTGAACTGACCTTGAAGAAAGAGAGGCACTTGGAGATTTAGGGGGAGGAGGCAGAGAGGAAGGAAATTGCCTAGTTCAGGAATGGGAGATGGTATAAGCAAAGACAAAGAGATGGGAAAGGGAAGGGGAAAGGTGAGAAGGGGAAGCATGTCTAAGGGAAACGATGTTTCCTTCATATGACCTCCGAGCACTGAGGACTTCCTCTTGTGCACTCATTCTAATTTGTATTCTATTTAGCTGCGTATATTTGCCCACCCCAATGACCCCCACCATCTGATTCTCAATTTCATGAGATTTCTTATTTATTTTTTATCTCCCTGAGTATCTTGAATTCAGCGACTAAAGAAAAAGCAGAGGTTCATAATGTTCCTGTTGTATGAAAATTGTTAAACAACCAAGACTCAGCTGATTGCCTGTATCCAATAGCCATCATCATTCAGGGTGATCACCTGGATGAAAAATTGCCAATTCCTGAAACGGTCCAGAATTGCTCCATTCGGAAACATTATTAGGCGATTTAGACCTTTATTACTAAAACCATTGAGATTTGCCATCTACCTCAAAGATTGTTCAATCAACAGAAAACAAGTGAACTGAAAAATATTAACATCACTTCTTAGGCAATTACTATAACATGATCACGAATTCTAAGCATGTTTCTTCTATTTTTTTTTTTGCCAAACACATCAAAATTCCTATTAGATCCATTCCTTTTTCTTTAAGATAATATGATTTGTAATAACAATGACCAGGGACTAGAATGGAAACCTCAGGGTTTCTTTCCCCAAAAGGCAGATCAGGATGTACACACACACACACAAACACACACACACACACACAAACACATACACATATGCTTCCCAGGATGCCCTCATAACCTCAAAAGCAATGATGCCTATTAAACCCAATCCTTCTGAGAGCTCCCAGGGAAAGGTGACACTAGAGAAAACACAGTCCTCAGGAAGATAAGGCCTTATCCTGGCTTTCAGGATTTGAATGTTTTGGTTCCAATTCCTGTCTTATCTCCTTGGAAATCCAGACACAAACGTGATGTTATCGCATTGATCTTTGGCAGGAAGAAGCAAGAAGTCTCCAGCCCAGCGTGCAAACACCAGTCAAGTGGTCTGGAATCTGTGAAAGCCTCAACACTCCTAATACAGCAGTTACATGCCTAGATTCAAATGATGGGGCTAAGAAAGCAAGATTGACCCTGAGAAATGATGAAAGAGTTACAGCTGTACTGGTGTTGCTTTCTTCTTTCCTTTTTCCCCTAGTTAATCCCGATTTGAATTTTTTCCCATTCAACTGTTTACATTTGCCCAGCACTGCTATCATGAATGGTAGCTCATCTGACCCTCACTTGCCAACAGCCCTGTGAGGGCAGACAAAAAAAAGCTCATGTCAGAAAAACTGGTCTTTATTCTTGACTCTATAGCTGATTTATTGTGTGAGCACGACCAAGTCAATTCACAAACCTGGACCTCAGTTTCCTCACCTATAAGATAGCTGGAGTTGGACTAGATGACCTCTTACATTGGTTGATTTTTTTGCATTATTGTTCCCATTTGGCATAAGAGAAACCTAAGCACCAAAGAGAGAGATAAAGTGGACCTCATTTTCCCCTTCTGATAAATTAAGTTTTAAATTAATTGACATTTAAGATTTTTTTTCCAGTCTTAAATCTTTGATCTTTTCCTAACCAAGAGTTACACTGACAAAAAATGAAGTGAGGCTAGGATTCAAACCTTGTACTGTTTCCATGATAGTATATGCCTTTGCACAAAAATAATGAGACTTGCCCCTCTCCCAACAAAAGTAAAAGCTAGAAATGAAAGCCAAAACCCATTTTGTAGATATCAAGGGGGTGTTTATTGTGGCTTGGTGGCAGATTTGTTATCTGACAGCAGCAATCGCTGCAATGTCCTGGCTCTGAATTAGAAAGGATATTGCTTAATAAAGAATAGATTTTCAGTTAAATATCTTTTGGTAGCCAAGCATGTGAGCATGCGCGTACACACATACACATACACACACACACACACCCCAACACAAATATAGATACACAGACACACACCAGAACTTAAATATCTAAAGGTTTTCCTGTTCAACATAAGCTTAGTAGTTCTGTATGAATTGGAAAACATAGTCAACAACTAAAGGAATGAATTCCCTCAGGATATGGGGCTCAACGCTCATTTTTAACTCTTAATACTCAAATACATGTCAAATTGTAAACATATCAGACCTCTACTAATGCATATACCTATACATATTAGGAGAGAGGTAGCAATGCTTTAAAGCCTCAGCTGCTTTTTCAAAACTACTCTAGTCTCTTTCAAAGTAAGATCTGAAATTCTGAGTTTAACTGAAACAACAGGAAGCAGAGAGAAGCTAAGGAGAACTGGATAAAATCAGGACTGCCTTCCAGAACTCCTAAGAAACCAAGGTCCATGGAGATCAACTTAATACAGTTCCTTTAATTTACATACATGGGAGGGAATAAACATTTTTATAACACTATCCTAAGAGTTTTAAAAATAAATATTAGCTCATTTGATGCTGAATGTAGATTTTATTATCTTCATTTTACAATTGAGGAAACAGAAGCAGATAAAAGTGAAGTGACTTACCTAGGGTCACACAACAGTAAATGTCAGAGACCAAATTTGAACTCAGACATTTCCAACTCCAGGCCCAGTGCTCTGATCACTGAATCACCAGCTGACTAGAAATAATATAGCAGAAAGAGCACTGGACTTGGAGGCAGGAGGGGACTGAGATCAAATCTCTGTTTTGGTACTTGCTAGCTATACAATGCTGTATATTGGGGTTGATAAGATCTACAGTAACAACCTTATGGTCATGTTCTGTGGTTTAAATGAGATAATAAATTAAAAGGACCTTATAATGTAAAGAATTATGTTAGGGTTTTATTTTTCTATCCAAACTCCTGATTTCATTGATAGAGGAAATTGTCAGTAAGGAAATTCCCTTTACCAATACAGATAAATAAATTATCTCCTAAGCATCTTGATTTGCCCAGGATCACAAATCCAGAATTTAAATCTATTCTAAGCTATCCTGATTTCAAAGCTTGCTATATTGCTATTTTTATTATTATTTCATATGAAAAACTGAGGCTCAATGAAGGGAAGAGACTTGATCAAATTTATAATGCTCATAAATAAAGCAGTATTTCAAAGCAAGGACCCTCTGACTGCACATAAACTGCTCTTGCCATTATTTGCCAGATCAACAGGACTCAATGGGACATGGCATGGTGGAGGGGAAAAGAGAACTGGATGAGAGCCAAAAGTCTTGAACTCTTAACTCAGTTTTGATGGTTCAGAGCTGTGTGTCTCTTTGTAAATCACTTCCCTCTTCCAGACTTAGTACTACTTCAATCAAATTGCTAAGGCGTTATTTTCTCTAACTATGGTGGATAAAAAACCAAAACCATCATTTAGAGTATAGAAGGTCTAATATTAAAGGAAATAATGAAAATGCAGAAATGAGGAGACAGATCTCATGCTTGAATATCAAGTAATAATATTCAAATCCATTTGGTAGAAAACCACAATAGTGGAATAGATGAGTTAAGAAAGATGCAGAGATAATGGTCTGTAACAGTTCTATTAGGGGAAGAACTTTCTATTCAACAAGAACTGCTAATAAAACCAGAAAAAAGTGTGGAAGAAATTAGGTTTAGAGCAGCATTTTATACCACATATCACGTTAAGCTTCAAATGGACACCAACCAAGATACAAAGGGTCACATCATAAAACCATTAGAGAAGAATGGAAGGCTAAACCTGTCAGAATTATGACCAGGAAGCCAAATGGATAACCAAATTATCTACTGAAGATCTGTTATTCATCACATTGGATTAAGGCCTTGTGGGAGATATAAGGAGACATATGATGGGAGTAGGGGAAAGGTCTTGAAGACTAGAACCAAGTTAAAAAACTATGACTCTAGGGGCAGCTAAGTGGTGGAGTGGATAAAGCACCGGCCCTGGAGTCAGGAGTACCTGGGTTCAAATCCAGTCTCAGACACTTAATAATTACTTAGTTGTGTGGCCTTAGGCAAGCTACTTAACCCCGTTTGCCTTGCAAAAACCTAAAAAAAAAACTACGACTCTAAATAAATAAAATTTGAAAAAAACCCTAGGGGCAGCTAGGTGGCACAGTAGATAGAACACTGACCCTGGAGTCAGGAGTACCTGACCTCAAATCCAGCCTCAGACACTTCATAATTGCCTAGTTGTGTGACCTTGGGCAAGTCACTTAACCCCATTGCCTTAAATAAAATTTAAAAAAAAACAAAAAGAAAACTATGACTCTCTTTTTTGTTCTGCTTTCACAGATAGCTAAATGTCTTCTGTGAAATACCAGGTATAAGTCAGCAAGCTCCTTAGAGAATTCTGCAACACATAACTTCTTGGTTTTGTAAGGGAAGAGAGACATGCCCTGAGGTCTGCCATACTAGTAACATGGCTAAGACGTTGATGACTACAAGGTCCAGAGGACAGATAAGAGCAAAGTCACTGCTTTAGGGGAAAAGGATAAATTGGGAACCAGGATCTTTCTCTTTCGGCCCACACTGCTGTGGCTCAAAAACCATAAATCAGAGCTGGAATTTGGAAGTGGCTAGAGAAGAGGGTTATGTTTGAAAATTAGCAAAGTCAAACAGCTCTCCAGGCAAACTACTTCAAAACCCAGGTCTACTTCACAAAAAACAAAGCAAGGAACAATAGGATTTGTGATTCAAAAAAATATTCTCATCAATTTCATTGAGAAAGAACAGAGGGATATCTGGCAAAGAAAGGGGAAATTATCGACTGGGAGAAGACTGACTGCATCATTATTATTATTATTATTATTATTATTATTATTATTATTGTTATTAAATTCTTTTGAGGATATTCTCAAGTGCTTTACATGCCCTTGCAGCTATGAGGCTCTGAAGGCCCCCACAGAGCCATTTGTAACCATTTTCAACTTTTACTGGGGGCACAGAAAGTCAGGGGAAAAAACAAGTGAGGATATAATTTATAGTCTTAGCTTCTTCCTCTTAGAAATGGGAATGCATATTCCTTGCATTCCCTACTTCACAGAAAGACTGTGAACAAAATGCTTCGTAAACTATTTGAGGATAGGGATAAGAATTGGACCTGTGATTTCATTGGTATAGGAAATTCTATAATGAGGTATTTCTCTTCCTAATTCAGGCTGGAAGTTTCTTTGCAACTGATAACACTGACAGAGTAAGTAACTGAGTCATTGTCACACAGTGATGAGTGTCAGAAAAAGGATTTGAACACAAAGCTTCCTGGCTCTACTTGTTCCACCAGGCTGCTTCTGTAGAGTAAAAGTGAGAGCTCTGAATATTATGACTAATACCCTAAGCCTGTAGCAAGGATCAAATGAAGCAAAAGATGTGGAGGCATTTCAACCATAAAGTATTATGGAAAAACATGAATTAGAGCAGCATACATATTTAACCAAGCACAAAAGAAAACCGAGAACTGCAGACATACCACAGAAAGGAGAATTTGAACACCTTTTTGATATCATCCAGAGTCCGGGCATTGTGTAATAATGAAGGCAGCAGCCTAGGGTGGTGGAGAGACATCAAGAGGGAGCAGAACTAGGTTCTGAGGGCTAAGTCACTTTTCCTTCTCAGGTCCCAGGAATAATTGGATTTGCTTAGGATAAAGCTGAAATGACAGTTTTCTTACCATTTAAATATGATAAAAGGAAAATGGCTCTAAAAATCAGGACCTCCTAAAGAATCTAGCATTCTTTTTTTTGGGGGGGGGGGACAGAGTTAAAGACAAAAAATATATAGCAGTAGAAAAGTGTTAGGAAGAGCATGGCTTGGCCTGAGATTTGGGAAAACTGTGTTCCAATCCCAGTTTTGTGACCTTGGATGAGTCTCTTCTCCCCTACGGGTCTTAGTATTTTGAAAAGGAGGAGGGATGGATTAGCTGATTCCAAAGGTGTTTCCACCTCTGAATCCTTGGATAAGAGTGCAGAGTAGGGCTAGAGCAGTGGTTCTCTGAACACTCTGACATGCTAAAAATTACTGAGATCTCTCAAAGAGCTTCTGTTTATGTGGATTATCTTGACTGATATTTACTACATTAGGAATGAAAACCTCTTTGATTTCAATCTTCAAGAGGCTCTGCTTTTAGATCTCTACAGATGACTCCTCACCCTGGGAGTTCCCTCAATCCCTGAACTTCCGACATGGAAGTCCCCTGTCCCCTGCAGCCCCTTCCTAGAATTGTCTCATTCCTCCCAGAACCTCCACTTCAAGGAAAGCATCTGGGTCAGTCACACCCTCATTCTTCTCCAAGGCCTGCTTCTGGCTCTCTGGCTAAACCACCCATTTCTCTTTTCATCCAGGTTTCTTTTCTCATTAGAAAGTAAGCTCCTTGAAGGTAGGGACCATGTTCTGATTGTATTAGTATTCTCACACAATACAATAAATTCTAGTTGGCTTGAAATTATGAAAATAGTTTTGATTTCATGGACCCCCCCCAAAGGATCTTAGAAACCTTTAGGGAGCCCTGAACGACACTGTAAGATGCCCCAATTTAGAGTAAAAATAAACCAATATCATAGTTCCATTAACATCTTAATGTGTTAGAGTAAGTCATTTCAAAGTCTTAAATGTCCTTTCAGGGAGGACAGCAGTTATGGGAAAGTTATAATGAAGTTTGTATTCTCACAGAAAATACAGAAAACATGAACTATTTCTATTTGGAGCTGTAGGAAAATAAGAGGACTCAACTACATGATCTTGGAGATCTCTTCAAGCTAAATATCAGCCGATTAAAAAGTAAACAATATTGAGAAGATACAGCTAACAATCATTCACCTGATATCATCCTCTCATCCCCAGATAAGGATCTCCAACAATCTACAAAACATTCAGTACATCTGGATGCTTGATTTGCCCCTCAAGCTGAACATGTCCTAAAGTGAGCTGGTTGTCCCCCAAAAGTTGCCTTTCCTTCTGCCTTCATGAGTCTGTGACACAATGTCTAATTCATTAGTAAGATGTAGCACCCCTATTTAAGTATTTCTCTTATTTCTGTTTCCTATAATTTTTCCCACAGCTCCCATTCCCAATAGAAGTTCTAGAAGGACTGTGACTGTAAGATCTCCTAACAGATCTTTCACCCTCTACTCATTTCCATAGAGATCATAGGGTCATAAATCAAGAACTGGAGGAAATTAAGGGCCAGAGATGTGAAATGAAGTAACTTGCTCAAGGTCAAAAGGGTACTAAATAATCCAAAGTAAGATTTGATCCCAGATCCTTACACGTCAATTCCACAGTACAACACTGCCTCCAGAATATGGAAGATTCCAATAACAGACATATGTCAGAGTGATGTGCTAAATTCAATTAATCGGATTCAATTCTTTTTTTAATTATAAAGATTTTATTTATTTTAAGTTTTACAATTTTTCCCCTAATCTTACCCCCTCCCCCACCCAAACCCCACAGAAGGCAATTTGCTAATCTTTACATTGTTTCCATGGTATATATTGATCCAAATTGAATGTGACGAGAGAGAAATCATATCCTTATGGAAGAAACATAAAGTATGAGAGATAGCAAGATCAGACAATAAGATGACAATTTTTTTCCCTAAACTAAAGGAAATAGTCTTTGGCCTTTGTTCAAACTTCACTGTGCTTTCTCTGCATACAGATGGTAATCTCCATTGCAGACAGTCCTAAATTGTCCCTGAATGTTGTACTGATTGAATGAGCAAGTCTATCAAGGTTGAACATCACCCCCATGTTGCTGTTAGAGTGTACAATGTATTTCTGGTTCTGCTCATCTAACTCAGTATCAGTTCATGCAAATCCCTCCAGGCTTCCCTGAATGCCCATCCCTCCTGGTTTCTAAAAAATAGAACAATAGTGTTCTATGACATACATGTACCACAGTTTGCTAAGCCAATCTCCAACTGAAGAACATTTACTTGATTTCCAATTCTTTGCCACCACAAACAGGGCTGCTATGAATATTTTTGTACAAGTGAAGTTTTTACCCTTTGTCATCATCAATCAGATTCAATTCTAACAAGTATTAAGTATCTAAATGAGAATAGGGAAATGTGCTAGGGAGATAAGCATCATGGACCCCACTCTGGATTACATCTCTGATATCCATACTTACTAACTTCAAGGAAAGGAAGGGAATATGAAGAGGCATATGGAAAACATAGCACTTGCATTCAACTTTGAGAAGATGGATAAGAATCTATAGAGAGAAGCAGCTAGGTGGCATAGTGGATAGAGCACTGGTCCCAGAGTAAGGAGGACTTACTTCAAATCCTGCCTCAGACACTTAATAAATGCCTAGCTGTGTGACCTTGATCAAGTCACTTAACCCCATTGCTTTAAATAAATAAAATTTAGGGAGCTGAGCCAAGATGGCAATAGGAAAGGATCAACTCTTAGGTGCTGTCTCTCTGATATTTCCAAACTTATAATGTAAGGACTCAAACTGAATTTTCGAGAAACAGAACCCACAGAGGGATCCAGTAGGGCAGTTATCCAGCCCAACGTAACCTGGAAAAGAGTGGAAAGTCGCCACTCCACAGGGTTGGAGGAGCAGCTGGCCAGAGTGAAGGAACTTGAGCCTCCGGGAGCAGCTCCAGGGCACTGAGAGCTGTGGCTCAAGGCAGCAGGGGCAGTTTCCTGATCTACACCCTGGAGAGCACCAGGCACAACTTGGAAGATGGGGGGGGCTCTGCTACAACAAGCCCATGAAGCCCAGCCCTCAGGGCACTCAGTGAGCAGCTTGGACATAGCAGCCCAGATCCAGGAACTGGAAGTAGGTGGAGCCAGTAAGCAGAAGCCCCCAGGCAAGAGTGCTGAGCCTAGGGAGGGAAGTGGAGAGAGACTGCAGAGGTCTATCCTCTGTCCCTGGAAAAGAACTCTGGGGCTCTGACCACATTCAGATCCTGATCGCAGTCTAGGACCCCCATAGAACAGAAGGGCCCCCCCCACCTCAGCCCTGTGGCAGAGGGGTATGCTTGTGGTCATTCACAGACCAGGAGGGAAGACAGATCCTCACACATGGAGATCCTTGTGGTGGGGGGAATGTTCCAATAATACCCAAAAGTTCAGGAAGCACCCCAAAACCATGCACAGGCTGGAGAGATGAGTAAGCAGAGAAAAAAGAAGAACACCATTGAGAAATACTTTGTCTATGATGCCAAGAAGAATCAAAATACTCAATCTGAAGATAAGGAAGTACAAGCTCTTGCATCTAAAGACCCCAAGAAAAACAGAAATTGGGCTCAGGCTATGACAGAGCTCAAAAAAGACTTTGAAAATCAAGTAAGGGAGACAGAAGAAAAATTGGGAAAAGAAATGAGAGAGATGCAGGAAAAACATGAAAAAGAAGTCAGCAGTTTAGTCAGGGAGAGCCAAAAAAAATGCTGAAGAAAATAACATGTTAAAAACGAGCATAGGTGAAAATGGATAAAACAAAATAGAAATTGAGAGAATCCACCTATGTTCCCGAGAAAGAGATGCAAAAAAAAAAAACCAACCCCCAGGAATATTATAGCCAAGTTCCAGAACTCCCAAGTCAAAGAGAAAATATTACAAGCAGCCAAAAGGACACAATTCAAATATCATGGAGCTGCAGTCAGGATCACACAGGACTTAGCAGCAACTACATTAAAAGCTTGTAGGGCTTGGAATATAAAATACTGGAAGGCAAAAGAGCTCAGAATGCAACCTAGAATCAACTACCCAGCAAAACTGAACATCCTCTTCCAAGGAAAAAGATGGACTTGCAATGAACCAGGGGAATTTCAAATGTTCCTATTGGAATGGTCAGAGCTGAACAGCAAGTCTGATCTTCAAATACAGGACTCAGGTGAAGCATAGAGAGTGAAGGAGAAGGGGAAAATATGAGGGACTTAATGATGACGAACTACATGTATTTCTGCATAGAAAAATGATACCGATAATACTCATATGAACCTTCTCATTTAATAGAGCAGGTAGAAGGAGCTTTTATAAATGAAGCACAGGAGAGAGCTGAATTTGAAGATATAATATAGGATAAAAATAGAGTCAACGGTTAAAAGGGAAATGTAATAGGAGAAAGAAAAAGGAGAGGTGGAATAGGCTAAGGTATTTCATATAATACGTTTTTTATTACAATGAGCTATTGCAATGATATGGAAGGGGGGAAGGCAAGGGGGAATGATGGAACCTTCGCTCTTATCAGAGGTGGCTAGGAGAGGAAACAGCATATATACTCAATGGGGTATAGACATCTAGAGTAAGAGGGAGAGAAGGGGGACGGGGGAAGGGGGGGATGTGAGTGATGGAACAGAAGATGGACCATGGGGGGAGAGTAGTCAGATATAACACATTTTCTTTTTTACTTCTTGCAAGGGGCTGGGATTGGATGGTCTGTCTGGGACCATAGGGCCAGGTGGATGCTCATCCTAAGGGATTGTATGTGGGCTCGGGGTCTCTTGGCCCCAGGGCTGGGGATCTGTCTGTGCCACTCAGCTACCCTACAGCACATTTAAGAAGAGGGACAGAGTGAAAGAATAGAGAAAATATAGCATATGGTAGTGGCAAGGTATGAATGGAGGGAGTTGCGATCAGCAATGGCAATGTTGGAAAAGTATGGAAGTAGCATTTGTGATGGATTTATCATAAAGAATGCGATCCACCCATGACAGAGCTGGAGGTGTTGGAACACAGACTGAAGCACATTTATTGTTATGATTATTGTTGTTGTTGCTGTTGTTATTTGGGGGGTTGCAGGGCAAATTGGGCTCAGTGGCTTGCCTGGGGCCGCACAGCTGGGTGACTGTTGGACGTCTGAGGCCGAATTTGGACCTGGGTGCTCCTGGCTCCAGGGCCAGTGCTCTCTCCTCTGTGCCACCTAGTCGCCCCTATTATTATTATTTTATTTTATTTGGGGTCTTTTTGGGGGGGTTGAAGGGCAGTGGGGTTGGGGTGACTTGCCCAGGGTCGCACATTGGGGTGATTGTTGGGTGTCTGGGGCCAGATTTGGGCTTTGGTGCTCCTGCCTCCAAGGCTGGTGTTCCATCCACTGTACCACCTGGCTGTACTTATGATAATGATTATTATTTTATTTTCATTTTAATTTCTTTCTCTTTCCTTTACTTTATTTCTCTTGAGGGTCTATATTTTTGGGGGGGGTATTATGTTTACTCTTAAGAATATTTTAGTAATGTATAAAAAATCATTTGTACAAAAATAAGAATAAAGAAAAAGAAAAAATAAAACTAAAGGTAAAAATAAATAAATAAATGGAATTTTAAGAAAAGAATCTGATGAGACACAGGGAACTGTGTGAGCCAATGCATGCATGGATGCACAAGGGCACAGGATACATATAAGGAGTATAATGTAAAACATGTGGCTGGAATGAAGGGCTGTGTAAGATTGGGGAGGGCTTTGAATGTCAAGAAAAGAAATTTGAACTGTGCTTGGCTAGCAAGTATTAGTGGACGGCGATAGAGACAGGTTTCTGAGTAGTGACTTCTTAGTATAGTATACTCTAAGTAGGAAACTCTCACTACCAATATAAGACACCTGCCTTACAACTTATGGCTTTAGGGAGTAGCCAAAAACACCAAGAATTGAAATGACTTGACCAGGGCTGACCAGTCAGTAAACATCTAAGATGAAATCTCAACCTAAATCTTCTGGTCTCAAGACTTTCTCTGTATGCACTACATAACAATGTCTTCCTTGGCAACCAATAAAGCTTTTTGAGCAAGGGCAAGACACAACTACATCTATAAATAAGGGAAAGAAGCTGGTAGGGATCTAAAGGATGGATTTAATCCAATAAGTGAATGGAGGTAGTAAGGGAGACAACCATAATGGGCCACAATAATGTCTGTAGGAAGAGAAAACAGGATAAAGAGGAGACACAGAGAGATGTTGCACATTTAGAAAGAACTAAGGGACATTTTCTCTGACTGTCCCTCATGCATGTAACACTCTCCCTCGTCAACTCCACCTACTGACTTCACTGGATTCCTTTAAGTCCTAATTGATATCACATCTTTTACAGGAACCTTGCCCAATACCTCTTAATTCTAATGCCTTCCCTCTGTTTATTTGCTATTTCTCCTGAATGCAGCTTGCTTTATATGTATTTGTAAGTTGTCTCTCCCATTGGATGGTAAGCTCCTTGAAGGCAGAATCTGTATTTTCTTTCTGTATCTCTCCTCCTTCCCCACCCCCACACCACAGACAGACAGAACAGTATCTTAGTAGGCACTTAATAAATGTTTATTGAATGAGTGATAACTTGTTAGATCAGAGGAGTGAGTGATAAGGGAGAATCAAATGCTACGTCCAAGGTTTTGAAAAATGGTATTGAGGTTCAACGATAGTGACACAGACAGAGTGAACTCAAAGGAGAAACAGGGCTGATTTGTTTTGTTTTGTTTTGCTGTAGGGGTACAGTTTCAGTTTAAGGTATGTTCCAAGTGGGATATTCAGGTAGCTATGTGTTCTATGTAGATGGAAGCACATGTCAGGAGAAACTAGGACCAGAGTATTAGACCAACATCTCCCACCGTATACCAAGATAAGATCAAAATGGCTACAGGATTTAGACATTAAAAAACAATATTAAAAGCAAACTAGGAGATCAAGGAATAGTTTACCGGTCAGATCTATGGAAAGGGAAACAGTTTACGACCAAGGAAGAGATGGAGAACATCATCAAAAAACAAACTAGATCATTTTGATTACATTAAATTAAAAAGCTTTTGCACAGACAAAACCATTGTAACCAAGATCAAAAGAAATGTAGTAAACTGGGAACAATTTTTACAACTAATGTTTCTGACAAAGGACTCATTTCTAAAATATTGAGAGAACTGAGTCACATTTTCAAAAAAAATAAGCCCATTCCCCAATTGACAAATTGTCAAAGGATATGCAAAGGCAATTTTACAGATGAGGAAATCAAGGCAATTCATAGTCATATAAAAAACTGCTCTAAATCACTAATTAAAGAAATAAAAATTAAAGTATCTCTGAGGTATCACCTCACACCTCTCAGACTGGCCAATATGACCAGAAAGGACAATGTTGGAAGGGATGTGGGAAATCTGAAACACTAATACATTGTTGGTGGAGCTATGAACTCATCCAACCTTTGTGGAGAGCAATTTGGAATTATGCCTAAAGGGAAAAAAAATGTGCATACCCTTTAATCCACCAATACCAATACTGGGTCTATACCTTGAAGAGATTATGAAAAAGGGTAAAAAAACATCACTTGTACAAAAATATTCATAGCAGTCCTGTTTGTGATGGCAAAGAACTGGAAATTGAGTGAATGTTCATCAATTGGGGAATGGCTTAATAAACTGTGGTATATGTATGTAATGGAACACTATTGTTCTCTTAGAAACCAGGAGGGATGGGAATTCAGGGAAGCATGGAAGGATTTGCATGAACTGATGCTGAGTGAGATGAGCAGAACCAGAAAAACACTGTACACCCTAACAGCAACATGGGGGTGATGATCAACCTTAATGGACTTGCTCATTCTCATCAGTGCAATAATCAGGGACAATTTTGGGATATCTACGATGGAGAATACCATCTGTATCCAGAGAAAGAATTGTGGAGTTTGAACAAAGACCAAAGACTATTACCTTTTTTTTTAGGTTTTTACAAGGCAAGTGGGGTTAAGTGGCTTGCCCAAAACCATACAGCTAGGTAATTATTAAGTGTCTGAGACCGGATTTGAACCCAGGTACTCCTGACTCCAGGGCCGGTGCTTCACACACTGTGCCACCTAGCCGCCCCAGACTATTACCTTTAATTAAAAAAAATCATTATCTTATTATGTAATTTTTGCTATCTCTTTTACTTTATTTTTTCCCTTAAGGATATGATTTCTCTCTCATCACATTCAACTTACATCAATATATACCATGGAAACAATGTAAAGACTAACAGAATGCCTTCTGTGGGGGTGGGGGGAGGGAAGCAAGATTAGGGGAAAAATTGTAAAATTCAAAGTAAATTAATTAATTAAAAAAAACTAGGACCAGAGCTATTAAGTTAGGAGCCAGTCATCTGCCTAGAGGCAGACACAGAAGCTACAGGAGTAGATGAGAATTCCAAGAAGTGTACAGAAGAAAAATAAGAGGGCCAAGGCTGACCTTCTTCAAGGAAGAAATGCTATGAAAAGAAAATGAGAAGGAATAAAGAAGCAGAAGAATCAGGAGTCTGTGGTGCTTCTGAATTCAAGAGGATAGGATAGTGAGACCAGAGAATATTCAAGTGAAGAGAGGTCAAGGAGGAGAACAAATGACCACTGAAGTGGCAAGTGATAAGGTCAAAGGAACCTGTTCACATGTGTCACTGACTCTGAAACGAGAACACAATTCCTTTTTACGCAAAATTATTTTGAAAAGTCACTATTACACCACACATATACAGTTACGGCCTTTGTTCTTCCCTTTGTATTTTTAAGTAGCATAGTCATTACCATTTAAGAACATGTGACCCAGTAAAACAAAATGTCAAAGTACAAAGAAATGACACGTATAGGAAAAGAAAGGATTAAACTGAGGATGATATTCACTCTCTTCAATATCAACGTTTATATGCAGATACCTAAGGGGAAAAAAATGCATTGGTGAGACGCTATCTGTAACTGAAAGGAGCAGTAATGTGATCCACTTTGATGGAAAATTCAGTTAAGGTCAAAAAAATAAATTTCCTATCAACATGGACACAAAGTGACTAACGGGTTTCTCTTTTGCTCTCTGAAGCTATGAAATACTGTATCATTCATACAGCTTTGAAAGTGTTCAATTAAACTTTCCACAATGGATTAGTGCTGTTTAACAACTGATGTAAGAGGAAAGACCCAACCAGTTTCTAAAGAATTGTGCACTGTCCCGGAAAGTGACCACAGTAGAGAACTGGAACTCTGAACCATGACCTCCATGGGAAAGAAAGACCTACAAGTTGCATATTATTCTCAGCAACACACAGGAGAGTGTAACAATCTCCCCCTTCCTCTCAGAGTGAACTTTTTAAAATTAAACTGTGGTCTACAGTTTTGAGGGTGGTTCTAGTACAAAGAACATGAAGGTTGGAGCAAATTATCGCTAAGACTCCTTTCAGCTCTGAGATTTTGTGACTTAACCGTCTGGCCCACTCGTCAACTTTTGGCAAAGAAAAATGTGATATGATGATAGGAAATTTGATGTCCTGAATTCTCTAACTTAGAGCCACTAGGTGGCATAGTAGATAAAATATTGGACAGAGTCAGAAAAATCTGAATTCAAGTTCTGCCTCATGTAGCCCTGGGCAAATCACTTAACCTTTCCATCTCAATTTCCTCAACTGAGAAATAATAATAGCTCCTACCACAAAGAACTGTTGTGGGGCCCAAATGAGATAACATATATCAAATGCTTTGCAAACCTCAAAGTTCCCTAGGAATATTTGCTACTGTTGTTGCTATAGTTTTTATCATTATATCTGGGTCTATTTCTTTTTTGTCTAAAATGAAAGGATTAAACTACTGAATTGGAAGGGACTTCAGAAGCCATCTAGTTCAACCCTCTCATTATTAAGACAAGGAAACAGAGGTTAAGAGATTTGCCCCAGATCACATAAGCACTTGAGAGAACCAGGATCAAAAGTCAGATCTCCTGATACCACATCCTTTGGGCTTCAAGAGATCTCCCTGAGATCAGTCTTGCTCCTGCTTGAACCCAGAGGGTAGATAGATGTAAGAGCAATGGGTCACCATTGTAAGGAGGTAACTTTAGATGGGGAAGGAAATTGTTTCCATGAGAGCTGACCCCCATGAAATGAGCGGTCTCAGCAGGCAAGGATTCCTGAAGTCACTAAAGGTCGCCCAGGGCAGCTAGATGGCCCAGTAAATAGAGCACTGCCCTTGGAGGAAGAGAGTTCATATCCAGCCTCAGAACTTGATACTTACTAGCTGTGTGACCTTGGGCAAGTCACTTCACCCTGGTTGCCTCACATCCAGGGTCATCTCCAGTCATCCTGATTCCTATCTGACCACTGGATCCAAAGGGCTCTAGAGAAGAAAGTGAGGCTGGTGATTTAACACAGCACCCCCTCTACCCCACACTCAAATCCAATTCATGTGCTTGTCATGGCATCATCTCCCTGATGTTGCAGTTTTCTTCAAGAATGAAGGACAAGGGTGGCTAAGTGGCGCAATGAATAGAGCACCGCCTTGGAGTCAGGAGTACCTGGGTTCAAATCCGACCTCAGACACTTAATAATGACCTAGCTGTGTGACCTTGGGCAAACCACTTAAACCCATTGCCTAGAAAAAAAAAGAATGAAGGACAACCTTTATTAAAGATTGCCCAGCATAGGGTGGGCACTCCTTTGTCAAGGAAACTGTAGAGGAGATGGTTGTTCATATGGGGGCTGGACTAGTGAACCTAGAAGAGTCCTGCCAGGTGGAAGCCTGCAATTCTGTCCTGACTTCCATATCCAATGTCCCTTCTATTGTATCAGCACTGCTAGAGTGAATAATAGACTCTGGAAGCCTGAAGTTTGAATCCTGCACCCTGCCTTTTCAAATTACTCAAGAAGAAGCCTTCTTTTGCATCCCCTCATTCCTCCATTTGAGGATTACACTTCATCTTCCACCAGGATGATGGCATAGTGGATGAAGCATCCTGTCCCACTCAGAGCAGAATCTCTGAGTCAGTTACATTATGGTGAAAGGTTTCTTCTTCTTCTTCCAACCCATACCAACAGCTACCATCAGCTTTATGATTTTATGCACCATTTGGTGCTGCAGATCTCTCCAGGCACAGATAGACAAGCTCCAGTGCAGGATGGTTTAAAGAGAGGAGGAAGATACTTGAAATGACTGGGCTGGTAGGGGGGAGAGGAGTGGGCTGAAACTACTTCCGATAATTATCTGCTCACTGTTTGAATTTTTACCATAGATAGAGGAAAGGGAGGGAATGGATTTGCATCTATAAATTTTAAATTACTAACTGCTAGTGTTTCATTTTCAGATTTAAATCTGTTCATTTAAATTAAATTTACCTAATTGTTAATGAATTAACAAATACATTTAGCAAGCAAATCACCTACTAATAGTATACTAATGAAAACTTAGTTGCTTTGTTTTCCTGTTTATCCTTGAAAATCCTCTGCTGTGGTGGGGGAGAACACTTCTTAGAGTCCTCAGGGGAGGAAAACCAAGATTTAACGTCTTGATTTTGATGCCTGGGCTGCAGGGGAAGTTAAGGTGGAAGATTAAGTACTCTTCATTACTTCCCATCCAGTCTTGCTTTTTCTCTACTACAGGGAATTTGTAGCTCCTCTGATTACTCCTCTTTTAGGTGGATGGAGGAGATTCTGGGCTGTCTAGAAGTTCTAGTAGATCCTCCCAAAATGGCCGGAAGAGAGTCCTGGTACCTTGGCAGCCCCCTTGTCTTTCCCTGAAGGACCAACCTAGTTAAATCTGGAAGGGGTCACTGACCACAACTTTGGACTCTAGGAGATGACTTTTTTCTCTTCCTCAACACATGTCCTAGTCATTGCTCCCCTTAATAGGAGACATCCTCTGCCCTGGAGTGTGATGATGGGACCCTAATCCAGAAAAGTCACTAACCCCCAACAAACACTGTTCTTCAAGAATTAGGTGATCTTGAGTATATGGTTATTTACAGAGCATATACTCCATCCTCCCTCAGTTTAAAATTGAAATTTCCAAAGACCAGGAAAAGCAAAACTATAGAAAACTTGGTATTTTATTTTTTTGAAATTTGAGAATGCCTTAGGAATATTTTCTACGGGAAATTCATGATCCTCTTCTAGTTTCTGCATTCTCCAGAAGGTTGTAGCTAAGGTCACACCCCAAATGAGAGAGAGAGGGGTGGGGGAGAGAAGGAAGAGGGAGGGATTGCTTGTGTGTTTGTGTGTGTGTGTGTGTGTGTGTGTGTGTGTGTGTGTGTGTGTGTGTGTGTGTGTGTGTTGGGGGGAACTGATTAGAATGTTCTTTTGGTCCTTTCCCCAAATACACACAGTCCAATGGCCTCTTTCCAATGATAACTGCTGCTTAGCAGAGCATAACCAAGCCACTGGGAAGCACTAGGCAAGGTTTGCAAGATACATCCCCTGCATATTTTTGCCCATGTGAGGTTTTGAGTCTTTTCTGTTAGTAAATAACTTCAAAATCAGTCCCTGGGGTGGCTAGGTGGCCAGTGGATAAAGCACCATAAAGCACAGGCCCTGGAGTCAGGAGTACCTGGCTTCAAATCCGGTCTCAGGCACTTAATAATCACCTAGCTGTGTGGCCTTGGGCAAGCCACTTAACCCCATTTGCCTTGCAAAGACCTAAAAAAATCAGTCCTATGGGCATGGAGAATGAAACATTCTGGCTTGACAATGATGTGCATTTGTCAAATGTCATATTAGCATCTGTCTTTGAAGTCCCCAATGTGCTGCACCTTAGGAAGTAACCTATCTTGCTTACCACTAGTCACACTCCACTTGGTAATACCAGGGTTCCACTGACTCCTGATGGGCATCTCCTTGAGCTCAATGAAAGGGCCTGTATTGAAGTGGCAATGGAAAACCAATGTCTAGACTGTTTCTTTAGTGCAAGATGGGCCCTGAGCAAACCTTTTTGCAACAAAAATTTAGATGTGTACCACTCCTTTCTTAGATTTCATTTCTGTTCATTTGATCCTCACTTTATCTTTAAGTCCCAGTCCATTCAGCAAATCCAACAGTCATATGAATTACAACTATGTGTGAGGCACTGTGCTCAAATATGAAGATAGATGTCACGTGGAATTTTCAAGGTCACTCAGGTTCTGTCATTCTAAATCTAGTGTTCCTTACATGGACTATGTGGGCTCCACTCATCCAGTCCATGTTCTCTGTCTTTCTCTGTCACTCTGTCTGTTTCCCTTCCCCTCTTTCTTGTCCCCTTCCCAGCTCTGTCTCTGCCTTTCTCTCCTCTTCCCCCTAGTAAAAAGAATTGCCAGAGACTTGTTTATGATTCTTCAATAAGTGACTGACTAGCCTGTCAGAGAAAATTCATTCATCTAGTCATATCTAGCACCTGTGTCATACCTGTGATTGGTACAATAAACCTATTTTAACAAAGATGTCAAAGGTCATCAACTACTCCAAGTCCCTGATTCTGTATCAGCACTAAGGGCTCCTCATGGCACAGCTGAGGCACTTCCAAAGGCTAGGTTGGCAGAGGTCAAACTTCCTATTGGAGGGATAGAAGGCTTCAAGAACAAGACTTTCAGTGAGTAAAGTGGATGCAACACTAAAGTGCAGGCCCAGAGGAACAGTGATAGAAGAGAAGGACGGTATTTTAGTGGATGGAGGTAGAATTCCAGTAGAAGAGAAGCTCCTTGAGAGTAGGAACTATTTTTATGTTTCTCATATGGCACAATACCCAGCACAAAATAATACTATTGATAAGTGTTTACTAAATTTGAATTGAATTGCTAAGGACTATGGTATGCATGGAGGGGAGTTAAATGAGATGAGACTGGAAAAACAGAAGTATACTCTATCTTGGAGGACCTTGAAGGTCAGAGGAGGATGGGGAACTTTGCTCCACAGGCAATAGGGGACTGTTAATATTTCTGAGCAGATGACTTAGTTAAGTCTACAAGTGGAATCAAAGATATTATTGAAGGGGAAGGAGATGCTGAAGGTAGGAAAAAATCTATTAGAGGAGGTATGCGAGGGAGATAAAAGCCAAACCTCCAAATTGAAAATAAATTCAACACATCACATTTGCTATTGTTGTGCTCCTAACATTCAAATATTCAATTTGCCCAGAGGCAACCCAGGTTAACAAGTGCATTTCATTCTTCCTACCTTTGATTGGCTGAAGTTCCGTTGATGGGAGCTCACTCAATTGGTTGGTCAGTCTTGCCAAAAGTAATATGGCTATGCTCTAAACATAACTCAAACAGCTTCAACAAAAACGAGTTGTCATGGTCTCGAGAATGATGATAAAGTACTCAATCTATCCATACAAGTCCAATGAGGTCTTTTAGCCAGCAAGCACTGGATTGTATGGCACATATTTTGAAGACTCAACAGAGTCAAAACTGAATGTGCCAGAGACAAGCAAACTGAAATATAGGAAGGCTACACAGGAAGTTACCATGTCAGCACACAAGATTCCTAAATGTGAGTGTGGGGGGGGGGGGGTCTGTAATGCATTTCTTCATGTGCCTTATAAATGCTTTGGGTAATTGAAGGTCAATGGACTTACCACTTTCAAACAAACAGAAAAAATGAATGCACCAAGATGAGAAATTCCTACAATTGGGAAAGGAAGAAGAGGGAATAAATGCAAGAGCTGTTGCAGATGTTGATATAGTAGCATGGGGGAGTGGCGAAAGGCAGAGTGAATATGGAAAATGCTTCACGGAATGACAGAATTACAAATTGGAACTGAAAGGAAGTTCTGTGACTGACTCATGCCAGCACACACCAACCTCAATAGGTTCTTATCCAGTCTCTGTCTAAAAACCTTAAATTAAGAGGAACCACCAAATCTGCCTCCTGAGGCAGTCCATTTAGAGCAACTCTGATTATAAGGAAGTTTTTCCTGATGTCAAAGATAACATTTCCTCTTTATGATTTCCACCAACTGTTTCTAGTTCTGCCCAATAGGAGCAAGCAGAACAAGGTCATCTCTCTTCTGAACAACAGTTCTTAAAATAATTCAAGACCTGTTCTCTTACTTTTCGATGTCTTTTTCTTTCCAGGTATCTCAAGTTCTTTCAACTGATTCCCAAAGGACATGAGCAGAAGGCTCTTCTTTTACCCAGCTAGCAGCCCTCTGCTCACTTGCTAATTTCTCAAAGTCCTTCCCTAAACTTTGTGCAGAGAATTGTGCAGAGAACTGAACCCATTACTCTAAATATAATATAAGCAGAGTGAAGCAGGATTATTGGGCAATTATTGTAGATAAGGATTGAAAGGCAGGCCAGGCTTATATTAGCATTAGATTGGAGATAAGGAGGGGGAGAGAGCTTCCATGACTCTAGAGGCAAAGGACCTACTTTCAAATTCCAGGATCTAAACTACCTGTGTGGTCTATGGCCAAGTTACTGGTATTGGACCTCTGGTCTTTGTTTCATCTACAAAGTGAAAGACTTTAGATTCAACAGACTCTGAGATCCCCTTCAGCTCTGGTTCTACATTCATAATAATTCAGTTCCGATTCCAGTAGCTCAAAGGATGTCAAGTCCTCTGAAGGACATTTCTGCAAAAAAAGTAAGAAATCTATCTTCCTTCCTGGTCCCTGTTAGGTCTTAATGAAATAGCACATTTACAGTAATCAGGTCACTCCTCAGAAAAGGTTTGAATTTAGATAAGATGAAAATAACCCAATTTGTGACAAGTTGTAATGGATTCATCTTCTTTTCTACAGGATAGTTTGACAGTCTCAAATGCAAAAGGTGGTAAAGAACTTTTGGAAGGCAATTAAGATGGGGTTGAAGTACAGGATTAAAAAAAGAAGCCTGTTGCTCAATCTCATCTCTGGATTCTAGCTGCACCCACTCTTCCTCAGCTATCTTCTCCCTCCTATCCACCCTTCCTAGACTTCCCTTATCTAGATATTTTAGGCCTAGACTCTTCCTTGCTGAAAACTTCTATTCCCTCATGCAGGCTTGCTAATTGATGTTACCTTACTTAGGACATCAAAGGTGAAAAACCAATGCAAAATCCTAAAGACCACAACCTCTTACCCATAAAGCACCTGATCCCCTTTTGCATAACAAGATGACTCTGCTCCATGAGATAGCACAAGGGTCCCACCCTGAACATCTAGAGGATTAACAGAGTATCTGACATGACAAAGGTTCCAGGTCAAGGAGGATTCCTCTCCCCTGGATCACAGATGCTTTATTCCCCTTAGAGGTGCTAGGAAGTGCAATGGATTGAGTGCTGGATCTGCCATAAAGAAGACCTGAGAGGGGGCGGAGCCAAGATGGCGACAAGAAGGGATCAAGCCTTAGGCACTCTCTGATAAAACTTGAAACTAAGGACTCTAAACTTTTGAGAGACAGAACCTACAAAGGGACCCAGTGAGGCAGTTCTCCTACTCAAGGTAACCTGGAAAAGAGCAAAAAGGCTCTGCTCCCAGGGTCGGAGGGGCGGCCCACCAGAGGGGTGGCCCGCCAGACGGAAAGAACTTCAGCCTCCCGGAGGCAGCCCCAAGGCACTTGGAGCCGGGGCTCACAGCAGCAGGGGAGTCTCCTGAGCTGCACCCCGGGGAGCACGGGGCACAAAGTGGGGAAACAGTGGGGGACCTCTGCCAGAGTGAGCACTTGGAGCCCAGCCCTCAGGGAACACAGCAAGCAGCTTGGTCTTTCAGCAGCCCAGATCTTGAAACAGAAGCAGACAGGAGCCAGTAAGCAGGAGCCCCCAGGGCATGAGCCCATTGAGCTGAGGGAGGGGAGTGAAGAGAGAGTGAAGAGCTCTGTCCTCTGCCTCTGGAACAGGACTCTGGGGCTCTGACCACATTCAGATCCTGATCGCAATCCAGGACCCCCCATAGAACAGCAGGGCCCCCCCACCTCAGCCCTGTGGCAGAGGGGGGCGCTTATGGTCATTCACAGACCAGGAAGGAGGAGAGAGCCTCACACACTGAGACCCTTGTGAGAGTGTCCCAAAAGCTCAGGAAGCACCCCAAAACCAGGCCCAGGCTGGGAAAATGAGCAAGCAGAGAAACAAGAGGAAGACCATTGAGAAATATTTTGCATATGAGTCCAAGAAGGATCAAAATACTCAGTCTGAACATGAGGAAGCACAAGCTCCTGCATCTAAAGAGTCAAAGAAAAACAGAAATTGGGTTCAGGCTGTGACAGAGCTCAAAGAAGACTTTGAAAATCAAATGAGTGAGTTAGAAGAAAAACTGGGAAAAGAAAAGAGAGAGATGCAGGAAAAACATGAAAATGAAGTCAGCAGCTTAGTCAAGGAAATCCAAAAAAATGCTGAAGAAAATAGCATGCTAAAAACCAGCTTAGGTCAAATGGATAAAACAGTTCAAAAAGTTATTGAGGGGGCGGTTAGGTGGCGTAGTGGATAAAGCACCGGCCTTGGAGTCAGGAGTACCTGGGTTCAAATCCGGTCTCAGACACTTAATAATTACCTAGCTGTGTGTGGCCTTGGGCAATCCACTTAACCCCATTTGCCTTGCAAAAACTGAAAGGAAAAAAAAGCACTAATTGGCCAGATGGAAAAAGAGATAAGAAAACTCTCTGAGGAGAACAAATCCTTAAGACAAAGAAGAGAATTCAGGGAGATTGATGAATTTACCAGAAGTCAGGAATCAATACTTCAAAACCAAAAAAAAAAAAAAAATGAAAAATTAGAAGAAAATGTGAAATCTCATTGAAAAAACAACTGATATGGAAAACAGACTTAGAAAAGATAATTTAAAAATTATTCGAATACCTGAAAGTCATGATCAGGAAAAGAGCCTTGACATCATTTTCAAAGAATTATTACAGGCAAAATAGAAATGGAGAGAATCCACCGATCCCCCGGAGAAAGAGATCCCAAAAAACCAACCCCTAGGAATATTAAAGCCAAGTTCCAAAACTCCCTAGTCAAAGAGTAAATATTACAAGCAGCCAGAAGGACACAGTTCAAATATCGCAGAGCTGCAGTCAGGATCACACAGGACTTCGCAGCAACTACATTGGGAGCTCGTAGGGCTTGGAATATAATTTACCGGAAGGCAAAAGAGCTTAGAATGCAGCCAACAATGAACTACCCAGCAAGGCTGAATGTCCTCTTCCAGGGAAAAAGATGGACTTTCAATGAAACAGGGGAATTTCAAATGTTCCTTTTGGAATGGCCAGAGCTGAACAGAAGGTTTGATCTTCAGATACAGGACTCAGGTGAAGCAGGGAGATTGGAGGAGAGGGGGGAAATATGAGGGACTTAATGAGGATGAACTGCATGTATTCCTGCATAGAAAAATGACACTGATAATACTCATATGAACCTTCTCAGTGAATAGAGCAGGTAGAGGGAGCTTTTATAGTTGAAGCACAGGAGAAAGCTGAATTCAAAGATAAAATATGGTGTAAACATGGAGTCAATAGAAAAAAGGGAAATGTAATGGGAGAAAGAAAAAGGAGAGGGAGAATAGGCCAAGATATTTCATATAATAAGATGTTTTTTTATTACAATGAGCTATTGCAATGATATGGAAGGGGGGGAGGCAAGGGGGAATGAGGGAACCTTTGCTCACATCAGAGGTGGCTAGGAGAGGAAACAGCATATATACTCAATGGGGTATAGGCATCTGGAGTAAGAAGGAGGGGGGGGATCAGGGGGAAGGGGTGTGGATGTGAATAAAGGAGGAGAGGATGGACCATGGGGGGAGAGTGGTCAGATATAACACATTTTTTTTTTACTTCGAGCAAAGGGCTGGGATTGGAAGGCCTGCCCAGGACCACAGGGCCAAGTAGATTTTGGGCCTAAGGGGTGGTACAGGGGCTCAGGGCTTCTTGGCCCCAGGACCAGGGATCTGTCTGCTGCGCCACTCAGCTACCCTACAGCAGTCAGAGTGAAAGGAGAGAGAAAATAGAGTACATGGTAGTGGAGAAATAAGAAAGGAGGAAGGTGCGATCAGCAATGGCAACGTTGGAAAAATATGGAAGTAACTTTTGCAATGGACTTACAATAAAGAAGGCGATCTACCCATGACAAGAGTTGTTGGTGTTAGAACAAAGACTGAAGCACATTTTTTATTATTATTATTTGGGGGAAGGTGCAGGGCAAATAGGGCTGGGTGGCCTGCCTGGGGCCACATAGCAGGGTGATATTTGGGTGTCTGAAGCCGGATTTGGACCCGGGTGCTCCTGGCTAAAGGGCCAATGCTCTGTCTGCCATCCAGCCACCCCTATTATTACTATTTTATTTTATGTCTTTTTTTTTCTTCTTTTTTGGTTTTTGCAGGGCAGTGGGGATCGGGTGGCTTACATGTCACAAGGCTGGGTGATTGTTGGGTCTACGGGGCTGCATGTGGGCTCGGGTGCTCGTGGCTCCAGGGCTGGTGCTTCGTCCATTGAGCCACCTGGCCATACTTACAATTACTACTATTATTTTTTTTAATTTTAATTTTTTTTCTCTCCCCTTTACTTTATCGCCCAAGCAAGTCTATATTCATGGGGGGGGAGGGGTATTATGTTTACTCTTAAACAAGAATAGTTTATTAATGTAAAAAAAAACATTTGTACAAAATGAGAATTAAAAAATAAAATAAAATAAAAAAATAAAAAGTTTTAAAAAAAAAGGCTTGAGTTCAAAATAGACCTCAGACACTTGTCAGCTATGTAACCATGAGCAAGTCATATATACACCTTCCACCTGAGTTTCCTCTATGCTAAAATGTGAATAATAATAGCTCCAACCTCCCAGAGTTGCTATGAATTTCAAATTCAGCACAGTGCTTGATACATAGTAGGAGCTTAATAAAAGCTTCCTTCCTTCCTTCCTTCCTTCCTTCCTTCCTTCCTTCCTTCTTTGTCCACCTGAAGAATCTGGAAACCACAAGTTTCCAAGGGGTTACTTATAACCCTCTGGGGAACTGGTTGCATTTTTGTCTCTCGGGACAATGATACCAATGTATTTTTGGCCCTTGCCCATTCCTTATCCCACCACCTCATCTCAAGGGCTTCCCTTTGTTTCAGACAAGGTCAGAGCCAGGGACCAGATTTGATTTCAGTGATACAGGGAATTCCCAAATAGGAAAGCTCCCTTCACCAATGCAGGTCTCCATCCTCTCCTTAGCTCACTGCCTTATGAGTTGCCTAAAAAAATGAGAAATCATAGAGCTAGTTTGATGTAGGACTTGACCCCAGGGTTTCCACACTCAGAGGCTAGCTTTTATCCACTATAGTATATTGTCAGTGAAGTAAAATGAATTTACATGAAAAAGCATACTGCTTTAACATTATTAGTTGGTTTACTACTTCTTTGGAAATCTCTAAGTACCCCTTTAACCCCATTATACACATCATCCAGGGAATCCAAGGTCATTTCATGCTCCTAATTTCTTTCTGAGGTATTTCTCTCTTCTGGCTCTCCTCCTACCTTTCTGACAGTGTGTTCTCAGGCTCCTTGGGGAGATCTTTTAGCCAAGTTATGTACAGAAACCATGTAAGTCCCCTAGTCTCTGCCCTAGATCACTTCTCTTTTTATACTATACCATCTCCCTTAGTGATGTTATCAGCTTCCAGGAGTTCAATTATCATCTCAAGGTAAAATTCCCAGAGTTTATTACTAGCCCTAATCTTTCGGAGCTCCAGTCCACATCATCACATCCTTGTGGATATCTTGACTAGGAAGTTCCTATTAGGTATTTCTAAAATCACCATAACCAAATTAGAGCTCATGATCTTTTCCCCAAACTTTCTCCGCTTTCCTCCCTGAGAGTACCTGCAGTCTTCTAGTCACTCAGGCTCATAAACTCAGCAGTGTTCTCAATTTATCACACTCACTGAGCCTACATAACCAATTCATGACCAAGTCTTGCTTCTTCCTTCTCATTTCTTGTATATGACCCCTTATGTCCACTAAGGCAGCCACCAACCCAGTTCAGATCCTTGTTATTTAGGTCTCCCTACTTCAAGTCTCTCCCTGCTCCAATACATCTTCCACCCAGCTGCCAAAGTGAGTTTCCTGAAACACAGATCTGCCCATATCACCCCATACTCAGTAAATTCCAGTGGCTCCCTATTACCTCCAGGATTTAAAATCTTTTGCAATTTGAAGTCCTCCTCAAGCAGACCCCTTCCTACCTTATTCCTACATCTTATTCCCTTTCACTCACTTTACAGTCCAGCTATACTGGTCTTCTTGAATTCCTCATACACTGCACTTCACCTTCCTACTCCATGACATTGCATTGGATGTCCTGGGGCCTGCATTGCTCTGGCTCCCCTGCCCCCAGCCTTCAGGCTTCTCTGGTCTCCTTCATGACACAGCTGTATCCGACCTCCTACAGAATATGTTTCACAGTGGCCCCCTCAAATCCCTTCCTTTCATTTCCATTGGACAGCTCTTCTACATACACAATTATTTGCATGTTATCTCCATGGACTTTTCCTAGTGTCCCCAGGGCTTAGCACAAAGTTGACTAGTAATAGACACCTGTTGAATGACTGATAAATATCTGTTAAAGGAAGAAATACAGGAGGGAAGATTCTTTAGTTGGAAAAGATTGCAAAAATAAATGAAGGTAGAAAATGACTAAAAGTATCTGAAAACTGCTCTAGAGACTGCAAATTTGCCTGAGCCCCACTGTCCTGGAATCAGAAGAACTGCCATGATGCTCTAGTCCATTGATAACAGAAATAGAAGTGTCCTTGACACTCACTGTCTTTCAAGGCAGCTCATTCCTTTAAAAATTCTTGTATTGTTTGTCACCTTTTTCTCTTTCCATCCCAACTTTTACTCTAGCCAGTATTTCAGTCTCATTTGTTCATGTAAATTAGTTTTTCTCTAACAATCAAATTACAATTTTCTCAGTTTGCTAGGTCCTATAATATTATTTGATTTTTAAAAATCAATGTGAAATTATTAAAGGGAGATAGCCTCTTCTTTCTGGCACTGTGTCAAAGATAGACTAAATAGCCTTCTACCTTTTTTTAATTATTTAGTTACTGAAATCATATTGCCCAACCCTTAAAATATAATCATTAACCTGTGGTTTTAATAGTGATTAGTGAGCCTTTCTGATGGTACCACTGTTCCATTCATAGCTGAAGGGTCCATGGCTCATTGAGGTGTCCCCATGAAAGGCTGTCCTTTCCTGCACTCAAATGACAGGTTCAATCCTTTGTGAGTCACTAGAGATATTGAATTTCAAACTTTTTCTACCAACTAAAATAAAAAACCTCCAACTTCATTCCCTTGCTATCCATTCAGAAAAAAAAGTCCCTTTGATTAAGTATCTATTTCCTTTTTTTTGTAGTTTTTGTTTTTGCAAGGCAATGGGGTTAAGTGACTTCCCCAAGGTCACACAGCTAGGTAGTTATTAAGTGTTTAAGGCTGGATATGAACTCAGGTACTCCTGACTCCAGGGCTGGTGCTCTGTCCACTGCACCACATAGCTGCCACTGTCTATTTTTGATAAACAGATTATACAAGGTAGGAAGTGTGAATTGAACACTGAACTAGAAGTGATAAGATCAAGTCTTGGGCTCTGATACTTTCCGGCTGTGTGACCACAGACAAGTCATTTTACCCTCAGCTATAGAAAGGGAGGGAGAACACTTCTGAAACAAAACCATCAAGCCAGATACCCCAGAGAATAGCAGATATGAAAAAGGGAGACAAATAGCAGGAAAAAAGGACCAGCAACCAGAAGAAATTGTAAGAAATGGGAAAGTCCTGCATGTTCCAAAATATTCACAGTAGCTCTTTTTGTAGTGGCAAAGAATTGGAAATTAAGGAGATACCTATCAATTGAGGAAGGGCTAAACAAGTTTTGGTACATGAATACTATGGAATATTATTGTTGTATAAGAAACCATAAATGGTCAGACTCTAGAGAAGCATCAAATGACTTATGGGATCTGATGCTGAGCAAAAGGAGTAGAGCCAAGAGAAAAATGTACACTTCAACAACATTATGGGATGAAAAACCTTGATGGAAGCAACTCCTCTCAGACAATCCAGAGGGTAAGGACAACTGTATTTGACTGGGTTATGGACTATATTATCCCCAACCAGAAGAAGAAAAAACAATAAAACAAAACATACAGGGAAAAAAATCCTATTTGGATCAATGTATAACATGGAAACAAAGTAAAGACAGATTGCTTTCCGTGGGGGTATGGGGGGAGGGAAGTAAGATTGGGGGAAAAATTGTAAAACTCAAAAGCTCAAATAAAATTTTTAATGAAAAAAATCCTTCCAAATTTGATGAGCCCTCTTATGTATCTCTTTCCCTTAATCCTAATTCCTAATGCCAAAGATTGCTAATTTGTAAATATGATTAACAAAATATTTATGTAAAGTGCTAACCTGACTATTCCCTACTGAGGGGAGAGAGGTAGAAAGGGAGGGAAATTTTATAACTTGGAAATATGCATGTACAAATGGATAAAAATAAATAAAATTTTGAAAAGTCACAGGAAACAAATAAAGTTTTCAGCCAGAACTGATTATACACAAAGACAAAAAGGAACAAGTAATTAACAGACTGAAATCGAGATAATGCAAAGGAGGATAATTCATCCTCATGTAGATATCACTGAGACTTGATAGAATGAAATATATGACTAGAATATGGCTCTGGATGAGTACATTTATTTAAAAGGAACTTAATGGGAAAATGAAGAAAGAGAATATGGATGAAAATGAACCAAGAGTAAAGCAAAAATTATATTGTGGGCATATACAACAGATCACTTAGACATTATAAGGAAAGAGATGAAATTCTGAAAAAGTTACGAGATTTAAATGGAGGTATGATAAGTTAACAATCATACCATCCATAATCTGTCTCTCTCGCTTCTCCTTTCCCTTCTCTACTCTATCCTTCTCTCTCTCTGACCAAAGTAAAACATCTGATTAAATTTTTGATTTTTCTTAATAATAACTTAATTCTTCAAAAAAAATGTAGAAAACGGCAAGTAGAATTTATGGTCTGCATAAGATTCTGAGAAACAAGAAGGAACTGACTGCTGAACTAGAAATGTCAGGAAATGAGGAAAAGCTGACACTCTCACAAAGGAGAATTTGTTCCTTACATCCAAAGATAATGAAAAAAATTGTCAAATATAGCTGAAGCAGGATTAGCTCTTTTTGAAAGATCTAGAAGAACAGGAGACTCTCTGCATAAGTGGAGGAGATAGCAAATTCAATCCTTTTCAAAAAGGAAAAGAACCCCCCCCAAAAAAAACGAGGAAATTGTGTCCATAAATCATAGGCCAGTGAGCTTGACTTTTATATCTAGCAAAAATTCTGGAATACCTTAGGGAAGTAGCAATCACTAAGAGGCAGCCTGGTTTCATCAGACAAAGTTTTGATAAAATAATCTCATATACTTTTTTGACGGGGATATGAGACTGATAGAAGAGGAAAGTGCCATTAATCAATCAACAGGCATTTATTAAGCACTTCCTACCTGCCAAGAGGAAGGGATGCTTTCTTATCTTTATAACAGTTTATGCAATTATTTGTGGCTACCATCTATTGACCTTCTTCTAACTCTTCCTCCTTCCTCAAAGAGATTAGGACCTGGCTCACCATGCCTCTTTCCATCTGACCCATTCCAGAAGTGTTCATGACTTTAATATACAGGTTAATGATACCTTCAACTTCCTGTTCTTCCAGTTCACCAACCTCTTCAACTGTCATGATCTCCATTCCTCTTCTAACTCCCCTCCCCTCATGGCTGTTAGACCTTTCTGGGAACTGAAAATCAACCAGAATCATCCCACATACTGTATCTTATGCTTAATGCAATAAGGATGCACAAAATGTAATGTCCAAACTGCTGCTTCCCTAGAATAAGGATCACTCATCCTCAAGAAGAGGACCTAGATGAAGAGAAGCCAGGAAAGTGAACAATGCTACATGAATCTGGAGGCAGTGGCAGACATAGGTGGAAGGTGGAATAAGGAAAACAGATGCCAAGCTGCAAAAGGATCCACTGGAGCCCATATTTCCCTGGAGGGAAAAAAAGACTTTGCCAAATGCAGATACTGAACCAACAGCAAAGTGCTTGAGGACTGAAAGGGGAAGAGAGCTTGCCAAGGAAGGAAGCTAGGTGCCAATGCCCAGAGAACAAACTCTTCTGTGAATTACATAGACTATGCTGGCCAAGATTCAGGAAGACAAAAGTGAATCTCTTCTGGTTGCCAGCCACACAGGGAAGTATTATAAGGAAGAATGACAACAGAATATATGTGAAAAATCAGAGTTTTCTTGCACATCAATGACACTGGGAAAGAACTTTTGTTCTATCATCATTGCAGTGAGAGAGTTTTCTTGACTTATTCTGGGCTCAGATACAAGTGCTTTATTATCATTCTGGGTTTTTTTGATACTCTTTACTAAGTTTTTTTAATTAATTTTTATCAAAGATATTATTTCTCCCCAATCTTGCTTCCCCCCACACACCACACGGAAAGCACTCTGTCAGTCTTTACTTTGTTTCCATGTTGTACCTTGATCCAAACTGGGTGTGATGAGAGAGTAATCATATCCTTAAAGAAGAGAAGAGAAGTCTCAGAGGTAACATGATCAGACAATAAGATATCTGGGTTTTTTTTCTAAATTAAAGGGAATAGTCCTTGAACTTTGTTCAAACTCCACAGCTCCTTATCTAGATACAGATGGCACTCTCCTTTGCAGACAGCCCCAAATTTTTCCTGATTGTTGCACTGATGGAATGAGCAAGTCCTTCAAGGTTGAACATCACTCCCATGTTGCTGTTAGGGTGTACAGTGTTTTTCTGGTTCTGCTCATCTTACTCAGCATCAGTTCCTGCAAATCCCTCCAGGCTTCCCTGAAATCCCGGCCCTCCTGGTTTCTAATAGAACAATAGTGTTCCATGACATACATATACCACAGTTTGCTAAGCCATTCCCCAACTGAAGGACATTTGCTGGATTTCCAATTCCTTGCCACCACAAACAGGGCTGCTATAAATATTTTTGTACAAGTAATGTTTTTACCCTTTTTCTTCACCTCTTCAGGGTATAGACCCAGTAGTGGTATTGCTGGATCAAAGGGTATGCACATTCTTGTTGCCCTTTGGGCATAATTCCAATTAGCTCTCCAGAAGGGTTGGATGAGTTCACAGCTCCACCAACAGTGTAATAGTGTCCCAGATTTCCCACAACCCTTCCAACAATGATCATTATCCTTCCTGGTCATATGGGCCAATCTGAGAGGTGTGAGGTGGTACCTCAGAGAAGCTTTCATTTGCATTTCTCTAATAATTAATGATTTAGAGCATTTTTAATATGACTGTGGATTGCTTTGATCTCCTCCTCTGTAAATTGCCTTTGCATATCCTTTGACCATTTGTCAATTGGGGAATAGCTTTTGTTTTAAAAATATGACTCTGTATATTTTAGAAATGAGTCCTTTGTCAGAATCATTAGGTAAAGATTGTTTACCAATTTACTACGTTTCTTTTGATCTTGGTTACAGTGGTTTTATCTGTGCAAAAGCTTTTTAATTTAATGTAATCGAAATCATCTAATTGGTTTTTAGTGATGTTCTCCAACTCTTCCTTAGTCATAAATTGCTTCCCTTTCCATAGATCTGACAGGTAAACTAGTCCTTGATCTTGTAATTGGCTTATAGTATTGCTTTTTATATCTAAGTCCTGTAACCATTTGCATCTTATCTTGGTAAAGGGTGTGAGGTGTTGGTCTAATCTAAGTTTCTTCCATACTAACTCCCAATTATCCCAGTAGTTTTTATCAAAAAGGGAGTTTTTATTCCAATGGCTGGACTCTTTGGGTTTATCAAACAGCAGATTACTATAATCCTCTCCTGCTTTTACACCTAGTCTATTCCACTGGTTCACCACTCTATTTCTTAGCCAATACCAAACAGCTTTGATGACTGATGCTTTATAATATAATTTTAGATCAGGTAGGGCTAAGCCACCTTCTTTTGCACTTTTGTTCATTAAGCTCCTGGAAATTCTTGACTTTTTATTTTTCCATATGAATTTACTTACAATTTTTTCTAACTCATTAAAGTAATTTTTTTGGAATTTTGATTGGTAGGGCACGAAACAGATAGTTTAGTTTTGGTAGAATTGTCATTTTGATTATATTAGCTCTACCTATCCATGAGCAGTTGATATTTGCCCAGTTATTTAAATCTGATTTAATTTGTGTGAGAAGTGTTTTATAATTGTTTTCAAAAAGATTCTGAGTCTGTCTTGGCAAATAGACTCCCAAGTATGTTATATTGTCTGAGGTTATTTTGAATGGGATTTCTCTTTCTAGATCTTCCTGCTGTATCTTGCTAGACATATATAGAAAAGTTGAGGATTTATGAGGGTTTATTTTATAACCTGCAACTTTGCTAAAATTGCTCATTGTTTCCAGTAGTTTTTTTGGATGATTTCTTGGGATTCTCTAGGTCGATCATCATGTCATCTGCAAAGAGTGAGAGTTTTGCCTCTTCCTTCCCAATTCTAATTCCTTCAATATCTTTTTCTTCTCTAATTGCTGAAGCTAACATTTCTAATACAATATTGAATAGTAGTGGTGATAATGGCCACTCTTGTTTCACCCCCGATCTTACTGGGAATGCCTCTAGCCTCTCCCCATTGAATATAACGCTTGTTGATGGTTTCAGATAGATACTGCTCATTATTTTAAGGAACAGTCCATTTATTCCTACACTCTCTAGTGTTTTTAATAAGGAATGGATGCTGTGTTTTGTCAAAAGCTTTTTCAACATCTATTGATACCATCATATGGTTTCTGATAGGTTTGTTGTTGATATAATTGAGTATACTAACAGTTTTCCTAATATTGAACCAACCCTGCATTCCTGGAATAAATCCTACTTGATCATAATGTATTATCCTAGTGATGACTTGTTGTAATCATTTTGCTAAGATTTTATTTAGGATTTTTGCATCTATATTCATCAGGGAAATAGGTCTATAATTTTCTTTCTCTGTTTTAACTCTTCCTGGTTTAGGTATCAGCACCATATTGATTTCATAGAAAGAGTTAGGCAGAGTTCCATCTTTCCCTATTTTTCCAAAGAGTTTATATAGAATTGGAACCAATTGTTCCTTAAATATTTGGGTAGAATTCACTTGTGAATCCATCAGGCCCTGGAGATTTTTTTTAGGGAGTTCAAAAATGGCTTGTTGAATTTCTTTTTCTGAGATAGGGTTGTTTAGGCATTTAATCTCTTCTTCATTTAACCTGGGCAACTTATATTTTTGTAAATATTCATCCATTTCACTTAGATTATCAAATTTATTGGAATAGAATTGGGCAAAATAATTTCGAATTATTACTTTAATGTCCTCCTCACTGGTGGTGAGTTCACCTTTTTCATTTATGATACTAGCAATTTGGTTTTCTTCTTTCTTTTTTTAATCAAATTGAACAGAGGTTTATCAATTTTATTGGTTTTTTCATAATACCAACTTATGGTTTTATTTATTAATTCAATAGCTTTTTGCTTTAGATTTTATTAATTTCTCCTTTAATTTTTAGAATTTCTAATTTAGTATTTAATTGGGGATTTTTTGATTTGTTCTTTCTCTAATTTTTTTAGTTGCCTATTTAGTTCATTGATTTCCTCTTTCTCCAATTTATTCATTTAAGCATTTAGAGCTATAATATATCCCCTGAGAGTCGCTTTGAATGAATCCCATAGGTTTTTGGTACGTTGTTTCATTATTATCATTATCTAGGATAAAATGGCTAATTATTTCTATAATTTGTCTCTTTACTAAGTTTGATGCTCTTGTTATCCTGAGTACTTGCAGGGAAGTTGAGGAGCCTTTTAAAGAAACAAGATGAAGGGGCAGCTAGGTGGTGCAGTGGATAAAGCACCGGTCCTGGAGTCAGGATTACCTGGGTTCAAATATGGTCTCAGACACTTAATAATTACCTAGCTGTGTGGCCTGGGACAAGCCACTTAACCCCATTTGCCTTGCAAAAAAAAAAAACTCAAAAAAAAGAAACAAGATGAGCCCGATGCTCAAGTTTCCAGTGATTTTCCAAGAAAAAGAAGGGAATGAGTATTTAAATATACAGGACCTACTATGAATCAGATATAGTACCCAAGCTCTTTCATAAGTATTATTTCACTCAATCCTTACATCAACCCCAGGTAAATACTATTATTACTGCCATTTTCAAATGAGGAAACCGAGGCAACAGAAGCTAAGGTACTGGGCCAGAGTCACACAGCTAGTAAGTGTCTGATGTCAAATTTGAACTCAAGGACTTCAGGTTCAGTGCCCTATCCAGTAGCTGTCATATATCCCCTTCAGAAAAAAATATAAATTCCTTGCAATCCAGGCCTCTGTCACTTTGAAAATTACTATATCCAAAATTTGGAACTAGGTCTACCCTTTGAGCCAACAATTCCACTGCTAGGTCTGTATGCCAAAGAAATCATAAAAAAAGGAAAAAGACTCATATGTACAAGAATATTTACAAGCAGCTCTTTTTGTGGTAAAAGAAATTGAGGGGTTGCCCAACAGTCAAGGAATGGTTGAACATGTGGTATATGAATATCATGGAATAGTACTGTGTTATTTTAACTGGTGAGAAGATAGAATTCAGAAAAACCTGGAAAGACTTGTACAAACTGATGCTGAGTGAAGTGAGCAGAACCAGAACATAGTGACACAATAATAGCAACACTGTGGATTGATCAACTTCGCTAATCTCAATAATACAATGATCCAAGAGTCAACTAAAAAACTCATATGATTGAAAAAATCATGGAGTCTGAATGCAGACCAAAGCATATTATATCCACTTTTGTTTTTGATTTTTCCTTTCTCGTAGTTTTCACCTTTTCTTCTGACTCTTCTTTCACAATATGATAACACAGAAAAATGTTTGACATGATTGTACAGGTAATAACCTATATCAGATTGTTTGCTGTCTTAGGAAGTTATGAAAGAAGGGAGGGAAAGGTAAAAAAATATAGAAATCAAAATCCTATAAAAATGACTGTTGCAAATGATCTACGTGTAACTGGAAAAAAATAAAATATTATCATAAAAAAAGAAAGCAAGTGTATCCTAAGTACCTATAAAATAATCATTTAATAAATGGCAGGTGAATTGAATATATAGAGTTTAGCAAAATGTTTAAAAAAGTCTCTTCTGTTACCTTCATAAGCAAACTGTCAAGATATTGGCTAGAAAAGAATAGGTTAGGTGGATTCAAAACTGCTTGAGTGACTAGATCTAAAATGTAATCATTAATAGGTCAATGTCAACCTGATTAAACTCTAGAGTAGAGTATTCCCCAGGAATCTATCTACCTTTGACCTCATGCTGCTTAATGCTTCTGTCCATAACTTAATTAAGGGAACAGATGGCATGCTAATCAAATTTGCAGGTGACAAGTAACTGCAAAGACTAGCTAACAAACTGGACAGCAGAGTCAGGATCGAAGAGGATCTTAAGCAAAATGTAATGCAAGAGCAAAGCAACAAGATCACAAGGAAAATTCACATAAAAGGAAGCACAGGAAAAACCTTGAAGACTGCTGAGGGAAAATAAGGAAGGATAACAGCTACTATATAATAGAAATGAAGGAAAATATAAGTGATCCAAAATGGGAGCAAGAAGAAAAAAATCAAGAGATTGTCAATCACGATGAAGAAGCTAAACCTATCACTAGAGGCAGCAAAAACAGAAAACAAGCTAGAGAACAGAAAATCAGCAATGAAGACAAACCAGAGCACAAGACCAGAATTTAGCAGGATTAAGCAGATAAACAGCAATGCAAATCAAACTAAGTGACCTGGAAAGTCAATCAAGGCTCTCTAAGCTATGAAAAGTAGATACTTGGAAAGAAAAGGGAAGGAAAACAACCTTAGGGTGATGTTCAGAGGAACAATTGAGGAAATTTTTCCACAGGAAAGAAGAAATAAAAGTCTTAAAACATAAAGGATCTTCAGAATGCACTATATGAAAATCATACAACATAAAAAATCAAGGTATATAACATTCAAATTCCCAACCAAGATAAAGAAAGGATTCACCCGTCAATGAGAAAGGAGAACTGACGTAACAAAAGGCTCTGATTAAACCATCGTTTAATTTCAGGTCAAGAAATCATCTTGAAATGGAGAGAATGGACTAAAATGTGCATAACACAGAAGAAATCAACTTGGATCCAATAATCTGCTTCCTTTTCAAACTAGCACTGAAACTGACTTTAGAAAACCAAAAGTCAAAAACACATGGAATGGGTCTGCACTTAGGGGACAGAGAAGACCATGGTAGACAGTTTCAGACAAGCTTAGCGTACAGGCATTCATCTGGTTCTCTCTGATATTTATTCTGCCCAAATGCCCTAGCTTTTGCCTTAGCAGTGCCAAAAAAAGAAGAGGAATGATATTTAAAAACATAAAAATATAATGGAATTTAATGCTGGCAAGCTTATGGGCAAAAAGGTACGTTTTAGACAGTGTTGGTAAAAGTACAAATTAGAAAGTCTTGTGATGGAAAATGCCATCCATATCCAGAAAGTACTATAAAGTCTGAATGGAGCAAAACATATTATGCTCACTGTAAAAAAAATTTTTCTTGTTTTTACTTTCTTGTGGTTTTTTTCTTCTGTTCTGATTCTTCTTTTACATCATAACTAATATAGAGATATGCTTCACCTAACTGTATAAATACAATCTATATCAGCCTACTTGCTGTCTTGGGGAGAGGGGGGAAGAAGAAAAGGAGAGAGAAAAAAACTTGAAACTTAAAAATCTTACAAAAAAGAATGTTGAGGGGGGCTGAGCCAAGATGGCAACATGAAGGGATCCAGTCTTAGGAGCTCTCTGATAAAAACTCATAAACTAAGGACTCTAACTAAACTTTCCAGAGACAGAACCCACAAAGGGAACAAGTGAGGCAGTTCTCCTACTCAAGGTAACCAGGTAAAAAGCAGAAAGGCTCTGCTCCTGGGGCCGGAGGGGTGGCCCACCTAGCAAAAGAACTTCAGCCTCCCTGAGGCAGCCCCAGGGCGCTGGGAGCCACGGCTCACAGCAGCAGGGGAGTCCCCTGAGCTGCACCCTGGGGAAAACAGACTTAGAAAAGATAATTTAAAAATTATTCGAATACCTGAAAGTCATGATCAGGAAGAGAGCCTTGACATCATTTTCAAAGAATTACTACAGGAAAATTGCCCTGATATTCTAGAAGCAGAGGGCAAAAAAGAAATGGAGAGAATCCACTGATCCCCCTGAGAAAGAGATCCCAAAAAACCAACCCCTAGGAATAATATAGCCAAGTTCCAGAACTCCCAAGTCAAAGAGTAAATATTACAAGCAGCCAGAAGGACACAGTTCAAATATCGCAGAGCTGCAGTCAGGATCACACAGGACTTAGCAGCAGCTACATTGGGAGCTCGTAGGGTTTGGAATACAATATACGGGAAGGCAAGAGAGCTTAGAATGCAGCCAAGAATGAAATACCCAGCAAGGCTGAATGTCCTCTTCCAAGGAAAAAGATGGACTTTCAATGAAACAGGGGAATTTCAAATGTTCCTTTTGGAATGGCCAGAGCTGAACAGAAGGTTTGATCTTCAGATACAGGACTCAGGTGAAGCATGGAGATTGGAGGAGAGGGGGGAAATATGAGGGACTTAATGAGGATGAACTGCATGTATAGAAAAATGATACTGATAATATTCATATGAACCTTCTCAGTTAATAGAGCAGGTAGAGGGAGCTTTTATAGTTGAAGCACAGGAGAAAGCTGAATTTGAAGATAAAATATGGTGTAAAAATGGAGTCAATAGAAAAAAGGGAAATGTAATGGGAGAAAGAAAAAGGAGAGGGGGAATAGTCCAAGATATTTCACATATAATAAGATTTTTTTTTATTACAATGAGCTATTGCAATGATATGGAAGGGGGGGAGGCAAGGGGCAATGAGGGAACCTTTGCTCTCATCAGAGATGGCTAAGAGAGGAAACAGCAAATATACTCAATGGGGTATAGACATCTGGAATAAGAAGAAGGGGGGAGCAGGGGGAAGGGGTGGGGATGTGAATAAAGGAGGAGAGGATGGACCATGGGGTCAGATATAACACATTTTCTTTTTTACTTCTTGCAAGGGGCTGGGATTGGATGGCCTGCCCAGGACCATAGGTCCAGGTGGATTCTGGGCCTAAGGGGTGGTATGGGGGCTCAGGGCCTCTTGGCCCCAGGACCAGGGATCTGTCTGCTGCGCCACCCAGCGACCCTAAAGCAGAGTCAGAGTGAAAGGAGAGAGAAAATATAGTACATGGTAGTGGAGAAATAAGAAAGGAGGGAGTTGCTATGAGCAATGGCAACGTTGGAAAAATATGGAAGTAACTTTTGTGATGGACTTATCATAAAGAATGTGATCCACCTGTGACAGAGCTGTTGGTGTTGGAACAAAGACTGAAGCACATTTTTTGTTACTATTATTTGGGGGAGGGTGCAGGGCAAATGGGGCTGGGTGGCCTGCCTGGGGTCACATAGCAGGGTGATCTTTGGGTGTTTGGGGCCAGATTTGGACCCAGGTGCTCCTGGCTCAAGGGCCAATGCTCTGTCTGCCACCCAGCCACCCCTACTATTATTACTATTTTATTTTATTTTGGGTATTTTTTTTCTTCTTTTTAGTTTTTGCAGGGCAGTGGGGATTGGGTGGCTTGCATGTCACATGGCTGGGTGAGTGTTGGGTTTACGAGGCTGGATATGGGCTCGGGTGCTCGTGGCTCCAGGGCTGGTGCTTTGTCCATTGCGCCACCTGGCCATACCTACAATTATTACTATTATTTTTTTAATTTTAATTTTTTTCTCTCCCCTTTACTTTTTTCGCCCAAGCAAGTCTATCTATATTCGGGGGGGAGGGCTATTTTGTTTACTTGTAAACAAGAATATTTTATTAATGTAAAAAAATTTGTACAAAATGAGTATAAAAAATAAATTAAAAAAATAAAAAATGAATGTTGAAAACTATCTTTATGTAATTGAAAAAATATTATTAAGATAAAAAGGGGGCATATTAGATCAGATTTTTCAAGGAAGCAATCTGGCAATAGGAAAGGGTCATCAAATAGATCATACCCTTTGATCCATCAATAATGGTATTATGAAAATATAGTCTAAGGATAATTTGAGTGAACAGAAGAATTAGTTATAAAAAGATATTTTAACAGCAACATTTTTAGAGCCAAAAAACCTATAAACAATCGAAATATTGAACAATTAAGAAATGGTTAAATAGACCAGTTCAACGATGCAATGGAGAAACTCTTGACATTAAAAGCAAATATAAAACATACAAAGAAATATGAGAGCACCTACAGAAAACAGTACAAAGGGGTGGCTAGGTGGCGAGGTGGATAATGCACTGGCCCTGGAGTCAGGAGTGCCAGGTTCAAATCCAGTTTCAGACACTTAATAATTACCTAGCCGTGTGGCCTTGGGCAAGCCACCTAACCCCATTGCCTTGAAAAATTTAAAAAAAAACAGTTTAGAAAGTAGTACAAAGTGAAAACAGCAGAACTAGAAGAACTGTCAACACACTAACCTTAGCTCTGTAAAAGAGAACTACATGAAAATCTCAGATTTCAGCATCAAAAGTTATTGATAATACGAACACAATTACAAAACACTTTTCATACAATTAAAATCAGACCTAAATAACTGGAAAAATAGCAATTGCTCATGGGGAGACTGAGCTAATATAAGAAAAGTGACAATTCTACTTAAATTAATTTACTTATTCAGTACCATAGCAATCAAACTACCAAAAGTTATTTTATAATCAAAATAATCCACAGCATATGAAAAAATGTTCTAAATCCTTAATTATTAGAGAAATGCAAATTAAAGCTTCTCAGAGGTACCACCTCACACCTCTCAGATTGGCCCATATGACCAGGAAGGATAATTATCATTGTTGGAAGGGATGTGGGAAATCTGGGACACTATTACACTGTGGGTGGGAGCTGTGAACTCATCCAACCCTTCTGGAGAACTATTTGGAACTATGCCCAAAGGGCAACAAAAATGTGCATACCCTTTGACCCAGCAATACCACTATTGTGTCTATACCCTGAAGAGATGAGGAAAAAGGGTAAAAACATTACTTATACAAAAATATTCATAGCAGCCCTGTTTGTGGTGGCAAAGAATTGGAAATCCAGTAAATGTCCTTCAATTGGGGAATGGCTTAGCAAACTGTGGTATATGTATGTCATGAAACACTATTGTTCTATTAGAAACCAGGAGGGACGGGATTTCAGGAAAACCTGGAGGGATTTGCATGAATTGATGCTGAGTGAGATGAGCAGAACCAGAAAAACACTGTACACCCTAACAGCAACATGGGAGTGATGTTCAACCTTGAAGGACTCGCTCATACAATCAGTGCAACAATTGGGAACAATTTTGTGCTGTCTGCAAAGGAGAGTACCATCTGTATCCAGATAAGGAGCTGTGGAGTATGAACAAAGTGCAAGGACTATTCCCTTTAATTTAGAAAAAAAACAAATAGCTTATTGTCTGATCTTGTTACCTCTTAGACTTCTCTTCTCTTTAAGGATATGATTTCTCTCTCATCACACCCAATGTGGAACAAGGTACAAGAAGGAAACAAAGTAAAGACTGACAGAGTGCTTTCTGTGGTGGGGGCGGGGGGAGGGAAGCAAAATTGGGGGGAAAATGTAAAACTCAAATAATATCTTTAATAAAAATAAATTTAAAAAATAATTATTTTATATAGCTAAAAAAAATAACAAAAAAGGTCAAGAATATCAAGAGAATTAATGAAAAAATACAAAGGAAGGTAGTCTACCAGTCCTGATTTAAAACTTTATTATAAAGCAGCAATCATGAAAACGATTTGGTACTGTCTAAGACATAAGAGTGCTGAATCAATGGAATGGATTAGGAACACAAGACAGAGTAATAAATTACTGTAGTGTGGACAGATAGGTAACACAGTAGATAGAGCACCAACCCTGGAGTGAGGAGGACCAGAGTTCAAATCCTACCTGAAACACTTAATAATTACCTAGCTGTGTGACCTTGAGCAAGTCATTAACCCCATTGCCCTTCAAAGACAAAAAAAATGACTATAGTAATCTACTCTTCGATAAACTCAAAGAAAACTCACGATTTGACAAAAACTGCAGGGAAAAATTAGAAATAGTATAGCAGAAATTAGACATAGATCAACCTCTCATACTCTATACCAAGATAGTGTCAAAATGGGTATGTGATTTAGACATAAAAGGTGATACCATAAGCAAAGTAGAAGAGCAAGGAATAGTTGTAACATCTATGGAGAAGTTAGGGCCAAACAAGAGATAGAGAACATTATGAAATACAAAAGTCTAAGTTTGATTACATTAAATTAAAAAGATTTTGCACAAAAAAGCCGACGTAACCAGGATTAAAAGGAAAGCAGAAAACTGGAAAACAATTTTTACAAACAGTGTTTCTGATAAAGATCTTAAACATATAGAGAACAGAATCAAATTTATACAAATTTATACAAGTCATTCTCCAACTGATAAATGTTCAATGGGCAGTTTTCAGATGAAGAAATCAAAGCTGTCTATAGGCATATGGAGATGTCTTCTAAATCACTTTTGATTAGAGAAATGTAAATTAAAACAACTCTGAGGTATCCCCTTGCATGTATCAGACTGGTTAATCTGATAGAAAAGGAAAATGATAAATACTGAAGGGGATGTGAGAAAATTGGGACACAAATGCAATGCTGGTGGAATTGGGAACTGATCCAACCATTCTGAAGAGCAAATATGCCCAAAGGACTACAAAACTGCATATTCTTTGATCCAGGAATACCACTAGTAGGACTGTATCCCAAATAGATGATAAAAAGAAAAAAGAGCCCACATGTACAAAAATATTGATAGCAAATCATTTTGTTGTGGCAAAGAATTAGAAATTGAGGGGATAGCCTGCAATTGAGGAATAGCTAAACAAGCTGTGGTATATGAATATGATGGAGTGCTATTGCTCTATAAGAAATCATGATCAAAAAAAAAAAAAGAAATCATGATCAGGTAGATTTCAGCAAACCTGGAAAGATATATATAACCAGCAGAACATTGTACACAGTACCAGTGACATTTTCTTCTCATCAATACAATGATGTAAGACAATTCCAAAAGATTCATGATGGAAAATGCTAGCCAAATCCAAAGAAAGAAATGAGGAGTTTGAATGCAGATTGAAGCATGTTATTTTCACCTTTTCTGTTTTTCTCCCTTTCTCCTGGTTTTCCCTTTTATTCTGATCCTTCTTTCACAACATGACTTATATAGAAATATGCTTACCATGATTATACATATACATAACATATATCACATGGCTTACTACTTTAGGAAGGGGAAAGGGAAAAGAAAAGTATGCAACTCAAAATCTTATAAAAGGGTAAGTTGAGGGGCAGCTAGGTGGTCCAGTGAACAGAGCAACAACCCTGGAGTCAGGAGGACCTCAATTCAAATCTGGCCTCAGACTCTTAAAACTCATTTAGCTGTGTGACCTTGGGGGCAAGTCACTTAATCCAATTGCCTTGCAAAAAAAAATTCAAAAAAGTGAATATTGAAAACTATCTTTATATGTAAATGGAAAAAATAAAATACTATTAAAGTAAGGAAAATATAAAAATAAAGTTATTGATAAATATCTAATCCTGCCTGCTTTTTCTCCGTTTGTATTGTGAAATTGATTAATCATAAAATAAAAGGGGGAGATGAGAAGAGATTGCAAAGAAACCCAGACACTTTAATTTTCTCATCTAGCATCAAATTCTTTACTTGCTGGGCAAGTCTAGTTCTTGCTTTCTACCATGACAAATGAAGCTCCTTTTGGTGTTCCGTTTGTTATCACACCATTTATTGCTACTGTAACCTTTGTTCTCCCCAAATATTTCAAAGGTGGATTTGATAAGTCCTGAGTCATGATGAAAAGAAAAGGATCTAGTAGGGAGAGTACTGTCAATATTGTCAAACAGTTACTGTACTAAAGGTTTTGGCTTGATTATTTTATTTTGCAACAAGAGTGGGTTCAGTTTGAAAAAAGTCAGGGAGAGAGGGAGATATTTCTACAAGGAACAGCAGCATAATAATAAAAGACATCAATAAACCCCTTTTAATGTATTTGATAGGAATAAGGGCAGTATAAAGATGTCAAAAAGTTCACAGGGGACAAAATCTCGGAAACAGCAATAAAGCCTAAACTGCTTTGTGTGTCCATCTACAAATGCACAGTCTGGTTAACAAGGAAGATGACCTATAGTACCCAGGGAAATTTGGCCTTATAGATAGATACCCATGAGAGTTGGTAGGATAGGAACAATGACTGGAATACAATTCTGTAAGGAGATTCCTCATACAAAAGGAATAGAATAAATAAAAGGGAGAGGCAATGTAGATTTTTGAGAAAAAAAACAATGAGTAAATATGAAAAAATACAGAAACACAGGTGAGAAGTATGGTGGACAGCATTTGAGTGAAAATCAATGGAAGCCTAAAAATGAGCAATATTGCCATGGAAATATATTATTAATTATCTGGAGAGAAGGATGTAAAAGATGAGAAGAACAGGAAACATGAGAGAAATGACATAGAAGCATAATAGAGGAGTGATGGGGGACTTCAATTATCTGGACATCTGCTGGTATACTTTGTCATTCAAAAGTAAAATAGTTAAAATAAAAAAATATATACTCAAAAGTAAAACAGTTAAATATTTCTTTATGTGTCCTAAGGATAATTTCCTTCTTCAAAAAGTGAAAAAACCAAAGATGACAATGGTTGCATGAGACTTGATCCATCCCAACAAGGACAAATTGTTTGCTGGTGGAGTGTGTGTCCCAGGAGGGGTGATTTACCCTGAGGAAGCAGACTCACAGAGGTTCTGATAGCTTCTATGAAGAAGTAGCATTTGAAGTAAGGATTAGCTCTGTTCTGAGGATAGCAAGGTGGTAGGGGCAAAGTTCTGCTCTTGAATTCTCTCCTACATGATAACACCCTCTATCTTCTGACATAGCTGTCATCATGGTGCTTCACATCTGGACTGTTGCAACAGCCAGCTGGTCAGGCTCCCTTATTCAAGTCTCTCCCCACTCCAGTCTATCCTCCATTCAGCATTTGGTAGAAATCTCATGGTAGAAAAGTGATTTAAGTGATCTTCCGAAAGCACAGGTCTAACAATATCACACACTACCTGCTCCCATTCAAACAACTACAATGGCCCTCGAGCCCTTCCAGGATCCAATCCAAAATATTGCACTTGATTCTCCATAGGCCTTCATAAAGTCCCCCAGTCCCTCTCCCTTTCCAATCTTCTTTACATGTCAGATATATTCTACCCCTTGGTTCCCCCCAAATCTCTCCTAAAATTTCACGTTCTACAAGTTGAGCTCCAATTTGCCCTCTAATAGCTTCAAGTACTCAGTCATCTGCACGTCTCTTCTCATTAGACTGTGAACATCTTAAAGGCAAGGGCAGTTTTTGCCTTCCCTATTTTCCCCAGTATTTAACATGGTACCTGGTCCATACGAGGTGCTTAAAACTGCTTGTTGACTCAACTTGACCCAAGTTTCAACCCTGCCTTAAAATCTTACTAGCTGAGTAGCCCTGGGAAAGTGATTTAATTTCTCTTAGTATCAGTTTTCTTATATAGCAAAAGGGGTTAACAAAAGCACCTTCCTCACGAGGTTATTGCGAAGATCAAACCAAATAATATATCCAAGGTTTTGCATTCATCCGCCAGATAAATAAGGGGTAGTTGCTTGGGTCCAGATAGAAAAGGGAGGCAGAAGGGGGAAATTGAGGTTGAATTTAAGCAAAAACTTCCTTACATTTAGAGCTACAGACAAGTAGGAGATACCATGGTCTTTCCAAAAATGCTGAGTGACAATCTGAAGGGGATAATATAGAAAAGATTCCAGTTGAAGTACAGGTTAGACTAGACTCTGAGGGTCCTTCCCACTCAGAGATTACATCATTCTGCCTAATTCTTTTTTCAAAGCCATTCTTTAACTTCAAGAGGAAGATCTTAGTTTTAAATTTGCTGCTGAAGGGACTTCAGGGATCACCCAATCCAAATTCCTTATTTTACCAATGAGGAAAATGAGGCCCTCTAAGGCAGAATGCTTCCAAAAATAGGAAAGTGGCAGAACAGGGATCTGATGCAAAGTCTTCAAACTTAAACTTCAAAACCTGACCTTTTGTGTACCTTTTAGAGCCCACCACTGCCTTCCCCACCCATACCCTTGTATATAATATCAATTCTCTGAGATCAAGAATTATCCTTTTCTGAATTTATATTCCCAGTACAATGCCTTTGCTAAATTGAACTCACTTTTCTGGGTCTTGCTTTCCTTACCTGTATAAGGAAGGTCCCTCTCTGCCCTAAACTTCTCCAGGTCTAGGATTCTGGCTTATCAGAAAAGAAAATTAACGACAAACCTTATTTTTGATATAAATGGAATATAAAGCTATACATTCTTTCAACAGAACAATGGTAGTGAACGTGATGCTTTCCAAAAGAGTTTACAGCCTGCTGATAATCAACTCTTAACAAGGTCTTTTAACATATATTCAAGATGTGGCACTGTCATTCTGTTAACCATCTTCTCTGACCCCCCCTGAATGGCTGGGTCCTCTCAGAGAGCCCATCACTATGTGAAAGTGGCAGTATAATGAATTTTTCAGCAAAAGGCAAGCTGCTTTTTCTCAAACATCCTGTAGTTCAGGAAATGTCAAAATGTCATAACATATAAGTGGAAACAAACTCATCACTCTACTTCCATTGCCTCATTTAGAAAGGGAATAATAGCTGGATCTCCCATTAAGAAAAAGTGATACACCCCCTCCCCCCACTGTTGAAAAGTGACTCCATTGTCTTTCTCACTCAAAATGTTTGTCCAACTTGTCTTACATTTTTAAAATACAAAGAAAAAAATAATAATCATTCTATGACTTGAGACTTAAAAGCACAGAAAAAGAATGATTAATAGGAATCAAAACTCAAGATGAACGGGGAAGTACTAAGAGGATCTAGATGACTTTGATGAGTTCAAGTGTCCAGGTCCAAATGAACTACATCCCAAGGTATCAGAAAAAGTGGGAGATGAGGTTGTTGAGTGACTACCAGAGGTTTTTGAAAGATCATTTAGGAGTCATGAGAAGAGTACTACAGAACACCACCCTTAGTGAAACCTCTTTATCCCCAACTTCAAAGCTAGGAGGGGGAAGAGATCAGGTGTTAAAAATAGAGTAAGTTATGGCTGATTTCACAGGATAACAAAATAAAACTACACCAACCTCAACCACTTCCCTCTCTTCTTTAGGAGCCTAAGGCCATGAAACTCACCATATTCTATCAGACTTGGTTGATGTGCTGTTAGCTTTACTGAGCTACTTTTTTCCCCTCCATCTTCCTTCCTTTTTTCATTCCTTCCATATTATTTGCCACAAGGGAGGGCTTTCTGGACCATCAGAAGAAAGGATATATTTGGACATGAAGGTAATGTAAAAACAAAAGATGTCAATTAATATTTAATAAAGATAAAAGAAAATCTGTGAGAAAAACTGAATTCAATATTCCTAAAAATCACTTAGGCGAACATATTCACCCCATACATTAAGACATAGCAGAACCATAAACAAACCAGAGCCATGTCTCCATCAGATGTAGTCCTTGTAACTGGTGTGCTTTTGCTCCACCAATGCTGGAGTCAGGAGTACCTGAGTTCAAATCCGGCCTCAGACACTTAATAATTGCCTAGCTGTGTGACCTTGGGCAAGTCACTTAAACCCATTGCCGTAAATAAAAGTAAAAGTAAAAATAAATAAATTATAAAGGAGGGTCCAATTCTAAAAGGGAGTTGCTAGGTATAGAGATATATCCAGAAAAGGCTGTGCTTATTTTTTAACAATCATGGAAAATAATCAAGAGAGCTGTGATCCTTCTAAACCTGCCTATGACATCTGATACCACTGAATACCATCTCCTCCTAGAGCCTTTCTCCTCTATGGAATTTTCTGACACTTTTCTCTCAGGATTCTCCTATCTATGATCACTTCTTTTCAGTTTCTTTTACTAGTTCATTATTCACATCATGCCTCCTCATTATCAAAGTTTCTCATGGTTCTGTCTTGGGCCCTCCTCTCGTCTTCTATATTCTTTTTTTTTTAGTTTTTGCAAGGCAAATGGGGTTAAGTGGCTTGCCCAAGGCCACACAGCTAGGTAATTATTAAGGGTCTGAGACCGGATTTGAACCCAGGTACTCCTGACTCCAAGGCTGGTGCTCTGTCCACTGTGCCACCTAGCCGCCCTTCTATATTCTTTTTCATGGGAAACTCATCACTTCCAGTGGGCACAGATGACTTGATACACTTATCCAACCCGAGTCTCTCACTAGAGCTTCAGTTCCCTCTTACCAAATGCCTTTTCAATATTGCAAATTGGATGTACAAGAGATATCTTAAACTCAACATGCTTAAAAATCAATCAACTGTTGCTTGGTTTTGGTTTTTGGTTGTTGCAGGGTAATGAATTAAGTGACAGAGCCAAGGTCAAACAGCTACGTAATTTTTAAATATCTTAGGCAGGATTTGAAATCAGGTCCTCTTGAGTCCAGGTATCCACTGCACCATCTATTTGCCCTTAAATCAATTATTGTTTCTCAATCATTTTTCAGTCATGCGTGACTCTTCATGAACCCATTTAGGATTTGTTTGGCAAAGATCCTGGAGGGGTTTGCCATTTCCTTTGCCAGCTCATTTTACAGATTAAGAAACTGAGGGAAGCAGAGTGAATTGACTTTCCCAGGGTTACATAGCTAGTGAACACCTGAAGACAGATTTGAACTGAGATCTTCCTGACTCCAGAGGCCCAGAACTCTATCTGGGCTCTATCTATCCCCACCAAGTAACTTAGCTGCCTGAGAATTTTATATTTATGTTGACCATATAGTTTTAGATATACCTATTGTTTCTTCCATTAGAATGGAAGCTCATTGTGAACAGCAATCATTTCATTCTTTACTGCCTAGCATAGTTATGCCTACCACTTGATAAAAATTCATTGATTGATAAAGGTCTGATAAAAGGGCAAATGTCTTAAATTAAAATAAATAGAAGGGGTGGCTAGGTGGCACAGTGGACAGAGCACCGGCCTTGGAGTCAGGAGGACCTGAGTTCAAATCTGGTCTCAGACACTTAATAATGACCTAGCTGTGTGGCCTTGGGCAAGCCACTTAAGCCCATTTGCCTTGCAAAAAAATAAAGAAATAAATAGGTGGATGGCTAAAAAAATAAATAAATAAATGATTGAATAAATAGAAGAGAAGAGAATGGGGTGTGAAACTACCAGCCAATCAGTTTGGCTTAGATTTCTGGAAAAATTAGAAGACAGAATTAAAAGTATTATCACTGGACATCTAGAAAAGGCTGCTGCAGTGGGTCTTTTCGCAGTTACTAGGGATAGAACAGGGAAACACCACACATATGGTTTACCTATATCTTAGCAAAGCACTTGACACAATCTCTTTTGTTGTTGTTGTCGTCGTTGTTGTTGTTTTAGGTTTTTTTGGCAAGGCAATGGGGTCAAATGACTTGCCCAAGGTCACACAACTGGATAATTATTAAATGTCTGAGGCTGACTTTGAACTCAGGTCCTCCTGACTCCAGGACCAGTGCTCTGTCCATTGCGCCACCTAGCTGCCCCCGACACAATCTCTTTTACCCTTCTTTTGTAAAAGATGGCAAGCTATGGGCAAGACAACAGTTGTCTAGTTATGTAAATTTGGAACTGGTGCAATGGCTACTCCTAAAGGGTAGTTAATGATGGCTCAATGTCAACCCATAAATCCAGTGGAGTGATTCAGTGATCTTTGCTCAGACCCATGCTCTACAACATTTTAATCAGTATCTTAGATGAAGGCATAGTTGGTATGCTTATCAGATTTACAGATGGCATAAAAGCAGGATGGATAGTCAACCTATTGGATGATGGTCAGGAGCCAAATAGATATTGACAGGCTAAAATATTGAGTTGAAACTAGAAAGACATTCCAGACTAAATTATACACTCTAAGCTGGTGAAAGACCTTGCAGATGTGATCACTGAATCATTCATTTACCTGTGATTTGTCACAAACACCCAAGAATGTGAAACATGCCAGGAGTCTGACAAAAACTTCATCTGGTTTTCCAAAAGGTCAAGAAGGTAGATACCAGAAATGAAAGAACAATGTTGACATTGATCTATAGTAAATTTCTAAAGACACTTCATAGTTTCCCATTTTGTTCATAAAGTCATGTGAGGAAGTTGGGCAAATACATTTGAAATACTATACGCAGGGTTTCCCCTTAATTTTCTGACTAGCAATCACACATACATGTTCATAATGAAACTATGCTATTTTCTAATGGTTACTGATTCACTTCTAAAAATCTAAAAACTGCATATTTAACCATTTGTTTTTAGAAATTTACTATGGATCAAGACTTTGATCTACCCTCTACAGTATGTGACACAATCAGAAAGTTCTTCAAGACAGTAGAGGGGCGGCTAGGTGGCACAGTGGATAGAGCATTGGCCCTGGAGTCAGGAGGACCCGAATTCAAATCCAGTCTCGGACAATTAACAATCACCTAGCTGTGTGGCCTTGGGCAAGCCACTTGACCCCATTGCCTTGAAAAAAAACCTAAAAAAAAAAAAACAAGACAGTAGAAAGATTTCCCATGGTACTTGGAAGGAGATGATGACCTACTCTTTCCAACTCCATTTTCGATCCTCCAGAATTCCTTTAAGAAGACAAATAAACATTCAAAGAGTTCATACTTAACACAGGGTTTTAAAGTTTGACTCGTTCCAATACTAGCTGTGTGACCTGGAGCAAATCACTTTGTTTTTCTGATTCTTAGATGATAAACTTTGTCCTGGCTACTTTTTACAGGATTGTGAAACTCAAACAGGCTAGTAGGTGTAAATTCCAGCTATTATTGTGATTAAGTATCAGAACTTAAAGAAAGGGGTGGCTAGGTGGCGTAGTGGTTAAACCACCAGCCCTGGAGTCAGGAGTACCTGGGTTCAAATCCGGTCTCAGACACTTAATAATGACCTAGCCGTGTGGTCTTGGGCAAGCCACTTAACCCCATTTGCCTTGCAAAAACCTAAAAAAAAAATTTAAAGAAAACTAGAAAGGACCTTAGAAATAATGTAAATAATAATAATAATAATAATAATATTTGTTTCCCATTTTCTAAGAAGACCGTGCTATCAGGGAGGTGATGCCATGACAAGCATGTGAGTTGGATTTGAGCGAGAGTTGGGCTCTGCTAAGTCACCAGCCTCACTTTCTCCTCCAGTCATCTGGGTCCAGTGGGTAGCTAGGAATCAAAATGACTGGAGACGACTCTGGATGCAAGGCAATTAGAGTTAAGTAAGTTGCCCAAGGTTACACAGCTACTAAGAGTCAAGTGTCTGAGGCTAGATTAGAATTCTCATCCTACTGACTCCAAAACCAGTGCTCTAGGGGCAGCTAGGTGACAGTGGCTAGAGCACTGGCGCTGGAGTCACGAGGACCTGAGTTCAATTCAGACCTGAGACATTTAATAATAACCTAGCTGTGTGGCCTTGGGCAAGCCACTTAACCCCATTGGCCTTGCAAAAACCTAAAAAAAAAAAAAAAAAGACCAGTGCTCTAGCCACTGCACCACCTAGCTGCCCTTCAGATCCTTGTAGAATAGATCCTTCTCATTTATTATACAGATGATGCTCAAGTACAGTGAGCTTTTTCTACTACATTTCCTTGCTGGAAGTCATGCCAACCTTTAGCTTCCCAAAAGTCTGAAAATTATGAAAAAGAGAGCAAGGGAAGAAATAAACTACTGATTGTGACAGCTCAGCAGACAATCCCAAAGGGCCTGAGTTGCAAAAGTTGTGGTGATCAAGTATTAGATGGGCATTTCTCCTCTTTTCCCACAACCCTAGTTCTTTTTTCCCCAAAAACCATTTGCAGGAAACCACGAAGGATGCTGTACAGAAAATAAAGCTGCTTGATTTCTTTGACTAAAATGTTGAGGGTTGCACCATTCTCAAGATTTCTCCTGTATCTCATCAACAGTCAAAAAGTGTCAAATTGATCCATCCATTATTAACCACATACCAGTCACTGTGTTAGGCACCAGACAAAAACCTTGCCTTCAAGTAATTTCTAATTTCGATTCCAACACAAAGCATTTTAGTAAAGGGCCAAAAGGAAGGCTCTAGCGTTTCATCTCTATTTCAGGTTGCTACAACAGCATGACTATGATGATGTTTAGGAGGTAAACCATATTTAGCACTCGACTTCAAGTTGGGAGGACCTGGGTTCAAATTCTACCTCAATACCTCCTAGCTGTGTGACCACAGGCAAATCATTTCATTTCTATCTGCCTAGGTTTCTTCCTCAATAAATGAAGGCATTGGATGTGATATCTTCTGAGGTCCCTTTCAGCTCTAATATCTTTGTTGCTATTACAATACCCTTTAATTTTCTCTACATATCAAAAAAAGGGTACGCAAGTGTGCCAGAGTGATTCAGGAGTTGCCCCTATCTAGCCTAAATCCCTCAAACTCCATTTAATCCTTTTTTCTCCTCAAGTCAAAGACAGCTTATTCATTCACTCCTTCAAACACACATTTATTAAAGTACCTATTATGGAGAAGGTACTTAAGGACATGGAGAAGCCAATCCTTTCCTGCAAGTCTTGTAATTTAAGAAGGGAGAAAATACATAATACCGCCACAGTACAAATCCCACAGTAAGTATGGAAGGGAGGCAGAATATGCCATGAGAAACGTGAAGAGTAGGAATTCCCTCCACCTTCATGAATCAGGGAATTCTTAGTAAATGGGGAGGGCCCTCAGGTAGACCTTGAGGAGGAAAATGCAACAAGTGGAGAGTAGAGGTGAATGGCTAAGATAAAGGAGGTTGTACAGGGGTTTCAGGAAATAAAGGTGAAAAAGAGGATGAGTTCATTCCATACCTTTAGAAATGGCCTAAGCAAAGGCAGATGTTAGGAGAAGAGGAAAAGGAAGATGAGATCAGAGGAAAAAAGGCAGTCATTTAGACTGACAAAAAAAATAGAATATTTAAGAAGGTATTATATTCCTAAATTGGTGTTAGAATAAAGTAGACCTCATATGCAAGAAAGAGGTGTTTGCATGAAAACAGGAGGCAATGGAAAGTCATTGCAACATTTTCAGTGAAGTGATGTGATTGGAGCATGTGGTAGGAAAATCACTTTGGCAGCATTTGATAGATAGAAGACTTTTGGAAGAACTTTCAGCTACAGAAAAAAAAATGTCCCCTATATTAATTTCTGTGCAAGTATTTGGATGATTTTAGTAGAAAACCTATTGTGCAATAAAACTACCACAGCATTAAATTGACATAATGGAAGTAGAAACTCTAATTCAGTAGAGTCTTGGTCATGCAGTTGTTCTAATGTGGGAGATGAATTTAGTTCAGCACTAGAAAATCCAAGGGTAATGACTGAAACGCAATGTGATTGAACTAATTATCAACCAGGTACACTTTAAGGAGATGACAGTTCAATCTATTACTGCTAAGTGCACAGTCTTGTTGGGAAGGGCAAAGTTTCTGAGATGAGAGCAGATGCTTTAACTTCTGAGAGTGAAGATAAGAAAACATGACTTTGTCAACTGTCCCCCAAGAATTCAAGGCCCTACACATTATGGCTCCTACTTACCAATCTAACCTTGGTTCCCACTAGCTACCTATATGAACCCTTCATTTTATCAAGGCTGATCTATTCATCATCCCACCCATCAAACAAAAAAAGAAACCAAAACAACAAAACTACATTGTGTATTCCTATCCCTTTGGTCAAGGCATCTCGCTTTTCACTCTTCCATCACTTCAGCCTATCCAAATCCTCCCCATGAGAGAGCAGGACAGCTATCATACCATTGCCTTCAGATTTATACTGTATTGTCTTTCACTGATAGTTATTTTTTGGTATTTCTAGAATTCTCTCTCCAACTAGACTGCCATGTCCTAAAAGGAACAACAGTGGAATACTTTAGAGGTGTGGGGGAAGGGAATGAGTCTTCTAGAATGCCTGTGTTCAATGACTTCAAAAGTTAATGCTTCAAAAGTCTGATTATTCATTTCAATTTTTTTCTGATGGAAATTGTGCAAAAATGCTAAATACTTCCACTGACTTGGTAAATAGGATATACCGAGTACAATTTATTTTCTGGATGATTGATTCGGCATCATCATAAACCATTATTGTTCAGTGGAATAGATAATACAAGGGTTTTAGACTGAATGTATACTGTGCCCCTCCAAGAATTAGATTGTCTCATAAATAGTTCAAGCTCTTTCTAGGTCTGGTGTGCAGGTTAACAAAGAAGGTCTTAGCTAAGCATTAACAGCTACCCTACATCTCTTTCTCCTCTGGAGGCATTCTTATTCTCATTTCATTCATTTTTGCTCTGTTCCTCACCCTAATTGCTCCTTAATACTTTTGCCCTGCACCCTATCCCTCTCCAATCAATACATCAACCTCGAAGATACACCTGTTAGCTTTAAAAGGCCAAGAACTCCCACTAGATCCAGGGTCATCTCTAGTCATTTACTGATCCAGATGTCTTAGAAGGAGAGAGTGAGATGACTGGTGACTTTTCATAGTCTCCTTCACTTAAATCCAATTCATTTGCATATGAAGGCATCACATCCCTGATGTCATGGTCATCTTCCAGAACAAAGGACAAGCAACAACATCCACTTCCCTCGTTTACCAGATGAAGACACTGAGGGATCACAGAGGTCAAGTGACTTGGCCAAAGTCACACAGCTCGTGAATATCAAATTCCCACTATGTCTGGAGCCAGAGATTCTTCTAAACCACATTGTTTATTCTAGAAAAAAGTTTAGTTGCAGGGTTTCATTTGAAGTGATGAGACTCTGCTTTAAGGAGTCACCAAATACTTACTCAAAACCTATTATATGGGGGCGGCTAGGTGGCGAAGTGGATAAAGCACCAGCCCTGGAGTCAGGAGTACCAGGTTCAAATCCAGTTTCAGACACTTAATAATTACCTAGCCGTGTGGCCTTGGGCAAGTCACTTAACCCCATTGCCTTGCAAAAACCTGAAAAAAAACAAACTATTATATGAATGGCAATACAATCAGAGACTAGAAGGCAATGAAGAAATTTCTAATAAAAAGATAGTAAAATCAGTCTCAGATCAGCAGAGAATACAAGAATAACAGATTTGAGGACAGAAGTGATCTCTGAGATTCAAATCTCAAGATTTATAGTTGAAGAAATAGTAGACTAGAGAAGTGAATGACCTACCTGAAGTCACATAGTTAGTGTCAGGAATAGAATTCAGGCCTCTTCATGGAAAATCTTATTATCTTGTGCCCATACCAAAGCATTGGGAGGAAGTTCAGCAAAATGGAAAGAATATTAGGGCCAAAGGACATGGGTTCAAATCCCACCTCTGACATTTGCAATGGGTGACTTTGGGCAATTCAATCTGTTCCAATTTTACATCTATGATTTTATGAAGACAGAATAGATATGGAACTTCCGAAATGCCCAATTTGAGATTTTTTTCAACATGCCAAATCCTCACCCTACTGACCAACATAAAGACTCTTGCCCTCTTCCCACTCTCACTCTTAAAATGGGGATAAGCACAGCTTTGAGATCTTACATGGCAGCTAAGTGACCCCAGGCTTAGAGTCAGGAAGACCTGAGTTCTATTCCAACTTCAGATACTATATTTGCCCATGTATAAGATGCACCTTTTTTCAAAAACTCTGGGGTCTAAAAACTGGAAACATCTTCTACAGTGGTTGCAGATTTTTTGACTTGCATTTCCTGCTTTTTCATGCTTGTTTTTGTGGTCATTGTTGTAGATTTTTCTCTTGCATTTCCCACTTTATCTCACTTGTTGTCCTTACACTCATTGTTTCACATTTGTTACCAGGATATTAGGTGATGTTTCACCACGTTCTGCCCAGAAATGGTTGAGAAAAGATTTTTGTCTGGTTCTGAATTCAAGTTCCAAGTGATCTCGTTTGCAAAAGTGAATGGAAACTGTGCTTCTGAACATCAGTTTGGGCCTCCTCCAACTGAGAAAACAATCTGAGCGTGGTTCTGGGAAGAAGAAACCCGAATGAATATGCCCTGACAGAAGAAGGCTATGATAGCTAAATGGCCTGAGTTTGAGATGGAATGGAAGAGATAGACTGAAGAACAAAGGGCCATTGGAATTCTGTGTCCACCAAGATGGTTCAGCACGAGGCCAGAAGAATTGCTGGTGAAAAAGAAGTGACTGATTTCCAAGGAGGACATAATTGGTGCTTTAGGTTCCTGAAATGGAATGCTCTGTATGTCTCAATTTTCTTACCTCTAAAATAAGCTGGAGAGGAAAATGGCAAACCACTCCAGTATCTCTGCTAAGAAAATTCCAAATGGGATCATGGAGAGTCAGAAGCAACTAAAATGACTTAACAGCAAAGTGAAATCTTGAACAATCCTGCTTGATATCAACCCTGTGGGTCTCTACTTTTCTTTTTCCTTAATGGGTCTGAAGGAAATAACACATATTAGATTTCAGTTATACCAACTGTTCTCTATCTGAAGGTGGCAGGTCATGAAGTGCACGTGTCTTCAAGCAAATAATTATTAATCTGTCACTACCAAAAGAAGGTAAGTTCCTTGAAGCCAGAGGCTGTTTCCTTTTGAATTTTATATCCTCAGTACCTAGCACAGTGCCTGGTATACAATGAGTACTTACTGATGCTTGATATCAATTCATTACTGAGGGACAACAGAGAGGCGAAAGGTATTGCCATTAGGGAGGGAACAGACTGAAAGAATGGAAAATCACTTCAATAACTGAAGTCTGAGGGGGGGTGGCGTTAGTGGCATAGTGGATAAAGCACCAGCCCTGGAGTCAGGAGTACCTGGGTTCAAATCCGGTCTCAGTCACTTAATAATTACCTAGCTGTGTGGCCTTGGACAAGCCACTTAACCTCCATTTGCCCTGCAAAAACCTAAAAAGAAAAACAGAAAAACAAAAACAATAACTGAAGTCTCTGTCTTGTCTATCTCTAGATTCTTGGAGAGAAAATACCGGTATATAGAACACATTAAGATAACCTGGGTTTTCAAAAATGGCTGTTTGAAGCAAACCAATTTCAAAAACTCAGAGGCAGAACAAATTAAAAAACACTGCATCCTAGTGAAGACTAGTCCAGAACTATAAAATTCAACAAAAAATAGATTTTTGTGTGAAATGATTTGATGGTATCTGAGCAATGATTTGATCATATCTGATATGTAGATAAATTGTCAATAATCCTATACTGATCGTAAGTAAAATTTTGACTTTTTTATACAAAAAAAATATAAAGTCTTGGAAGAAACTAAGCAAACTTTTCATGCTACTATTTTTAAATTAGAAAAAAATCTAATTTTCCTTTAATCACATCAATTTTTCTTCTTAGAGTTGAGTTTATTTTCACTTGAATATGGGCATTAAATTCAACTTATATGCAAAAAGAAATATACTTTTAAAAAAATCCCAGACTAGAAGCTTTCCCAATGAGATCAGTAGTAAAACAGGGATCCCCACTGTCCCCACCGTTGTGGTGTTTAAAAAATACTATCAATATCAATGAGAAAAAAACTGTTAGAATAAGCACAAGCAAATAGAAGCCAAAATTATCTCTTTTTGTTTTTCTCTGCCTGAAGAAAGAAGCAGACTTAAATGGCTCCATTAGGGAACCCCAGAGAGTACATGGAAAAATTAAAACAATAACTTCAATAAACTAGCAGAATACAAAGTAAATCTATGAAATTCATCTGCCTTTCAGTCAATCACTAACAAAACACAGCAAGATGTAGAAGGAGAAATTTCATTCAAAATCACTATGAAATATTTTAAATATATGGCATGTTTAGGTATTATATAAATACATAAGAAAAAAATCATATAAATATGGTTGTAAAGAGAAAGACAAGGGGAAAGTTCATTCAAAATAACTACAAGAGCTATTGACTACCAAGGCATATGAAATTGTTTTCTGGGGGGGGGGGGGGGGAGTCAAAACCTTGCAAAAAATGATTGGTAAAAACTACTGTAGAATGTAGTTTGAAAAACAAATAAAATATTTTTTAAAAAATACTAGGCATGTTCATAATGACAAATCACTCTTCACAAAAATAAAGGAAGACATTTGGAGAAATAATCATTAGCTAGATCATAACAATATAATAAAGATGATGACACTTTCTAGTCTAATTAACCACTTTGATACCATACCAGTCAAAGTACTACAGGGGCAAATTTTCTAGAACTAGACAAAATAAAATTCATTTGGAAAAATAAAGAACAGAGAGTTTCAGAGGATCTATGGGGAAAAAATAAGAATGAAGGGCAATCAGAAATACCATAAATTATATTGTGAAGCAATAAGCATCAGTATAATTTTGTGCTGGTTTAAAAAAAAAAAAGAAACGGTTCACTAAAACTGACTTCGTTAGCAAAACCTAGCAGCAAATAAACACAGAATCCCAGTGTTTAATAAACTCTAAATCAAACTACTTGAAGAAAGCTCTTCTGTTTGACAAGAACTATAGGAAAACAGTTTGGTAAATAATGACATTCATCTAGAAACCTATACTATGGATTACAATAACTTCCAAATGACTGCACAACTGGAATATAAAAGGTTGCAATGTTAAAAAAAAATAGAGGAGAATGGAAGGAGGCACCTATCTTTCAGCTTTTCACTTCTATCACTAGGTGAATAATTCTTAATTTAATAAAAAAAAGTTACAGCACATCATAAAAGAGAAAATATTAAAATTTTAAATCATTTAAATTTGATAAAAATATATTCCTTTAAATAAACAAAATCAAGATAAAGAAACAAGAAAAGCTATAGGGGGAAACCTTTGCATTAAACGTAAGTGGCAAAAGTTGCATTTTTCAATATAGATACGAATCACAAATATATAACATGAAGTGCTATGCCACAATAGATAAGCAGTTAAATATGAAGAGGTTTTAAAAGAAGACATGCAAACTATTTGCAACCATATGGAAAAATGATTGAAGTCACTAATAATAAGGCAATTGCAAACTAAAGGAACTGAGAAGTTTTACCTCACATTGAAAACATTAGCAAAGTAGATACAAGATTAAAATAATCAATGTTAGAGGGGTTATGGGAAGTCAAATACATTGATATATTGCTAGTAGAGCCATGAATTTATCCAGCATTTCTGGAAAATAATTTGAAACTTGGCAACAACATGCAAACTCTTTGATCCAACAATCCCACTACTGAGCATATGCCCCAAAGAAGACAAAAAGGAAGATCCCATACATACCCAAATATTCACAGCAGCACTTTGTGGCAGAAAAATACTGGGGAAAGAGTGAATGCCCATCAATTGGGGAATAGTTGAACAAATTGTGGTGTATGGACATAATGGAATATTATTGCACTGTAAAAAACAACGAATATGAGGAAATCAGAGAAACATGGAAAAACTTGTATGAACTGATGAAGAGTGAGGCAAAACTTAAGAACAATTATATTACCTTCAGAGAAAACATAAAGAAATATTCTTCTTCCTTCTTAGGTATAGAAAACTATTACAGATGTCAAATGTGGCATATGTGGACAGAGACTGTTGTCATATTGGACAGTTTTGCTTGATTGTTTTTCATTGATGCAAGTGTAACAATGGGTAGGGAGGGATCTACCCGGGAATGAGTCTTGTTTCTTTTTAAATTTCAAGGGCCTGCTCCAAGGGCTAGGTTATGCCAGGAGATGAGAAATAGGCTGACAGATTTGCTAAGCCTATGTATTTGTTTTGCTTAACTAAAATTCTGGGGTTATAATGGAGTTCTTCGGGAGGGGGAGGGCAATTACTGGAAAGTATGAGCTTTTTTAAACATCAAGGAAACATTTCAAACCCCTTTAGTTCTCCAGAAGCCCTGTTCACAGATGACAAGGCACTGATTACATTGAGCTCTGGAACAGTACAGGGCCTCCTTAAGGAGATGCACTCAGCCACTAAAGACATTGTTTTTCTAGGGTGGATAGTTAGGGAAAAAAGTGAATGGAAAATGCATATTGCTGAGATTATGACATATGGTTGGATGGGTAGTCCAAGGAGTTAGTTGAATATGTGGGTGTGTGTGTGCACATGTGTGTATGTAGATATCTATATCAACCGATAGATAGATAGATAGAGATAGATGGTATATCTATATATAGAGACATATAGCATATCTATATATCTTTATATTCTGGACAGTTATCACAGAGGAATATTGGGTTGGGATCATAATTGAATGGGAAAAAAAGAAGAAAAATAGGTCTAGATGGCATTTGGGAAATGGATTGCTGTTTCAGTGATCCCCAGCTGCTCTGTCATAAAAGTGATGTCTTCTCCAATACTACTATTTTTTCTATGGTGCTATTTGGCTAAGAATCATGGGATATCACGATTCTTAGAAGAGTCAAAACTGTAGATGACTCAAAAGTCAATATGGTAAGCATGAGTAAGATGTAGCAAATTATCAAAGCTGGGGCAGTTAGAAGGCACAATGGAAAGAGCATCAGCCCTGAAGTCAGGAGAACTTGAGCTTTCAAATCCAACTACCTCAGATATTTGATACTTGCTAGCTATGTGACCTTGGACAAGTCACTAAATCCCCTTGTGTCCCATCAAAAAAAAAATAGAAGAGAAAAATTATCAAACCTGGTCTTGCCGGGAGCTGAGAGTAGGAAGAGATAGTCAGGAGGTCAATTATATTTAAATATTGCATGAAAAGAAGTTGGAATTTTATTATAACTATCTTTTCCAAATAATATAGGTCATATATTATTCAGCTAGCACTCTGTCCCAAATATACCCACCCCTAAGCTTTGGGGTTACAATGCTGCCAATCAAAACATCTCGGGCTTGAATCTATTTACATCATGATTCTAGGACAAAAAGTAGCCTGAATCGCAGACTTGCTTGTATTCATAAGAAGTAAAGAACAAGATCAACCAATAAAATCATACATGGACATAGTGAAAAAGAAGTTTGAGATGTGATCATTAGAAAATGTAAGCTACTTTGTCAGTTACTTCATAGGACATAATTTTGTTTCAAACTGGATTTTTCCTTCTATTTATCACTTAGTCGCCCTGTGGTATAATAGGAAGGATTTGGGAATCAGAGCCTTAACTGATTCCTTATACCTGTATGACCAGAGCCTCATCTGTGAGCTTCAAATTCTCCATCTGTAAACTAGGGATAAGACAGTAGAGTGTCTCAGAAGTGTGAAGTAATAAAAGCTTTATAAACCTTAAAACATACCTAAATGTGGACTGCTATTGTTACTATTATATCCTCCATTAAAATACTACTATGTCTCAGTGGTATAAAGAGAAAAAATGACCTAATAGATAAAGCAATGGCACTTGCACACAAAATAATGGGTTTAAATCCCACTAGAGGTTCTTACTGATCCAAGTGACCCTGGGCAAATCATTTCATCTCTCTGAGCCTATTTTCCACCAGTAAAATGGAAATAAACAAATAGTACCTGCCTCTAAGGGATGTTATAAGGATGAAATGAAAAATGCATATAGAATACTTCAACAATCTTAAAGTATTATGTAAATATCAACCACTTGTATTATAATAGAAAGGTGCCACAATTCTCAAAGAATAAGCCAGGGAAGCCCCAGTTCTGATGGGTCCTATCTGAAAAGGTCTCCAGTCTTAGTTCCACTTCCATGATTACTACCGGCATGTCAGTTGCTAGAGGAGCAGTCAATCTAAGTTTGGAGAGGTTCCTAACCTTAAAGTTTACTACTAGGAGATAAATTGTTCTCCACCACAGCAACTTCTGCAGACTACCTACTAAGGCCTGGAGGTTCTACATTTGGGGGGAGGAGGTGACTACTTCCAGGACGAAAAGTTCAGGGGGCGCAGCTATGTGGCAGAGTGGATAGAGCATGGGCCCTGGAGTCAGGAAGACCTGAGTTCAAATCCAGGCTCAGACACTTATTTACCTAGCATGTGACCTTGGACAAGTTACTTAATCCCATTACCTTGCAAAAAAGTCCAAAAAAAAAGAAAAGTCCAGCACCTACAAGTACTAAAGTGGGGTTATTCACAGAAGTGTCAAAATGAAACCTCAAAATTCTTTTGTTCAAAACACAAATATTTATTAAGTGCTTACTGTGTGTAAGGCACTATGCTGGTCCCAGAGAAGATACAAACATAATTCCTTCCCTTAAGGAGCACTCAGCCATGAAGGAATGAAGTCAGAACAGTATCCTATGAAGTAAAATGTGACAAAGGTAAAGGAATGGTCTAGATAGAATGCTCTAGGAAAGTTCAATGAAGAAGAGATTATTTTAACTGGTGACAAGTATAACTGAAAAGGTGGTAGGTACCTAAGCTGAGTCTAGGAGGAAGAGAATGATTTCAAATGTATTTTGAGAGAAGACTGGGTGAAAATAAGGGAAAAGCTAGGATGCTGGTCTGATAACTCCTGAAAAGAATATACAGGTCAAACCTACTTTAAAAATATTTGTGGAGACAATTTCTGAGCTCTTTTGTCCTCACAAAAGAAAATAACTTGGGGCGGAGCCAAGATGGTGACAAGAGAGGAACATCTCTTAGAAGCTCTCTCATAAAACTTCAAAACTAAGGACTCTAACTAAACTTTCGAGAGACAGAACCCACAGAGGGTCTCAATGAGGCAGTTCTCCTACTCAAGGTAACCTGGAAAAGAGCAGAAAGGCTCTGCTCCCCGGGATGGGAGGGGTGGCCCGCCAGAGGGGTGGCTTGCCAGAGCGAAAGAACTGAAGCCTCCTGGAGGCAGCCCCAGGGCACTGGGAGCCCCGGCTCACAGCAGCAGGGGAGTTTCCAGAGCTATGCCCTGGGGAGCACCTGGCACAAATTGGGGGAGCAAGCACTTGAAGCCCAGCCCTCAGGGCACACAGCAAGCAACCCAGATCCAGGAACTGAAGCAGGCAGAGCCAGTAAGCAGGAGCCCCCAGGGCATGAGCCCATTGAACCTAGGGAAGGGAGTGAAGAGAGAGACTGCCCAGCTCTGTCCTCTGTCCCTGGAACAGGACGCTGGGGTTCTGACCACATTCAGATCCTGATCCCAGTCTAGCCCCCCCAATAGAACAGCAGCCCCCCCCACCTCAGCCCCGTGGCAGAGGGGGGCACTTATGGTCATTCACAGACCAGGAGGGAGGACAGAGCCTCACACTCTGAGACCCTTGTGGGAGTATCCCAAAAGCTCAGGAAGCACCCCAAAACCAGGCTCAGGCTGAGAAAATGAGCAAGCAGAGAAATAAGAGGAAGACCATTGAGAAATATTTTACATATGAGCCCAAGAAGGATCAAAACACTCATTCTGAAGATGAGGAAGCACAAGCTCCTACATCTAAAGACTCCAAGAAAAACAGAAATCGGGCTCACGCTATGACAGAGCTCAAAAAAGACTTTGAAAATCAAATGAGGCAGTTAGAAGAAAAACTAGGAAAAGAAAGGAGAGAGATGCAGGAAAAACATGACAATGAAGTCAGCAGCCTAGTCAAGGAAATAAAAAAAAATGCTGAAGAAAATAGCATGCTAAAAACCAGCTTAGGTCAAATGGATGATAAAACAGTTCAAAAAGTTATTGAGGAGAAGAATGCTTTAAAAAGCAAAATTGGCCAGATAGAAAAAGAGATAAGAAAACTCTCTGAGGAGAACAAATCCTTCAAACAAAGAATAGAACTCAGGGAGATTGATGAATTTACCAGAAACCAGGATTCATTACTTCAAAACCAAAAAAATGGAAAATTAGAAGAAAATGTGAAACATCTCATTGAAAAAAACAACTGATATGGAAAACAGACTTAGGAAAGATAATTTAAAAAATTATTGGAATACCTGAAAGTCATGATCAGGAAAAGAGTCTTGACATCATTTTCAAAGAATTACTACAGGAAAATTGCCCTGATATCCTAGAAGCAGAGGGCAAAATAGAAATGGAGAGAATCCACAGATCTCCCCCAAAAAACCAACCCCCAGAAATATTATAGCCAAATTCCAGAACTCCCAAGTCAAAGAGAAAATATTACAAGCAGTCAGAAGGACACAATTCAAATACCATGGAGCTGCAGTCAAGATCACACAGGACTTAGCAGCAACTACACTGCAAGCTTGTAAGACTTGGAATATAATATACCAAAAGGCAAAAGAGCTTAGAATGCAACCGAGCATCAACTACCCAGCAAGGCTGAATGTCCTCTTCCAGGGAAAAAGATGGACTTTCAATGAACCAGGGGAATTTCAAAGGTTCCTGTTGGAATGGCCAGAGCTGAACAGAAATTTTGATCTTCACATACAGGACTCAGGTGAAGCATGGAGATTGGAGGAGAGGGGGAAAATATGGGGGACTTAATGATGATGAACTGCATGTATTCCTGCATAGAAAACGACACTGATAATACTCATATGAACCTTGTCAGTCAACAGAGCAGGTAGAGTGAGCTTTTATAGTTGAAGCACAGGAGAAAGCTATATTTGAAGATAAAATATGGTGTAAAAATGGAGTCAATAGAAAAAAGGGAAATGTAATGGGAGAAAGAAAAAAGGAGAGGGGGAATAGGCCAAGATATCTCATATAATAAGATTTTTCTTTATTATAATGAGCTATTGCAATGATATGGAAGGGGGGAAGGCAAAGGGGAATGAGGAAATCTTTGCTCTCATCAGAGGTGGCTAGGAGAGGAAACAGCATATATACTCAATGGGGTATAGGCATCTGGAGTAAGAAGGGGGAGACAGGGGGAAGGGGGGGAATGTGAGTGATGGAAGAGAGGATGGACCATGGGGGGGTGGAGAATGGTCAGATATAACGCATTTTCCTTTTTACTTCTTGCAAGGGGCTGGGATTAGATGGCCTGTCCCGGACCATAGGGCCAGGTGGATGCTGGGCCTAAGGGGTGGTAGGGGGGCTTGGGGTCTCTTGGCCCCAGGACCAGGGATCTGTCTGCTGTGCCACTCAGATACCCTACAGCAGAGTCAGAGTGAAAGGAGAGAGAAAATAGAGTACATGGTAGTGGAGAAATACAAAAGGAGGGCGTTGCAATCAGCAATAGCAACGGTGGAAAAATATGGAAGTAACTTTTGCAATGGACTTACCATAAAGAATGTGATCTACCCGCGACAGAGTTGGTGGTGTTGGAACAAAGACTGAAGCACATTTTATTATTATTATTATTATTATTATTATTATTATTGTTATTATTTGGAGGGGGGTGCAGGGCAAGTGGGGCTGGGTGGCCTGCCTGGAGCCACACAGCAGGGTGATCTTTGGGTGTCTGAGGCCGGATTTGGACCCAGGTGCTCCTGACTCAAGGGCCAATGCCAGGCACCCCTACTATTCTTACTTATTTTATTTTATTTTGGGTCTTTTTTTCCTTTTTTTGGTTTTTGCAGGGCAGTGGGGTTGGGGTGGCTTGCAGGTCACATGGCTGGGTGATTGTTGGTTGTATGGGGCTGGATATGGGGTCAGGTGCTCCTGGCTCCAGGGCTGGGGCTCCGTCCATTGCGCCACCTGGCCATACCTACAATTATTACTATTATTTTTTTAATTTTAATTTCTTTTCTCTCCCCTTTATCGCTCAAGCGAGTCTATATTTTGTGGGAGGAGGGTGTTCTGTTTGCTCTTAAACAAGAATATTTTATTAATGTATAAAAAACATTATTTGTACAGAGAATAAATAAATATTAAAAAAAAGAAAATGACTTTTCCTTTATTCATTTCCTATTTTTTAGGGTCAGTATCTCATTTGAATAGGTCAGATTGAAGATGCAAACATTATATACAGACTTCTTTTTGTCTTTGTCCTAATTTATTTTTATCTTCACCATTCTCCTATTGAAGGCGTGGTCAATTTTGATTAATTGTTAATAATAATAAAAATAATCACTAACCAATAAAAAAATCTGGCAGTTCTTGGACAGGACTGCAGTTATGGGGAGGTTAAAGTACTAAAAATAAGTATACCATCTTGCTGCTCAATAGAAAGCCTTTTCTTCTCTTAGTTTGGGAATGGAGATGGAAGAGAGAAGAGACAGGGAAGAGGGGAGAGAAGGGAAAATAGAAGAAAGACCAGGGAGAAAAAAAGTGTTTGAAACAGATCAAGGAAGAGAGGAATAGTAAAGAAGTCAGCAGATCTGGTTTCTAAGCCCAGCTCAGTCACTCTTTGTGGGACTTGATCACTTTGGGTCTGCAATCTGTTCATCTATAAAATGAGGGTAGAACCACATGATCTGTGAGTTCTTTTCCAATCCTAATCCTTTGGTTCCTTTCTCTGAGTCTAAGGAATAGTAGACATGGATGGAATTGGTCTCATTAAATACAAGGACCTATTAAGAGTATTAGTCCCATTTATGTTCATTGGAGATACAGACCACACAGGAACTAAGAGAACAAAGAAGAGTTTTTACAAAGATATTCTCTCTATAAACAGAGCTAGACTTAACAGCAGGACTATCAGACATGTGCAAATGATTGGATCTTTCAACATTCCAACTTTTTACAGTGAAACTAGAACTAATAAGGGCTTTGCTGTTCCGTTGTTTTTCAACAGTGTCCAGCTCTTCGTGAGCCCTTTGGGGTTTGTTTTTGTTTTTTCTTTTGGGGAGGGTGCTGGTGGAGTACTCGAGGGGTTTGCCATTTCATTCTCCAGTTCATTTGACAGACGAGAATGTTGAGGCAAATAGGGTAAAGTGACCTGCCCATGGTCACACAGCTATTAAGTGTCTGAGGAGTGTTTTGAACTCAGCATTGACTAGTTGGCCTCATAAGGGCTTTACCTTCAACGGTATGCTGGCATCCCCAGTCTGTGTGAGACCACACCTTGCTTTCAGGTCAATAATATTATCCCACAAATGGAAATAAGGAGAAAATAGTGGTATAAGTTGCAAGATTTCTTTGGTATGATCATATTAATGTAGTCAGCACACTAACATAAAGGAAACGGTTCTTGCCTCAAGGACACAGGGTGATACATGTCTATGGATAAGTATAATAAAAGGTATTTTGAGGAAGGAGAGATTGCTAGCAACTGGGGAAAGGGGAAATGGGACATGGTGAGAATCAGAGAAATCTTTATGGAGGTGGTAAGCCTTGAAAAAAGACAAGAGATTCTGTAAAGCAAGAGATGAAGAAAAAATTCATGATGGGGGGATGGCTTATACAAATGAAGGTGGATTTTTAAGCTCATTGGGTACCTAAAGGGGAGTGATATGAAAGAAACGTAGAAAGGTAGGTAGAAGTCAGATTGTGGAGGGTCTTGAATGTCAGATCAAGGAAACTATATCTCATCCTAGATTCAGTGGGGAAGCAAGGAAGGCTTTTGAGCAAGGGAGTGACATGGTCAGACTTGTACCTTGGAAAAGATAATTTTTCAGATAAGTAAGGACAGAAATCAGAATGCAAAGAGTTAAAGAGTACTATGTTCTTGACTCACCCTGGACTTCTTTATAATATTCTCTACCCTCTGATTGACTAGTTCCTCCAATTCAAGGAAGAGGCCCAGGCCAGCAACATCTTCATTCCTCTCTACAACATACTCCTGATTCTCTTAGACTCTTTCCCCTCTCCTTACCTTACCAAGCTTTCAAAGTTCCCTTTGATGTGCTTGCTGTCTTCCCCCACTGGAAGGTAAGCCTCTGTAAGGCAGGGGCCATTCTTCTGCTTGTCTTTGTGTTTTCAATGCTTATCACAAGGCCTGGCACTTGGTAAATGCTTAACAAATAAATGAATGACTTCTCCATTAATAAAATGGAGGCAGTAGGTCTAGGAAACAATAGTTTGGCTGCTGGGTAAGCCACAGCAACTCAGGAAGCTCAGTTGATAAAGATCTAGAACCTTGATGAAAATAGTAGCTGGCATTTATATAGTGTTTTTCTATCTTCATAATTCATTACCTACATGTTCTCATTTTATCATATAACATATTCTCGATATAATAATACAAATATTTTTATTACCATCATTCTCCTTTTTTTCAGGTAAGAAGTACTGGGGGAAGAGGGCAGCTAGGTAATATTACAGGAAAGAATGCTGGGCCTGAAATCAGAAAGACTCATCTTCGTGAGTTCAAATCTGGTCTCAGACACTGCCTAGCTATGTGATCATGGGTAAGTCTCTTGCCTCAGTTTTCTCACTGTAAAAATGAGATTCAGTAGGAAATGGCCAAAAAAACCCCAAAAGTGGGTGTCGAGGAGCTGGACACAACTGAAAAACAACTGAACAAGAGCCAGAGGAGAAAGAATTGAAGAAAGCTTGAACTAGAAGACTGTACTTAAACTCAGGTCTCCCGACTCCAATGCTCAATGTTCTGTCTAGCACACCACACTGCATATATTGCTTAGTGAACCATTTTGTGAAGGAAAAAAATTCTATACTAACTCAGATGATAAATGTTGTGGTAAGCAACTAATAATTATGGTAGAAGAGCGAAATTGAATTACATTGAACTTTCAGGGTCAGGGGTGAGACCTGATTAATTGTATGAATTTTTTTATAGCCCATAGAAACCTGTCAGCCAGAGTTCAATACATCTAAGCAATATCAAAATTGGCACTGAAAACGATTCAGTTCTAATCTTCCATGTAAATTCTCCCTCCTTCCTTCTTAGACTCACACTCTTAAGAATTTACATCATTGGTCCCTTGAGCTCTGTGAATCCAGAAAAGAAAGGAGCCATTGCAAATGACATAACAACAAAAGTACAACTAGTTTCAGGATGGACAAGTTCCACCCAGCAGCTAAGTCTTTCAGGAAGTCCTTTCTCTAAGGTTAGGGCAAGCTGAGAGCTAATGGGAGAGTGTCCAAGGAAGGCTTCAAAGAAGTCTTTGCAAGAGTGCCATTTAAGTAGAAGATAGAAATAGAAGCCATATTGGAAACAGTTAAGGAAGTTAAGGACAGAGATAAAAGGGCCAATGCTCTGTCCACCACCCAGCCACCCCTACAATTATTACTATTTTATTTTTAAAAAAAGGAATGGTTGGCAGATACAGATAAACCATTTGCTCAAACCAGAGAATAGAGGAGAGTATCATGAGAAAAGTCTGAGACTTGGAATCAGATCTGGATTGGAATGCTAGTTCTGATGAAATTTGATAATTATGTGACCTTGGGTAAGTTCCTATTCCTCTATGAACCTCATTTTTCTTTCCTCAGAAAATGAGAGCATTGGATTACATCAAGGGCTAATTTGGGGGTTGATGAACCTGGTGTTTTATATATATATATATATATTATTATATATATACACCAATGTATGCATGCATGTATACAAGTGTATGTGTATATGTATACCTTGATAATTGTATTTCAATATAATTGGATTCCTTTGTCATCTTGTATATTTTATTTTATTCATTAAAAAACAGTGTCATAAAAATAGTTAAGAGCCCTGACCTAGATGGGCTATAGATAGTCCCTTTCAACTCTAGTGATCTTTGAGTCCATGTGTTGATCCCATTAGGACCTGGTCCATACCAGCAAGAATACATTTTAGCAAACAAGAACATCAAGCTGGTCCTTTTTATGTGGGATTTCTGGGTGCAGCAGGAAGTGAGGGAAAGGAGGAGGAGGAGGGGTGTCTCCTTTTAGGATTGAATATGGGTTTGAATAGGCTTGGCCCACAGAGCCAACCTGGAGTCTTTGAAAATCTCCATGGTTTCAGGATAATGCCCCTCAGTCCCAGGGATTTAAAGGGGGAGGGGGAATTGCCCACAAGGAAAAAAAAAACAAAGATAGTTAGGGTGAGATTCTGAGCTCTTTAACTGCCTCCCTGTAGTGCTTCTGTTCTTGAAATTCCCAGACTCTAAAGGAAGCTCAGCCCCATCAAGTCTCTTCAGGTAAAAAGAAAAAGAAAAAAATGCACGTCTGCCAACTCCAAATAGATCACCTCTTGCTTGCCTAGGATCACACAGAGCTCCCTCCCCCTGCTCTCCCCCCCTTCTTCAGTGAGTGCCCCATAGGGGCTTTCAAGAACTGAAGTGAGTTTTTTTTGGAGCAGGCCTGTCTAGCCACATTAAATGAGTTTTGGGGATTTTTTTTTTTGGAGTAGGGGGAAGGGTGGGCTTTTTTTAAGCCCAAAAGGTCCAGTTCATAAGCTGTCTCTCCCTGAGGCTTTTAGGGTATTCTACTGGCCAGGGATATTTGAGTACTACTAAGCCATGATGGACATGGACTGAGTTAATCAAAGCACATGTTTGAGGAGGGCATATTACTGGATCCTTCAAATCAAGACTTCTCAAACTTGGAGATCTGAGGACTGCTTTCAACAATGACCATCTCCTCCTACTCTGCCTCTTCAAAAAGAAAAAGAAACCCAAACTCTTAGAACCTTATGGAACTTTTGCCTAGAAATATATTCATTTTCAAAGCACTGGTTTTAAACTATTTATTTAGAGGGGGAGGAAAATCCATTTTTAAATGCATAGTCTTATTAAATTTCTATTCCAGATTTATTGCACAGACTAGCAGAAGAAGCATCAGTTGAAGAATCAATATTTTCAATAGTTTGAGGTAGACAAATATAAAGGAATATTATTCCACATAAAAAACAAAGTACATGAAACTGAGAAAGATTTGTATGAACTGATGCAAAGTGAAATTAAGTAAGCAGAACTAGGAAAAACGAATTTATATACTAACCACAGTGATAGAATAGACAAAATGAACGATTTCAGAACTTTAATGCAATAACTAATTATGGCTTCAGATAAGTGTGGGGAAAGGCATACATTAGCAGAAGCAGCCAGCATTCATTATTTTGCTTAAATGTACATTTTTTTTTTGCTGCGAGAGGGTTCCATTGGAGTGTGGGGAAAGTCGTTAGGAGGTGATAATGGTATTTAAAAAAAAATATCTCAATGAAACACTTGATTAAATAAACAGGATCAGAACTATACAGATATGTCTAAATGACCTTGAATAGCAATGTCCAACTCAAATAAAATAGATCCCCACAGTCACATAATGACTTAGAAAATCACAAGTTAACATCATTTATGTTTTATTAAATCTTTAGTTTGTTAAACATTTCCCAATTACATTTTAATCTTGTTCCTCTCTGTCACACTGCAGCAACCTGAGGAGTTGTGAACATATGCAAGTACTCAGAGATTAAATATTTGATTAGATCAGTCCTAAATTATGAAATGAATGCAGCCTTTTGTCTTCTTCTAAGCAAACCCATTCAACAGGATAGCTCATCAGGACTTTCCTATTCCCTAGGGTCCTTCAACTTCTGTTTTCTATTGTACAAAGAAGTCACCTGTCCTGCGTCATCACCAGCCTGATCCTCAACACCTACACACACACACACACACACACACACACACACACACACATAGATTACCTAACGTGTACAACAATTTACTCCACATTTACACCATTACTGATGAGGATCTCATAGAATTTTATCTTCTCAACTGTAAAATTTGAATCCATTTCTCTCAGTACATTCTCAAAAGAGAATCTACTCAATGATTCTATTCCTATTATGTGGCTAGTATTCAGGCAACCCTTTCCTTTTCTGATTATGCATGTCTTTGAAGATGTTTTATGCCATTTCTCCCATTAGTAATATGATGCTGCCTATTGATGCTCACTGTGTAGGTCCTCCTATTGTCCTTGGGTTCACCTGAAAGTGTGTTGTATGATTTGAAGTCCTATAGTAATCATCCAGAGAATCTGGTGTTTGGATGGTAGACTTGTGAAGCATGTAGTTTGCAATCATTTAAAGTATTTTGCATTTTCCAACTAAAGTGATCCAGCCTACCCAATCTCTTCTTACTGGTCAATTTGAAAGCCAGCTTGTCATCTATCTGCAGTTCTAATCAAAAGTCTATGAACTAAAAGTTTAACTTAATGGGCTGTTATCATGTAGGTAACTCTGGGTTTTTCCTTGCTTTTTTCTTCAAATTTGTGACTAGTTAATCTGAATTAAAAGCTTCTTAGTATCTATGAATTTCACTAAGAGTACTTTTCAGTGTTCTGAAGGACTTGATTCAATTAATGTGACATTCTTTGATAATATTATCAAACAATATGGAGCTTATTTGGAGTAGCTCAACTATCAATATGGAATATGCCTTCTCTTTGGATCACATTCAGGACCTCCTCCATAACACTAGCAAACACAATAGGGAACAGTGTTTAGTGTTTCATTTGATGTTTTAACCAACAAATCTGTTTATCAAAATAATCTCCATAGTGCCATTTATACACTTTAATGTAAGTGTGAAAGATACTTCATTTGAGCTAAGTCATTAAGGATACTATTTTCCTATCACATCGAATATTGTTTTAAAAAAATAAACATTACAGCAGGATCTCCTATTCTCTTTATCTCAAACTTACTCAACATTACTGTAAATATCTAGTCTGCTTTAGAAAATTGCAAAAGCCTGTCTGTTCCTTCCTTATGTGATCATCAAGGCTGTCCTTGATAGATGCATAGACCATTCTCAGACCATTAACAGCCCCTAATCAACTACTGAGAATGGTCTATGCATACTAAAGATAAGTGCAAAAACATCAGTTACTACTGATCACTAATGTCTTTCTTCTCAGTCATTTTTATGTGAATGATGTGTTCCATGACTTGTGTGACCTTGGGTAAGTCTTTTCATTTCTTTGGATTTGTTTTCTTGTCTATAAAATGAGAAGGTTGCACTCAATAATCTCTAAGATCTTATCCAGATCTGTAAAATGGGAATAATTATAACAATTAGCTCACAGGATTGTTGTAACATTCAATTAAGATAATGTATACAAAGTGCTTTACAAACTAAGATACTATATAAATGTCTGCTATTATTCTCTGAGAAGAGTTGACTCATTCTGCTATCTGGATAAATAACAGAAGGGACTTTTAAAATTCTGTTATTTTCCTTTTTTTTTTTTTTTTTTTTAGATTTTTTGGCAAGGTAAATGGGGTTAAGTGGCTTGCCTAAGGCCACATGGCTAGGTAATTATTATTAAGTGTCTGAGACCATATTTGAACCCAGGTACTCCTGACTCCAGGGCCAGTGCTATCTACTGCGCCACCTAGCAACCCCTACTTTCTCAATAAGAAGTTTTCTCTACGCATTTAGTCAGGTCCAGCTACTCTTCCTGGCCTAAGAAAATGGAGCTTCTTTGCCACATCCTCACAGGATACACTAAATATGGCAGTGGTAGAATTAAAATATTTCACTATCATGTCTGATGAGAATACATAACTACAGAAACAACATGTTGTTCCATTTTGAGTCTACTTAGTGTATTAGCTTCATCCACAAATGTACTTACGGTGATTAGATTATTTGGCTGGAATACCACTACTGGGTCTATACCCTGAAGAGATGATGAAAAAGGGTAAAAAGATCGCTTGTACAAAAATATTGATAGCAGCCCTGTTTGTGGTGGCAAAGAATTGGAAATCAAGGAAATGTCCTTCAAATGAGGAATGGCTTAGCAAACTGTGATATATGTATGTCATGGAACACTGTTGTTCTATTAGAAACCAAGAGGGACGGGATTTCAGGGAAGCCTGGAGGGATTTGCAAGAATTGATGCTGAGTGAGATGAGCAGAACCAGAAAAACATTGTACACTCTAACAGCAACAAAGGGGTGATGTTCAACACTGAAGGACTTGCTCATTCCATCAGTGCAACAATCGGGAACAATTTTAGGCTGTCTGCAAAGGAGAGGGCCATCTCTATCCAGATAAAGAGCCGTAGAATTTGAACAAAGTTCAAGGACTATTCCCTTTAATTTTGAAAAAAAAAGCAGATATCTTATTGTCTGATCTTGTTATCTCTTAGACTTTATGTTTCTTCTTTAAGGATATGATTTATCTCTCATCACACTCAATTTGGATCAATGTACAACATGGAAACAAAGTAAAGAATGACAGGTAGCTTTCTGGGGGGGTGGGAAGCAAAGTAAGATTGGGAGGAAAATTGTAAAACTCAAATAATATCTTTAATAAAAAAAAATTTTTTTTGAAGATTATTTGGCTGGGCCAAGTTTCCTATAGGCCTATTATCTCCCCTCAACTTGTTCATGGGTAAGACCATAGGAATCATGATATTTCATCTTCCTAGTCTATAAGACTATACTATAAATGGACAGTAAGGTGCTATGTCTAACAAATAGATTGAGCATTGGCTGACATAGTTTCTAGATCTTTTCAGTCTCCTACTTTTGCTGTCTATTTTGCATGGCTTAAAATTCTAAGAGAAATAGTCATTAGGTTCATGCTTTTTTGGTCTCTTATTTCCCAGTTTTCAAAGTTGATAATTTGTTTAAATAAGTCAGACTGGAGCTGCTAATCACATGCATCATGTCTCATTGTCATCACTTCTTTATAATTCAGTATTGATTCCGAGCTTTGTTCTAATCAGTCATTAATCTGACTAGTCATAGGAAGCTGATTCCAAAATGACTATGTTGACAAAGAATCATTTCTAAATAATTAAGATATAGTAAATTTCCTGTTTTGTGCTCTTTCGTTCTTATCATAGCCACACCTGCTAGCTCTCTTCTTAAAGAAAATATTCATTATATTCGTGTATGAGCTTTCTGAGTTGGTACTTTTTCATTTCATTTTCCAGCATAATTTTCCCATCTTTCCCTGTGATCATCTGCACAGTGAAGTCTTTGGCTATCAAGTTATATATTGTCTTAGTTTGAAGTACCTAACAGAATTTGTCTAAGCTTTGATTCCCTTCCTTGGCACATAAACTGGAATTATATTCCCAGGGGTCAATTTGCTGCCTACGTGGGCATGGTAAGGTGAGATGATCAAGAGTCTGATAAAATGATGTTTCACGTTGGCTTTGAGCACATGTTGAAACCAATTTTACCACATTTTCTACTTTCTTTCCTTCTCAAGAGGAAATGGGTCAATATGGGCACGCTTCAGTTCCTCCAGTTGAGTATCCGACAAATGGTCATTGCACAGAGTTGTCACTGGACAACAAGTGTCAAAAATTAAATTAATGCATATAGATATTCTAAAAGCTATTTGATTCTTAGCACCCTCTGAATCACATTTGGGAAATTCTGACTTACTTTCAATGATCCTAAGCTGCTCAACTCAGTCAATGGACAAAGATTATTTCGTTTATATACACACACACAAATATATACACTTACATACATATAAAGATGTGTTTTAGAACAAATAGAATAATGTTTGAATATTGATAACTGTGTGACTCAACCCTTACCCTCTTTTTTCTGCTGCTCTCCTACCATTATTATGGAAAAAGTGAAGGAACTCACAAGACTGAGGAATATTTGTATCTCTCTGTGTTTTACTGGTCTACTCTATTTCATGAAGGCTGTGGCACCAGAGTACACACTGACACAGGTTCTACCAGTCCAGAAAATCTTTGGGTTTAGTTTCAACAAAAGACTGTCTCCGTTGTCTAAGAACCAGCCCACAAAGAGAGAGGCCCATCACCAGTGGGTTGGTAACTTGATGGCACATTTTTAACCATGGCAGGCAAAAAAATAAAGATCAAAATGTTCCTAACTCCTATACAGCTCCCTTCTTCTACTTCTGCAGTACTGGTGGGAGAAAGGCAAAAAAATGGAGTGGATGCTGCTAAGAATCACACTTTCTTAGACTAACTACAAACATGATTTTAGCTGGTGACACTCTGACTGAAAGATGCTCATTGATTCTATAACCAGTGAATCAGCATATTACCAGATTAATTGAACCAACTTTGATGTTCTTGCATCCAGAGCATATAGGGGAGCTGCAGCTAAATGGAAAGATAGCTCATGGTTCTCCTTGAAGAGACAAATAAAGCAGTTGGAAGAGTAGCTTTGTAGTGTGCTCAATGTCTCAAAAAATATCATTTAGTGAGATACTTGGTCATCTTCTGTTTTGCACCTAGAGTATCAATATCTGTGCTGAGGATAAAGAGGTAAAGTTAAGTCTATGAAGCAACTAACTAGCCCTTTTATACTAAGTTAATAAATACTTTGAAACTTGGAGGGGGCGGCTAGGTGTCTCAGTGGATAAAGCACCGGCCCTGGAGTCAGGAGTACCTGGGTTCAAATCCGGTCTCAGACACTTAATAATGACCTAGCTGTGTGGCCTTGGGCAAGCCACTTAACCCCATTTGCCCTGCAAAAAACCAAAAAAAAAAAAGAAAGAAACTTGGAGACTTCAGTTCAAAGGCAGGTAGAGGAGGAGATGGAAAAAATTTGTTGTAAGATATGGTTCAAGACTAACAAATTAAAAAGGACAATGGATTACAGACTATTCAGATGCCTATTACCTGTAGGTCATGAAAAATTATTTATAGAAGAGTCAGAAGCCATTTTTGAGGTCAAACTTGGCAAGAGTTAAATACTATTTAAAAAATAGGCAATTTACTATATCTTAATAGTTGAAAAATGACTAGTCACTGTAATTTCTACATCTGCTATCTGTATATAGTCATACCATCACCAAGTTAGAACAAGTCCAAATCAATATCAAACTATAAGGACAAAGTTAATGATAACATAGACAATTACAGCACCCACAGTCTGACTTAGTTCTACCAGATATTAACAATAACAAACAGGGAATGGATAAAGGAAGAGACATTAATGCAAATCATCACGAGTTCTATTTAACTGATATGAAATAATTGCAACAGTGAGAAGTCCAAGGGAGTTTAAAAAACAACCCAGGTCTGCCAGTCAACAGTTGTTCACCTTGCAAAATGGAGAGGCAAGGCAGCCAAGGGCAACAATAGTTTACAATATAAGCTCATTTGCAAAATATTGCAGAAAAGGCTGGTAACGGAATACTAGCAGTACTGCCTCATAAAACAGCTAAGAGCAGTGGAGGGAAAAACGAGTCTGCAGAAAGCTTGGCATGCAACCCAACTAAGCCAGATGATCCCAACAGCTTTCACAGAGGAAAGAGATGAAAAAATGGAACAAATTTGACAGCATTTTTTATAGCAACCAATTTTCATCATTGATGACAGTAGAACATTTATAACACCTCAGTCCTCAATGCGCTATATGAGGGAGTAGATATGGCAGTGGAGACAACAAAATCGCAAAGAGCAGCTGAAATAGACCAAGTACATACAGAAGAGATCCATGCTGGAGGGAAAACAATTCTGAAAGCACTGAAGGATCTACTTTCAAGATATTTGAAGGAGAGGCATATACTGAAAGATCTAAAAAAAAATCACAAATAGTATGATTACCCAGAAAAAAGATGATTTAGAAGATATCCATAACTATTGACACCCATACTTTCTCATTTCTATAAAATCATGTTGAAAGGTATCCATAGAAGATTCATGGTCAGGTAATAGGCAGGCTTTCAGAAACAATTTTCCAAAGCAAACCTCATGCCACCAGTTAACTGAAAGTATTATGAATACAATATCTCAATGTGTTTACTGGTTGTTGATTGTAAAAAAATTAACCACAGAACAAAAATTCAGTCACAAATCCAGGTCTGTTCCCCAATTCTACAGATGAGGAAACCAAGACTCAGAAAATATGTCTTGCGAGACCTGGTCAAGGTCACACAGCCAATAAGGAGCAGAAGTGGGGTTTAAATGTAGGTCTTGTTCTCACTGATAACCAGCCTGCTTCTTCTCCATTAAAATGGGCTCTGCAAACAGACAATAAACTGGGCCCAAAGGAATAGGAGGAAGGGAGGACTCAAAAAGATTCAAACTAAGTCAGTACTTTTTAAAACCATATCTGTATTTTGGGAAAGGAATAAAGTCAACAAATTTAACTAATACTTAATAAGATGTTTCACTACAGTTGGCTATCACTTCTACTGTATAATTTTTTTTATTTACTGCTGATGGATCCCCTCTCCCAAATTCCACAAAGATAGTATCCCAAGCATTCTCTGTTCTCCTAAACCACCCGCTGGCCCCACTAGCCTTCCACTTCTTGACTGAAATAGGCCTGAGCAATTTCAGATTTCCTCCTCCAAAAATCTCTGTGCCCTTCACCCCTTCTTCCCTGTTCCCTGTTTGTCTCCGAGAAAGAGGAATACATCTAACCTGTGACATACAGCCCATCTCCATTTACATGACATTTCATCTACTTACCCCTTTTTTCCCCCCTCGTAAGAAAAATCATCCCCCCCAAATAAAGTCCTCTCTTTTATAATCTTAAAAAAAAAAGCCTTCCCTCAGTTCTGCTATTTTCTTCAAGCTAGGGTTCTATCACTCTCCCCTCCAGGGTTAAACAGAGTTATTGATGTCCTTTGCTTTTTTTAACTTTAGGAAAGGGTTTATTTTGGCACCAGAAAATTAGCTGCAGCTCAGGAGGGGTATTAGTGGCATCCCACCATTTAGAAATACAGCTGTGTTTGTCTCTGCCATATGGTAATGAAAAAATGCTAATGAGGATAACTGTATACTTTTCGGTTCCCCTGCATTGTTGCAAAGTAAAAATCCCAACAGCTATACAAATAACAACTTCTTGATAGACTTAGCCGATTAGAGAAATTGATATTCTATCCCAAAAGGAAGAAGAAGATGAAGTAATTCAACTTCAAGATTGAGATTAATCTTAATTTTCGGATTAAGAATTAAAGACAAATTTTATGCTCAGCAAGAGGAAACAATCAGTCTTCATGTCCATTCTAGATTCCTGATACTCATGAGGGAGGCAAGAGTTGACAGAAATTTAGGTGACCCAAAAAGTCTTTTGCAAGGTGAACAGTTAACATGACTGGTCATTAATGGACATACCTTGATGATTTCTTTATTTTTTTTATAGTTTTTGCAAGGCAATGGGGTTAAGTGGCTTGCCCAAGGCCACACAGCTAGGTAACTATTAAGTGTCTGAGGCCGGATTTGAACTCAGGTCCTCCTGACTCCAGGGCCAGTGCTCTATCCACTGCGCCATCTAGCTGCCCCGATGATTTCTTTAGATGAAGTCTCACAAACCCTTAGAAGGGCAGTGTGGTATAGTGAAAAGACTATTAGAAACAATAAACAAGATTAAAAGAAACACATTGGACTAGAAGGCAGACTTAAGATCTTGGCCAAGATCTAGAAAGGGGTGTAGAACTCAGCCAGCAAAAGCCCCCTCCAACTTTAACAGACAGGAAAATCTCATGCAATCAAAATAAGCGATTTGTCCAAAGTCCTACAGGAGATAAAAAGCAGAAGCATGATTCAAATTCAGAATTCTCCAACTCCAAATCCAGGATTCTTTACCCTGAGCCATGCTGCCCCTCCTATACATAAAACATCTATCCCCTTGCAGCCAAGGTTGTAGATGAGCCCCATCCAAACTGAGCTAAACTGGTCTTTGGTCAGCAAATATATGGTCTATTCCCCAGACCAAGCTCTAAAGACTTTCTCCCTTGTTAGGGACTAACAGAGCTCTAGTGAACCACAGAAATTCTAGTGACCTCCTTCCCATGATAAAGCAAAACTTATGGAGAAATAATAAACAGCTCAGAGTTAGATGTTTCTTAATAACTCAACCCAAAAGAAGAAACCACAGGTCAGTGAGGTTAAATGACTTGACCAGTGTCATACTTCCAGTTAAATGACAGAACAAGCACTGAACCTAAGGTCTCTTGAGATTCCTGGGTGTTCATATTTTGTTTTCACTTCTTGCAAACACTAAAATTAAAGAAGGTTTAAAACAAAAGCTAGAAGAGAAATATGACCATTCAAGAAAAATAAAATCAATATGTGGAATCATTCAAACTGTACTATGACAAACCAAAAAAGAAAAAGGAAAAAACCCCAACCCCTGTAAGTACTGCCTTCTCCCAGGGTCAGAGTCCTGATCATACTGTCTTGCTTGGACATCTATGTCAGAATCTGAAGGAACCTTAAAGAGATTTAGTCTAATCCCTTCATTTTACAGTAGAGGAAACTGAGCTCCAGAGAGAAGAGACTTGCCATAGCTAGTATCAAAGGTAGGACACAAATTGTTTACAAGTAACTGTTTTCCCACTTCCTCGTGGAATATAAGAGTGAGTTACTAAGAAAACTAGCTTTGTTGGTAGGATGAAGCCAGGAAGACTCCCTTCCATCAGAAAATGGGCTGTCATTGATACATAGTTTAGGGCATTCCTGTGGCCTTTTACAATTGCAGCACCTCTATTTAAATGCCCGCTTTAAGTGTCTTATCCTGTAATTACATCTGGAACACTGGGTATAGAAGACAGCATCTTTCAATAGCTCAGATTGGAACCCATTTAAATTGCCACCCTCTCTCCAGTGCCATAAAGGTCAAATTATGTATTCTGGTTTGCACAAGAAAGCAATAAATGGCAAGGTTCCATATAGAATAGTATTTAGCTCCCTGAGGTATTTGGGTATTCCCCAGGTAGATCAGACACAGCTTCTTCCATTGCCTGGCACTAAAGAATCATGGTGGAAGATAAATTCTATGATTCAAAATGTATTAAGATGAAGAGGTAGTTGGTAAACATTGCTCTGAACAGCAAGGTATGCCTATAAAGTCAAGGAGGGGAAGCTGATCCAGTCAAAGGAAACATTTCATGAGACTGTCATCTACTTTAGTTTTAAAGCTTCCATAAGATGTAATGATAAAAGGGCCAATGATGCATTGCAGGCAGGTGATATGAACCCTTGCTAAACCAATTAAACTGTCAGTGCACTACAGTTTCACATTCTACACCCCAAATTGGGTCACCTTAGGTCTGTTAATCACTTAGGATTTTTATCATTGATGCAAAATCAATTGGCAATTTATAATCTTACATTTCATTATGAAGGTATATTCTACTGCAGCAAAGTTAATGGAATAATATGGGGAATTAGAAGTCCATTCACTTGCCTGTGCTCAAGTGGAGTCATAAAGGAACAAAATCAATCGTTTTATCTCATGTATTTGATGGATAGGATCATGTACCTGAAAGCATTTATGGGCGTGGGCATAATTCTGAATAATAACAATGAAAAGAATATAAGAACAAATGGGAAAACTGACACTGAAGGACTATCCTCGCCACCTTTCATTTCAGAGAAGAACTTTTTCAGGACACTTAAGGTTTAGTATTAAATTCCTAGTAACAACAGGATAAGGGTTGTTGTTTAGCTGTTTTTCAGTTGTGTCCAACTCATCACCATCCCATTTGGAATTTTCTTGGCAAGGTTACTGGAGTGATCTGCCATTTCCTTCTCCAGTTCATTTTACAGATGAGAAAACTAAGGCAAATAGGGTTAAATGACTTGTCCAGGGTCACACCATTATTACGTATCTGCGGACAGATTTGAACTCAGGGAAATAAGACTTTCTGACTCTAGGCCTGGTACTCTATCCATTGCAGTGCCACCTACATGCTGGATGGGAATTCATCTGTTCTTAAAATCAATAGTACAGAGCCAAAACAAGGGCAGGGTTACAGACTTTGACTCAAAGCACTGAAATTTAGAAAGTGCTAATAGAATTTTCCAGTTTTCCAACACTGTAGAAAATACTGAGCCTAAGATCTAGATAGCAAGAATAATTACTTAAAATAGGTAGCCACCAGTTTGTGCTTTCTCCTCCAGTCAATGTCCAGGTAAATTCCTTGCAAGCCTCACTCTCCTGACAAAGATCCTTTCTTCCTCTTCTCCTTCATCCAACAGCATTGGTCTTATCATGCCTCAAGGCAATGATTACCACTACCTTACCCCAGTGTTCAGTTCCATTTCTCCCAGACACACAAATTGCTAGTTACAGTTCAGCTTTTGCAAACTTTGAGTTTACATGGCATTATGTATAGTCTTCCAAAATGTCAGAGTTGGGATAGATCTTAGAGCTCCACTAGTTCAATCTCTTCATCTATGAGAGGAGAAAACTAAAGTCCAGAGAAGGGCAGTGACCTTCTTCAAGATCACACTGCTAGTGGTATAGTCAATACTAAAATTCAGCCGTCTACATTTATGATCCAGTGATCTTTCTACTACTCTGAGCAGACTGGGAAATGGCATGGTATAATGCAAAGGGCATAAAATGGAAATAGACCCGTGTCAATGAACCTGGATTAAACTTGGACACTTATTAGATGACCTTGAACAAATCCCTTCATGTTTCTGAGTCTTGTTTCTTAGTCAAAAAATTGGGGGAAACACTTGTACTTCCCAATTTAAGAGTTTGTGAGAGAAAACCCCATTGTAAACTGAAAAGGGATGAAATCTAGGATTATGTTGTGGGAAGTGGAGTTATAAGCTTAATTTCTTTAATATTAACTTTCATTTGGAAATACCTTTCCTTTTATCTCCAGGACAAATATGATACTACCTTTGGAAAAACCAATAGCAATAATAAAATACACATGACAAATCCTTGCTTTTGGTGCTCATTAGCACAGTGGAAAACAGAGCTGTTCTCCTAAGATCATATAGCTAAACAAGAGCACAATTAACATTTCAAATACATAGCTCCTGTTTTCTGCTGTATACTCAGCAGGGCTTCAAGTATAACCTTCCCTGCTGACTATTAACCAGACTTGTAAATACTTAAATATTAACTCAAAGCAGATGTGTGCATCTGCTAAGAAGGATATGTACCACTGAATTTTTTGAAGTCTAGAAGCTCAGTGTTGATTTAGTTCAGATACTCATTAGAAGGTAGGTGGGTCATCGCACTTTATTTGTCTTCATGGTTTATGTTCCAGCATTCCTAAGGTGCATGGACTACAAAGGCTCTTACTGGCCATCTAGCCCATTTCCTAACTGCCTAAGATAGCTGTCTACAAATACCCAAGTGGTCATCCAGTTTTTGCCTGAAGACCTCCAGGGAGGGGGGGGACCTACTTCAACTTTGGCCAGCTCTAATTACAAGGCACCCATTCATAGCACCAAACCTCAATTTCCATCCATTTCTCTAGGTTCTGTCCTATGGGTCTAAGAAGAATCAGTCTAATCCCACGCCCACATAAGAGGCCTTCAAATACTTTAAAAACAGCTATCATATCCCCTGAATCTTCTATGGGGCTCAAATTCCCAAATCTTTCAAGGGAATCCTCATAGAACTTCCTCTTGGAGACTTTTAATATATCCTGTTTCCCCTCTTCTGAATGCCTTCTAGCTCATCAAAACCCTTCCGGACACATAGGCCTCCAAAGTGAGCACAATACTCTAGCTCCAGTCTGGCCACGACAAAGCAGACCAAGACCATCCCCTCCCTCATGCTGGACATTATTCCTCTCTTAATCACATTAGCCTTGCTGGTTGTCATATTGCACTGTTAACTCCTAGGGAGCTTGTGGTCCTCTATTGCCCCCTGGGGGCAGCTAGGTGGCACAGTGGATAGAGTGCCAGGCCTGGAATCAGGAAGACTCACCCATCTCCCTGAGTTCAAATCCAACCTCAGACACTTAATAGCTGAGTGAACCTGGACAAGTCATTTCGCCCTGTTTGCTTCAGGTTCCTCTTCTATAAAATGAGCTGGACAAGGAAATGGCAAAACACTCCAGTATGCTGACCAAGAAAATCTCGAATGGCGTCATGAAGAATCATACACAACTGAACAATATCATCTCCTGAACTTTTTCAGATGAACTTCATTTTAGTCATGCCTCCTCCATCTTCTAGTAAAGAAGCCAGGGGATTTTTTGGAACCAAAGTATAAGACTTCACACTACTCTCTACTGAATTTAACCTTGTTCGTGCCACTCATCATTCTAGTATGTCAAAATATTTCTAGAACCAAATTCTTTAATCCAATGTTAGTAATTTCCCCCTTTGTGTCGGACAGAAGTCTGATAAGCATTTTCCCTACGCCTTATTGAAAATAATTTAAGAATATCAATCAACAGCAGGATAAAGAAAGATCCCAGAGGATCTTTTTCAAGTTGACATAAAGCCTTTAGGTTTTTAACTAGGGTCATTGAACTCCTCCTCAACAATAGTACAAGGGGCAGCTAGGTGGCGCAGTAGATAGAGTACAGGACCTGAAGTCAGGCGGACCTGAGTTCAAATCCCACCTCAGGTACTTAATAGTTGCCTAGCTGTGTGGCCTTGGGCAAGCCACTTAACCCCATTTGCCTTGCAAAAACCTTAAAAAAAAGAGTAGCATGAGAAACTCTTTTTCAGGTACATTGTTAAAATTGAAGTAAACTTCTAGAAAAATATATAGACACATAAAAACAATCCTCCTAGTGTACCTATCCAGGAACCCAGCTCAAAAAGAAAATTAGCATACTCTGGCATGATCTCATTCTATGGGCTGTCACCATTTCTTTCTCTACATGGACTATTAATATTCTTTTAATAATATATTCTGCAATTGTTTCACAAATGAAAAACAAAGTCACTGGCCTACAGTTGTCTTATTCAATTTGATTTTCACTGGAACTTGTTCCCTAAAGTTTTCAATCTCCACCAGTCCCCAAACCAAAGCTATCCTAAAGAACACCTGATTTGAGGGCACATTTTGTGCTTTTGAGCCAAAGCCTCAGAAGTATTAATCAGATATGGGGACCATAATCTTTTTTTTTTATTTTTTTCTTTTTAATTTGATGGTATTTTTTCCAATTACATATATAGTTTTAAACATTCATTTTTGTAAGATTTTGAGTTTCACATTTTTCTCCCTCCTTCCCCTCCCCCAAAGACAGCAAGCAATCTCATATGAGTTATACATGTCCAATCATGTTACATATGTTTCCACATTAGTCATGCTATGAAAGAAGAATCAGAACAAAAGGAAAAACCATGAGAAAGAAACAACAACAAAAAGTAAAAATAGTATGTTTCAATCTGCATTCAGAATCCACAGTTCTTTCTCTGAATGTGGTTGCTATTTTCTGGAGACTATAATATGGAAGAATTTTACTAACTCATTGTTGTGAACCTACGTTCTCACTGTCCAGGACTGTAGATACAATATGGGGAAGGTCATAAATAAATACTATAGACCCGAGGCCATCACTTGGAAGTTGCTTTTTTTCTCTTGTACTAAGAGTTCTTCCAGGGGTGGCTAGGTGGCACAGTGGGCCCTGGAGTCAGGAGTACCTGGGTTCAAGTCCGGTCCCAGACACTTAATAATTACCTAGCTGTGTGGCCTTGGGCAAGCTACTTAACCCCATATGCCTTGCGAAAACCTAAAAAAAAAAAAAAAAAAAGTTCTTCCAATCAACCTGATGAGCTTTTGGAACTTTTGGAAGCATCTACCATAGATGAAATGTAGATATGTATGTGATCACTGGCACCTTGAGAGGATTAAAGACAACTCTTTATTAAATCTAAATTACTGAGGCTAGCTCAACATAAGTAGTTTGATCTATTGCAGTAAGCCCTTGGCATCTGCTACAGGATTTTTTTTCCAGCAACTGGGATTCTCCCTAAATTACCTGGGAATTGAATTCTCATCAGAAAAGCCACCCACTTGGTTCTGGTATCTAAAAGCAGTCTTCACCGAGGACTCTCAGCTTTTTTTTTAAGCTATTCTCTTCTTCCTTTATTCTAAATCAAGGGCTCTTAACCTTTTGGGTCATGGGCCCCTTTTTATGAAAGTTATAGACTACTTTTCAGAATAATGTTTTAAGAGTCAGAAAATAAAAGATATGGAGATTTGAAAAGAAATCAATTATATTGAAATAAATATGCAATATTTTCCATCCAAGGTCACAGACCCCCTGAAACCAATCCATGGATCCTAGGTTAAAAACCCTTGTTATAAAGGAAGCACACAAGAGGGGTGTCCCTTTCCCCCTAAGAAGAGCTATCTTGAAGCAGAGGCAGAGAAATGCTTACCCACATGGCCAGAGAGGAAAGAGTTCCTAGATGCTTCTGCCTCTGTCTTTCTTTTCTGAAGACAGGTCAGAGAATGAAGACATGAGAGTGTACTTACCCAGTCCAAGAGACACTGGTGAGTGGAAGGATAAAGGAGATTTCTTGGGCAGCACTAATCTCAGGGATTGCTTCAGGAGTAAACCCAAGTTTTAAAGTTTGGGCATATGTCCTGGACAGAGAAAGGAAGTATCCTGAACAGTATACCTTTTGGAGATAGAATATTGTACATATGGGAATGAAGGAGGAGCAGCAGCAAGGAACTAAAGATATGACATGAGGGAACCTCATGCAAATTGGAACCTCATTACCACCATTTCACTATTATTCCGACAGTTCAGGACCAATGAGAAGTGGGATTGCATATCTAGTAGCTCTAAAGTGTGTTTCTCCTCTTCAGGTAGCCTAAGGACTCAGAGAATCTCTTTGGGTATAAAGAGAACACGATGAATTACTGAGGTATTGCCCTTCTGAGTAGAATCCAAACCACAAGGTGGCACTACAAGGCTGAGAGGGGGTAAGGCATTGTGAAGGGTGCTGTGGGGAAAGGGGATCCACTGGAGAGAAAAAAAAAAGTGATGGTTTATGGGTTGATCCCTTTATATGTTTTCTACATTCGTTTGTGAACTCAGAGTGTGCTTGCCCTAGATTGTCCCATTGGCATCAATGATTGATTGAGGATTGATTGATTCATGGGCACTTTGTTCAGCTGAGAGGAGTCATTGGAATCGGCCTTTAAAAGGGGTAGCAACTAGAGAAGGAAACAGAAAACCAGGGCTAGGTAGCTGCTCACAGGAAAACAATGAAGTCAAGCAGACAAATACAGACTGTTGCCTGGAGGAAACGCTTCTAGTGCTCCATGCCATTCCAAGGGTGGCAATAGATGGGGGCAGTGTGTACTTCCTGGACCAAGTTGGGAAATGCAGATAGTCGAGCCAGTGGTAGAAAGAAGTGAAAGAGTAAAATAGAGGTCCTTGGATCAAACAAGAACTCGACCTAAGGAACAAAGATCAAAGATAGAACCATTACATGAGGGGCAAAACCTTTCAGGCATGAATTATATGGATTGTACAGGTCTTGGCAGGAGGAGGAGGGGGAGGGATAGGAAGGAAACTCTACTGACACTGAGTACTTTGCTCTTGTGGAGGACCTTAATCTCATTGAGGATATTCCAATAAAACAAGGGATTCTCTAAGTCCCTGGGGAAGGAGAGTTGACTTGACTGGTCATGGGTTTATAGGAGTCCTTTCCTCCTTCTTGCTAATCCTGAAGGCCTGTGTGAGAGCAGAATCCTTTTCTTTTTGTTGTGAAGACCTTCATTCCCAAATGAAATATTAGGGAGGGGCTAAGTAGTCAAAAAATGATTTGAATAAGGTCTCCAAATGTGAATCGTTAACTTTGGCTCTGGGTCATAGGTTTCATTTATGAAGCACTCTAACACCCATTCTCCCTGTTTTAGCCTCACAACAAAACTCCATAAGGTAATAGTATCCCCAATTTACAGGTGAAGTTGGGAATGACTCTACAAAGGTCACAAAGCTGGTCAGTAAAGCTGGGGCTTGGTTTATGCAGGGCAGTGGGGTAGCGGTGGCTTGCATGTCACACAGCTGGGTGATTGTTGGGTGTACGGGGCCAGATATGGGCTTGGGTGCTCCTGGCTCCAGGGCTGGTGCTCCGTCCACTGCGCCACCCGGCCATACCTACAATTGTTACTATTATTTTTTTAATTTTAATTTTAATTTTTCTCTCCCCTTTACTTTATCGCTCAAGTGAATCTATATATTTTGGAGGGAGGGGGTATTTTGTTTACTCTTAAACAAGAATATTTTATTAATGTATAAAAAATTGTACAAAATGACAATAAATAAATAAAAGAATATATATGAACTGCAATTGACACTCCTAGAACCATGTATTGATTCAACAGAATTTTTTGGTAATTGTGTGCTTTGGGATTATGGTAATCATTTTATAACCCAATGAAGTTGCATCTCCCAGCAGTTTTCTGATAAAGATCAATCTCCTTTAGCCATGTTCAATACATGCAAACTCACTTTAACACAGTAAAAATTAATTATATCTGTATCGAATTACACATGAAATGATTCAAAATGCACACATGACCAAGTCTCTGATGGATGCCATGTTGCTTTGAGAAAATATCTTCCCTAGATCTGAATTCCTTTGGATTTTGCTTTGGTTCTAATCTTCCTTTCTAGTCGGTGGCTTGGATTTTATCTTCTTGCATCTCTTCCTTTGAGCACACTAAGCAAACAGACAAGACTTATTCAAACCTCAACTCTCCTACTGGCTGGCAGTGTGATTTTTAGACAAATCGATCAGTCTCTTTAGGTCTCAGTTTCTTCCTCTGGGAAATAAATAAATGACCTCTAAGTTCTCTTTTTGGCTCTAAATATGAGGCTGTAGAAAACATCTTGGCCAAAAAAGAAAAAACAAAATCAGAACAACTGATACTTGGCACTCTACAGTCACTTATATAAAGGTGAAATTTACATTACAATAAAATTTATAAATTCATAGACTAACAAAGTTGAAAGGGCTTAAAGAAGGAACCAAGTTCAGAGAGGGATAGAAACCCATTCCATGAGATGGGTAGAGCAGGCATTCCTATTTCCCAAATAAGCAACATGAGACAAAAAGATATGGAGTATTTCAGAGGTTACAACTGCTAAGTAGCAGAATGGGAATGTCAGTCTGTGCCTTCTGACTCTGAGGCCATTTCTATTTCTATTACAACACATTAGAGAAGATATTCCACCCTGTAGGTGTAAGAGAATATGATTTCCACTGCAGCTTTACCACGTGTATAAAAAATGCAAGGGGAAAAAAGTGAAACTTTCTCAGCAGACCACTCTCTCAAAAAAAGGATAGCACTGAGGATTCCTGCTGCAGGATAAAGTCAGTCCAGTTTCTGATGTAACACTGGACTAAATGACAAGCTTTCAAAGAAAAATCCTCATTTTCTATTACTTTTTTAAACTTTGCTGCAATTTTTTTTAGGTTTTTGCAAAGCAAATGGCGTTAAGTGGCTTACCCAAGGCCACAAAGCTAGGTATTTGCTGCATTATTAAGATTAATTTTTCATGATACCTGGAAGGTTAAATTGTCTTAAAAGACTGCATTTATAAAAGTCATAATAATAAAATAAGAAAACGGGAGGTTATTTGACTCACTACAAGTGTGACTTTCAGTCGATATTTTCATGAGTATTTGTTACATATGGCACATGGCACAATTAACAATGATCATCATCACAGGCTCTAGATCTAGAAGCAACTTTCTAAGTGATTGGGTACAAACTCCATAATTTTACAAAGGAGGAAACTGAGTCTGAGAAAAAAGGTTCTCTCTCTAAACAAGGGAGCATGGAAAACTGCAAGAGTCCAGATTTGAAACTAATTCCTCCAATGCGCAGAGTCATAACTAATAGTAATAGGGGAAGGGAAGGGAATGAGCCCTTTACAAAGATCTCATTTGATCCTCATAATGGTCCTGGGAGGTAGATGCTATTCTTATCCCTGTTTTACAGTTGAGGAAACTGAGGCATAAGTTGGATGATGATCATTGTTAATTGTGCCATGTGCCATACAGCCAATGTCAGAGGTCAGATTTGAAAGCATGCCTTTCTGACTCCACTGACAGTGTTCTATACATTGCAGCACCACTTAATATTAACAGCACTTTAAAGTTTTCAGTTTCTTCATCTGGAAAATGAGTTGGAAAAGGAAATAGCAAATCACCAGCATCTCTGCTGAGAAAATCCCAAAGAGGATTACAATGAATAGGACACAACCAAAAATGTCTGAATATTGGGTGTTCAAAGAGTTTCACATATATTATTTCATTTGAATCTATTAACAGCCCTTTGTAAGTTAGATTCTGTTATTATCTCCATTGTACAGATGAGGAAACTGAGGCTGAGAATTTAAGTGATTTGCCTATGGTCACACAGCAACCCAACACCAAAGAGTGGTGGTATAGGGAAGGGGATAGAGATTCTAAACCAAATATTGATGACTTCCAGTCCAGCTTTCTATCTACTATCCTACCTCTGGGCACAAAAACACAAATTCCTTCAGAGGGCAGAAACAATTGAGCCTAGCACCCAGTAAGCAAGAATAATTAGTCAAAATGGGAAGCTGCCAGATGGCCTGCTTTCTCTGCCCTGCAGAACTAGTTACGTCACAGGTGAGTTCTTCCCAAGCAACCAAGTCTACACTGCTCCTCAATTAGTAGAAAGAAATGTTCCGCACATGCTGATAGCTTTGTCATAAAATATGTTACAGACTCTCACCTTGACTTTCAAGTACTAATAACAGCTTGTGAAAAATGAAAAGCCTTGAAGAATCACAATCTGAGAGACAATCACTGATCCTTTTTCTCTCAGACTTCAGGTCAAATCAAGTTCCTCAAAGGAAACCCAATAAAGGAAAGACATTTTCATCATAACAAAATAAATAATTCAGTTAGGTTCTGCATTATGATTGGCTACCTGATATATCAGAGACTTAGTAGCTGCTAAACTGATTCAAGATAACTTGATTGACACGAGCATCCTTTGACACTGACAGTTCCCAATGGACAGTAGAAATGACTATAAATAACCTCAAGCAACCATATTTATTCCTAATGGAAAATTTAGCACTTCCACAAGTCTGAGAGGGCTCAAAATTATGGCCTTTGGTTTATCTGGCACTAATGAAACAGTTCAGATTCACTGCCTTCCCCCTTAAGACTGATGCTGTAGGGCCTCAAATATTCTTGAGACAAACAAGAAATACTGCATTCACATTAAGTATAAAATTTTCAGAGTTAAGAAGAGGTTCCACAGATCATAGTGTTTGACAACCCTCATCTCACAGAGGAGCAAACTGAAGCGGGGAAAATGGCTTCAAATACTGGATCTATTGTTACCTGGGTGACCTTGAACAAGTCATTCAACCATCCTAGCTCTTAGCTTCTCCTCACCCCTTGTAAAATAAGAGAGTTACACTAAACAATCTCTACAATCCCTTCTTCCAGCACAAAACCCCTTAACCTTGTAATTTGTTCAAGGTCAGTGACCAAAGCCATAACCAGAAATCCCAGGCATTTGAGGTCAAATTCAGTTGATTTGGGGAGAAGCATGGGGGGGGGGGGGCAAGTACTATAAGGTATGACCACTCTTTCTATATATGAGTGAGGTAAACTGGAGAAAGAGAGCACAAGAACTAGGGAGCTTGGGAAAATGGGAGATGAGAGTATTCATAGAAAGCCAAGTCTACAGTAGAAATTACCATCAGTCAGGTATTGAGCATTCTGTGAAATGGAAGTGATTGGGCTACCAGAGATCCAGAGGCTAGAGTACACTCTAAAACAAGGGAAGGGATGGGGACAGAGGGGAACGTCTTTAAGATTGACTGTTAGTTTTATCATGCCCCTTGACATAAAGGACTGGAAGAGTTGGTATACGCTTTTGGGCCCCATCCCCTCCCCTCCAAACCCTCCATCAATTTTAAAGAGAATGTAACAAGAATGTAAGATCTCAGGAATAAGTTTCAGGAAACAGCACCAGAGATAATGAAAAGAACATGGAGGGAAAGGTCTAGTAGCACAGATTTAGAGCTGGAAAGGACTGCAAATATCATCTAATCCAATCTCATTTTACAAATAATAAAACTGAGGCTCAGAGAGAGAAAGCAATTTGTCCAAGGTCCACCAAATAGTAAGTGGTAGAGCCCTTAATTTGAACCCAGATCCTCTGATTATAGAGTTACTTACCTTTCAATTAAACCATGATAGAAGAAAGTTCCAGGGGGTATATTGGAAAGAGAGAGAAAAAGAAGATAATAACATAAGGAAGTCTAGGGTCAATTTTACTACAGAGAGGAGGGAAAGAGAAACTGCCCTCAACTGTCTGCACTACAGATCCTCCTAGATGATCCCACATTTATGGGAGAGAGGAAGTAGCTAGAGAGCTAGGCTGGGTCACTAATAAGATAAAATCCAATGCACTCTAATGGAAAGATAAAGAGGGTAAGAAATATCAGTCATGAAATGTCCAGGGATGTGAGAGGGTGGGCTAATGGGAGCAGGGGCAAGAATGTTATATCTGAGGCACAGGTCTCAGTGAGCCACCTCATTCTAGTTACATCTCTGTTAGTGACACAATGGGGACTAGAAAACAGATCTCCTATTTCTTAGTTCAATCCACTCACCATTAGACTTGAACACGTCCTCTGCACTAATACCCACACACATGCCTTCGGAATTACTAACATCCTTAAGACTACATAATTAAGACCACATTCAAGGCATAAAATTTTTGTTAGCCTCAATAGAAGACAAGGTCCAGAGAGGGTCTTTAGGGTCATCTCCTCTGACAGTGAAAGTTATAACAGCATTCAAATTGAGTGCAGTCTTGTACCTTATAAATTAACCCACCATTCTGATGTCCATCTGAAAATAATTGGGGGAGAGAAAGAAAAAACAACTCTACCTCTTTGGAAAGTCAAAGCCTCAGTGTCAAAAGGGACCTCACAAATGGATAAGATTACAAGTACAAACAGTTCTGTTATAACGAGACATATGTTCTAAAAAAGGACAATGTTACATGACCTCATGCAAAAAAACCTAAAACTAAACAAAAAAAACAAAAACACAAAACAGATTTTATGAGTACAATGGAATTATTTCATCATTTCTGTGAAGATCGGTTTGAATAATTATGGGCATGAATGAATTCATGCAAATGTACCAAGGTATCATGATTATATCAAATACTTGAAAATAAAGCACAACAATTTTTAAGATTAAAAAAAACCTTCATCAGTGACACATACAAAAGAGAAAAACTTAATAAAAATGGTAGCATAGTTTGACACATGTTAAATGGTTAAGAAATACATACACACTACAATAAATAGTGTCGGAAGCCCCAGGTCACAAGAGCAACTTGGCCAGGCCACAACTTCAGGCCTAGGGCCTCACGGCCAGAGGCCATAGCAGAATGGGGTGGGGATGGGAATAGGGGTTGTGAGGATCAGACCTTCTCAGCTTACAGCTCCTATGGTACCAGAAGATATATATATTAAATATGGCATTTTACCTTGACAAAAACCTGAAGTTTGCTTGGGAAACTGGGTGTCAGAAGGGTTGCAGCTTGTGAGTTATTGTGAAGCAGTACAGTTTTCTGCATTCTCATTCTTTTTCCAGAAAGAAATTAAGCAGAAGCAAAATTCCAAATTCACTTTATGCTTCCTAATATGCCAATAACTGCAACAAATGTGAGTTTCTGAAACATGTGTTATAGCAAAACTGACGGCTAAAATAATCTTCAGTACTATCAGTTGTTCTGACTTATTGTGCAGAGGCAGTAAGGATAATTCCGTTTCTATTCAATGTCACAAATAAGTTTCTATGCTTTCTGGCCAATGAATTATTTCCCACTCAGAAAATCTCTAACTAAAAAGCTTTGAAAGGGAGGGACTCAGAAGTCAACAAATGACTGCATTTGTTCCTGAGCACTCAAAAGAGGAAACATGTAGAATATTCCTGACCTTACCTTGCAAGCTGCCCCAACCAGCCACCTTTCTTTCCTGTCAATTCATGTCTCTCTAAATTTGAGCTAATTTTAGCAAAAAGTAATCTTTTAGAAACTAGGAGGGATGGGAATTCAGGGAAGCCTGGAGGGATTTGCATGAACTGATGCTGAGTGAGATGAGCAGAACCAGGAGAATACTGTACACCCTAACAGCAACATGGGAGTGATGTTCAACCTTGATGGACTTGCTCATTCCATCAGTGCAACAATCAGGCACAATTTGGGGCTGTCTGCAATGGAGAATACCATCTGTGTCCAGATAAAGAGCCGTGGAGTTTGAACAAAGTTCAAGGAATATTCCCTTTAATTTAGAAAAAAACTGATTATCTTATTGTCTGAACTTGCTATCTCTTGTACTTTATTTTTCTTCCTTAAGGATATGATTTCTCTCTCATCACATTCAATTTGGATCAATGTATACCATGAAAACAATGGAAAGACTGACAAATTGCTTTCTTTAGGGGGTGGGGGGAGGAAAGCAAGATTAGGGGGAAAATTGTAAAACTCAAAATAAATAAAATCTTTAAAATGAAAATAAATATATATATACATAAAAGAAAAAGGCAATCTCAATTAATGAAATGTGAATTATAGATTATTTTAAAGAAATATAGCTTTATCACTATAAACAACTAGAGGGATTTAAACCCATTGGTTAAAATGTTTCCAAGTGGAGGCCTTGCTAGGTTTGTCTTAATAAGCAAATAATCCACTGGGAATTAGAAGCATTATTTGCATATGCTTAATTAACGAGTTTTCTAAAGCATTTGAAGACAACTTGTTTTCTCAAGTAAATTAAACATGTCTCCTGCAATCTTAAATCTGCTAGTAATTTGGTCAGTCGACCCCCTCTTCATAATAATTCAATAGGAAACTTCAGCCTAAGTCAAAATAACACAAAATTCAGTGTAGTAACTAATACTGGAATCAGAGAACTCACTGGTGGACATTAAACAAAATATTTACTTCTTGGGTTTGTCTTTGCTATTTCATCATTTTTTCTGTGCTATAGATTTAGTCTTACAGGCATAGTGTGAATCACAACGTAAGAGTTGGAAATGAAAGAATCAGTATTAGGTCATTTGAAATTCCTTAAAGAAGTTGTTGTATGCAAAAATGAGGAAAATCATTCATGGCATCACAAAAATGCTCTCTATTATTTCTTGTATTCTGCACATACTTGGATATGCATGATAAAGGCTATTTAAGAATTTGAGAATACATCACCGTCAGGTCTAAAGAACTTCTACAAGCATGAAATTAACTGTGAGAGGAGGACACTATATTCTCTTTCCTCATTCGTCCTCTGGTCCCAGCCACCAGTCCTGTTTCTAACTACTCTTGGACTACAACCGGGAGGGGAGCAATGAGAGGCAGTGTGGTGTGGTAAAGACAATTACCTATGTGAATCATTTCCTAATTAACCGGAGCAAACTTATTTCAGTCACAAATGTTTTTAAAACCTTTCTACCCTAAGTAGACAGAAAGAACCAGAGTTCCATTCCATTCGTAACTGCTTTAGATCGCATCACTGTCCAACTCAGCAAGTTTCTCAAGAGCCAAATGCTATTTAAATCATTTTCATAATTCTGAAATGCCTGTAAGACAAGTCCAGGGTCTAATTATGCCACTTAAATTTGTTGAAGATGTTTGGGGGGGGGGGGGTGTTTTTTTTAACTTCAATAATGAAGAAGCCCAAGGGTTTTAAAACCCTAATAATCTAATAAACTTTGCTAAGTGAGCATTGTAACAGATACGCCTGGATGGGATTTGTAAATGCCAGACAATTTCCCCTGATCTTTATCAGTGAAAAGAAGTCTAAAGCTTTGGCAGGAAGAAATTAAACTCGGCGCAAAATAATACCATCTGGCCAAATGGCATTGGTCAGACCAGCAATCCCAGTAGATGTCAAACTGCAGAGGATTGAAATGAACTCTTCAAGCAGCATGTGTGTATGTGTTATCTTTTATGAGGTGTTAGGAAATGCTGCTGTACTAGTATATCATGATAAGACTTCCTCTACTAAGCCTCCTACTAGGGAATCACTGATATAATAAAACAGATGCTAGATTCGAAACCAGAAGACCTGGGTTCAAATCTCAACTCAACCCACTAGTTGTGTTACCAAAAAATCATTTGACCTCTCAGGAGCTTAAGATCTAAAAAAGGAGAGAATGAGATGAGATGATCACTTAGGTCCATTCCAACTCTCAAGTTAAATGATCCACTTGTATATACAGAGCCATGTTAGCCACTGGGACTAAACAGATACCTAAAAATGGGTATAAGGAACAATATGACATCGAATTTAGGCCGGATTCAACCGAGTACTGTTTGAGACTTCATCTACAGAGGCTGGATGAGCAGGAGATACATTCTGTGAGGAAGAAAATGGTGGCAAGCAACATTCTCAAGCTATCCTGCAGGTTACCAATGTTGAAGTTCCATCATACTATTAGGTTCACTTAGGAAGAAGTCTCATCATCCAGTTAGAAAGGTCTTAGAAACAGGAAACACTTTTCCCCAGTTGGAGGGAAACACACTGTAGAAATAGGATAAAATCTCACCAATTGGGAGGTAAGACCTATTAAAATGGGTAAAAATTCCAACTTGCAATTTTGTTCAAAATGTATTTATTACTTTCAGCCTCATGTGGTACCAAGGAAAACTTTTCCTTAGAGTAAGGAAAAGAAGGACTTGAAATTAGCATAATGTATAATCCAAATGCATTGTTTTCAAGTTTAGAGAACAGCTTTTTTCCTTAAGGAGGTTCATCACCCCCTGCAAAGATTTCATTCTTAAGCTATCTTATTGCCCACATCCTACTCAACAATTGTGTGGTAGAACACTATTGTTCACCTGTTCTACTGGAACATTCTTCTTTCTTCAGTCATGTGACTTTGGACAAGTTGTGCTGGATGGCTGACCTGTAGTTCTCTCCTTTGTAAAATAATGGAATTGGTTCACAGAGGGTTCCAAGATCCCTTTCCATCTTTTCTACCACTCCTCTGTGTCCTTTTTCAGGCTTCTCTTCCTTTTCATTGGCATTCAGTCATGACTTTTTCCACTGGTACCCTGATCCTTTTGCTCTCTCCTTCACAGTTTAACCATTCTTTTGATTTCAACTGTCTACCTCCTCTAAGCTTATTATTTTTAAATCTACATCTCTAGACTTGTATACTTTTTCCATATTTCCAACTAAATATCAGCTATCAGCAGGTCACTTTTTTTATTCTTAACTGTTTTCCAAAAGTTCTGATCCTTCAGATTATCCCTAATGAACAGATACCGAAATTAAGGCTTGAAGAACCTTTAAAGTGACATTGGTTAGGTGGAAAGCGGAAAGGTTGTATAGCAAATGATGGGGCCTATATGAAAACAAATCATGATCATAAAATAACTATGACCAGTAATTATTTCAGGCTGGAAAGACGATATGGACCAAGAGTGGGAAGACACAAGCTATGCTGGGAGGACAATCAATACATCAGTTTGGCTGCAGTTCAGATAAGAGAATAAAGTAAAGCTAGAAGAGTACGTTGTGATTACACTGTAGAAGGTCTTGAAAGCTAGGCTAAGGGCAACAGGAACTAAAGTTTGTGAGAAGGTGAACAATACTATGAAAACTGTTATTGGAAGATTAATCTAACAGAATGAACAAAATCTGTTGGAAGAAGAAATGGGAAGAGTCTAGAGGTAGGGAGAGCATCTAGGAGGTTACTTCAATAATCCCAATTCCAGACCGACAATGGACATTGGATCTGAGCTAAGGGAGTTTTAATGAATCAGTGATCTCATCAGTATGAGCATGTCCAATTCCATTCCCTGACCCCTACTCTGCTAAAGAATATAGAAAATGGGCTCCTGTATGATTCTTTTCCATATTTTCTTTTGAACTTTCCTTAAAAGATTCAACCAAAATTCCAAAGGCTATCCTTTGAGTCTTTTTGTACAAACCTACCACTTGGATAGTTTATCCAGCGTCGTTCATTCTTGTCACATGACTAGTCTATCTCCTTTTCAAGTTCCAGGCATGATAAGAGAAAAATCAACAAGACTTCAGGACTAACCAGATGTGGGGAATAAGGGAGAAATAGTTTCGGCTCAGAGAATATCAGCCTTAAGAAACAATCCGGTTTTATTTTCTTATCTGGGTTTTTTCCCCTCAGTAAGTAAAGGGGGGGGGGGTACTGGTACATGATTTTTGGATGAAAATTTCAAAATAAAGAGCATTTAATTATTTTTTAAACCCTTAGAGTAGGGACTGAAGTTCTGATTTCATTGGTATCGGGAAGTTAAGAGAAAAGTAAACTCCCTCTAACAGTACAGATCAGCACTCTCTGCAATTTTAAGTCAGCCCAGTGAGGTTAAGAGATTTACCTAGGGTCAGACAGACAGGATGTGTCAGCGCCAGGAACTGAACCCAGGTCTTCCTGACTCTCCATCCACCAAGTCATGCGACCTCTCATTAGCCCCAGAAAAAAAAAAAAATCAATGAAACAAAAAGGTCTTATTTCTGTATTACCATTCCTATTTTGGATAGAGAAAAGATTCCTTTTACTATACTGGTAGGAGAATTCAGGTCTCTAAGACATATGGATCATTACCCTAATACCAAGCAGAACAACTCCATGAGATAAACAGAGGAGGAAAAACATATGGTTTTTTTAAGTACACAAATTCCAAGCAGGGAAGAGTAATGCAAAATCACTCAAAACGAAATTGGTATTTTCCTTTTTTGAGTGCAGGGACAATGACTATTTCCTTTACTTAGAGCCAGTGGATGCTTATGCCGATGATGATGTCAGGATTGAAAAGTTACAGTTGGTATGAGTAAAGGTTATTAGACCATCTGCTGTACCATTAGAAGGGATCTTTGAGATCTTGTTCAATTCCCTCTTTTAAGAATGAGCAAACAGAGGCCCTGAATGTTTCTCTGAACCATTTTTCCATCTTCTAGCTAACTCTAAAGGTAATTTTCTTCAGGCTATTTTTAATCAACACAGGGTCTGCCTTCTTGCCCAACTGGCACAGAGAAAAATTTTTTCTGGAATTCTACATTGCATTAAAGCTATATGGCTTTGACATAAGCCAAAGTTATAAGTTTGCAAGTTAAATGACTCTGACCATCCCACATGCTTTTTTTTAAGAAAAGAAACTCTAAATAAAGAATCCCATTTTTTTAAATTGGTAACTAAAGATATTTTCCTGAGTCAGGAAGCCATCAAAGTGAACTAATTAAACTCACCATCTTCTGGACTCTGATGAGAAATTCACTCTTATAATGGGATTACTAGAGCTTTACTGTACAGTTGAGTGGTTTGATTAATAATTTACATTTTTGAGGATATGTAACTTTACCTCATGTTCATGGTATGTGTTCCCAAATTTCTTCTATTTAGCTTAATGTTGTTACATTTAGCTGTAATAAATGAGTTAAGTTCTGATTAAAAGTCAATGTAATTATTCCCTCCTGTGGATTATTTCCCAAGAATGGCTATGTCAGAGTAACACCAGTTTGTGTCTTGCACCTTAACAAGGCTCAGGTCTAGTGAGACCCATGCAGAGAAACACAAAATACAAGACGGTTAACAGGTCATGGGGGGGGGGGGGGACGGGAATAGACCAGGAGAGGTGGAGAGGAAGATAGAGAATATAACTTGGAGCCTTACTTTAAAAACTTGCATATGATAAAAATCTAAATTAATAAATGATTTAATCTCAAAAACATGCTCCTCAACATTGAAGTCATTATTTAGTTATATATTAACTGTGAAAGGGGGTGGGGAGACAAAAGGATTTTGCTTGATTAAAGTGCCTGAAGTTATTTCAACCATAATTGCCTGGAAGAGTTATTCATTGCTTATGTACTAACCTTGGCCAGATTTATTAAGAGGTTATAGTGGTGGAAGGGCTAACTCAGAGGGTAAAAAATTGTTTAAAAACTGAGAAAGTTAGACAGGAAAACAAAGGGAGAAGAGAAAGAAAGGCAAATTTCTTCACTTCAATCTTGCCCTCCACAGATAGAGTTGAATACAACCTTTCAACACAAACCCTATCAGTTAGCTGGAGGCTCAGGGGGTGGCTTTCTGCCAAGACTCTAGGGGTTAGCCACCTGGGCTTCTAAGCATTACTTTTCCCCCTAAGAGCCCACAACAAGCTAGTTGGGGACCTAGGAAATTTTAGGAAGTTCATTTGACAGGATGGAACTTCTCTTTTTTTGCAACTGTCACAGTCTATAAACTCGCCTACCAGTCAATGCACAGGTATCTAGATGTGACAAAAGTAGACAATGTCCCTGTTTTTCAATCTTGTTGGGGTCACTAGACCCAACATTGGAAAAGCTGTAAGCCATAGCAGAATCTATTAGAAAACTGACTCCACATTCCAACCAAAATGGCTGCCAAAATTATGAAAACTCAGAAGACAACACTGATAGGGCATAAAGTAGTTTTATGTCTAGATATTGTGGAGAACAGAAATATTTAACCTGATAAAACTCTGCCCTCTATAAGGGGTGCCTGAGGAGATTTGAGAGGGTCAGCCTTGGGTGTCTGCTCTGCTTGAAGCTCACTCAGTGAGCTTTAAGGCCATTTGTAAGAAATGAATCTGAAAGTCTCTGGGAAGGGTAATATTCTCTAACCCTTCATCCTCAGGCTTTATTTTTTTTGGGGGGGGGGAGTTGCAAGACAGTGGGGTTAGGTGACTTTCCCAAGGTCACACAGCTAGATAATTATTAAGTATCTGAGCTGGATTTGAACTTAGGTCCTCCTAACTCTAGGGCCAGTGCTCTATCCACTGCACTACCCCCATCCTTAGTCTTGAGATCTAGAATAGAGCAATATTCAAGATCTTCTATCTTCCCCTCCAAACAAAATTTACAAGAGATTTTTCAGAGAAACACCAAGAAGATCCTTCCAGATGTGCTATATATCATGTTCTTCTATCTTCTTGGCTCAAACATAACTTCATGCAAATCATTAAAGATGGATCAAGATTTTCTCAGATGGGCCATCAATCAAGATCTTTTATCCCCTAGTCCAAATATAGCTCCATAGAGACCAACAGCAAAGGACCCTAGAGCCTCTACAAAAGCCTGTTTCTCTAGCTCTTCCATGACCAGACCAAACTATGGCTCCATGGAGACCAATCAAGGAAAACTTGAGATTCCTTAGAGCAATCAGTTACTATAGCTCTTTTATCTCCTGCCCTAAGTATGGCTCCATAGAAACCTTCAGAGAAGGCCTGAGACATCCTGAAAAGGCCAATTACTCTAACTTACATCTCTTAATCCAATGTAGCTCCATGGAGAACATGAGGGGAAACCCAAGACCTCCTGGGTCTTTCATCTATAGGTCTTCCATCTCCTCTCCCAACCATGTTTACATAAATACTATCAGGGAAGACCTGAGGCCCTCTGGGATAGGGAGTTTTCCTTTATTCTCCATCTACTTGCCCAACCATAGTTCCATCAGAGAAACATAAGACCACCTGGAATGGTTCTTCCATATGATGGCCTATCCACAACTCCATGGAAACCAACAGGGTAATTTCAAAAGTTCCTAGGATGGTCAGCTATTATTGCTCTTCTATCTCCTGCTCCAACCACAGCTCCATGGAGACCATCATAGAAGGCCCAATACCTCCTAGAATAGGCATTTGTCTATCTCTTCCTTCTCCTGCCCCAACCATGGCTCTATGAAGAACATCAAGGTAGGCCCCCATAGGATGTGCATTTGGTCTAATTCAAGCATCACTTCGCTCAATTACAACTTCATGGGGACTACTAAGGAAGACCCAAGACCTCCTGGGATCAGTATTTACTCTTAACTCTTATTTCCTACCCTAGCCATAGACTCAAGAAAACCATAATGGAAGGTCTGAGACCTTCTGAAATGGACAATTTCTCTAACTCTTCCATTTCCTGGCTCAGCCACAGACTCATAGAAGAAACCTTCAGGAAAGGTATGAGGCCATCAAGGATAGGCCATTGATATTGCTCTGACCCATTTTCTCTTACAAGAGCCCCAGATAAATCAGAGATATTTGGGAAAGGTTGAGGTCCTCTAAAAGTTCATTGGGTGTAATCTATCTAATCTAACTCTATCACCTCTGTCCCTTCCACTCCCCAAATGGACAGCATAACATTGAAGCTGAGACATACTACATTAGACAACATGTTGCAGTCCAGCACCCCTTTCCCTTCTTTTTAGATGCTCTACAGGTTCGCCCCCCCCCCCCAGAAGGCCTCATATTTTGTAACTGGTTTCTTCTTTCCAGCTCCTTTGTTGACTGGGCACATTCCACTACAACATCATGCACTCACACAAACATTTCAATTGAATTTAAATAAAATAACTTTGCCCAAATTCTTCCATTAACTGAATGTCAATTTACCCTCCTTGTCACCATGCCATCCCTGGGTGTCTCCCAATCCACTGATTCACCAATCTTTATTATCCAGTTTTGTACTGGACCCACCAATATTCTCTAGTTCTCTTCCCTCTACCCAGCTTAGCTCTATTACTCTTCTAGCCCGTTCTAGCTCAGTGGTCTAGGACCTCAGCATTCCCAGTCCCCTCACACTCTAAACAAAACACTCTCCAGAGGATTCCTTTTACAATCTCACGTTTTAACTAAAACCTGATTTCCCTTTGAGAAACCTCACAAGTGCTCTTCAAGGAGTAGTATACTATATCATATATGAGACTTACAGTTGAAAATTAACTCTGAGATCATTCTAGTCCTCATTTCACAGATGAGGAAATTGAGACCCCGAGAGGGTCTCCCCAGATCACTCAGGTAGTAAGAGACAGAGGCTAAGAATAGAAGCCAGATTGAGAGTTCTCTCCACCAAACTACTTTGGCTTTCTTCTAAGATGGAAGGCCTGCCTGGAAATCCTCCCTTCTAACCATAACATTCCATTTTGCCCTTTGTACAAAAAAATGGCATTATATATGAAGACAGGAAGTCTGTTCAAATTCCGATTTTACCATTTACTATATTACCTAGGATAAATCTCTTTTCTGTTCTAGGACCCAGTATCCTCTTCTGCAAAATGAGAGGGCTAGACTAAACAATCTCCAAATCTCTAACTCTGTATTGATTCTATAATTAAATAATTAAACCTAAATTTTGCCCTCATCATTACCTCTACCTCCTGAATTTCTCCCTATTCTCCCGGCCTACAATGTCTGTGTATTCAGTCTTGATCCATCAGTTGCCACTGTATAATTTGGCTGTTAACCACCCTAAAATACCTCAATCTTCTGTCATTCCCGATATACTAATCCTCAACCTTAGGAAACCCCCACCACTCACTCCTGCTCCTGGGCATAGCTAGAGAAAGTCAAGGATTTAATCCCTTATCAAGTTTAAACTATAAAACTATCAGCTGAGCCCTGAGGCAATCGTATTTAACACCTATTGATCCCCTATCTAATTATCCACAATCATAGAAGATGACCTTGCATCTATTTTAACTGATATCAAGGCCAGCCAGTGTGAGCTCTCTCAGTTCTCATCTTCTACACCTCAAAACTTCAGGGGTTTCACAGATTCTCTCTTTCTTCTTATCTCTGTAGAAAACATTCCTACTTTTTGCCAGCACTAAGTATTCCCTTTAATCCATTTTCCTCTTTCTACAATCATTTCTATCTGGCTCATTTTCAACTTTCCTCACTGATTTCATCATCTGCTTACAAACATGCTTAAGTATTCTCCATTATATACATTTTTTAAATTTGCCTTGATATATATCAAACTCGGGTGGGGGGTGGCTGCAGAAGTGGAAGGGGAGAGGTTGGCAAGGTTAGCCAACCTAAACCTGATGCTTCTATTTCCTTCCCACTTACTTCATCCATTGCAAATCTAACTTTGGTCCCTATGATACTACCAAAACTGCTCTCCAAGGGTCACAAATCACCCATTGTCCAAGCAACAATCTTTTCCTTAGTCTTTAAGTCCCTTTCAACTTGTCCATAGAATTCATCACTTCAGATTCTCCTCCTCTTCTCTTGATACTCTCTCCTCCAGTTTCAGAGGTAGTATACTTTCCTAGTATTCTACCTACATCTTAAATCAGTCCTTTCCCACCTCCTTCATTGGATGGTACAAAGTACATTTGACTCAGAATTCAGAAACCTGAGAGCTGGACTGGATAGCCTCAGAGTTCTTTTTTTAACCCTAAATCTATCATCCTTTTAGTCCTGATTTCTTTCTGTGAGGATTCCTGGAAACTCTTTCTCTGTATATTTTTCCCCTTGGCAACCTATAACTTTCTCTTTTTTTAAGTTTTTTTTTGCAAGGCAAATGGGGCTAAGTAGCTTGCCCAAGGCCACACAGCTAGGTAATTATTAAGTGTCTGAGACCGGAACCTATAACTTTCAATATTAACTCTATACAAATGAATCTCCAATCTTCTCTGGGGATTTCTGGTCACCAGGCTTGTATTTCTCAAGCTTTATTTTGATGGTCCATTCAGATCTCAAATATTCTCTTTACTTCCCTATTTCTGTAACTCATCCTGAGGAATTGGTAGTCATATAGGGATGTGAAAGGTGAAGAAGAGGGAAAAGGCAAACCTGTCCACTTCTACCTCTGTATCTCTCAAAAGTCTCCCCAAGGGAGCAGCTAGATGGTGCAGTGAATAGAGCACCAGCCCTGAAGTCAGGAGGGCATGAGTTCAAATCCGGTCTCCAAAACTTAATAATTACCTAGCTATGTGACCTTGGGCAAGTCATTTAACAACATTGCCTGAAATAAAAAAAAAAAATTTAAAAAGTCTCCCCAAGCCTCTATTCCCACAGCCAGCCCTCTAATACAAGACCTCATTACCTGGATTCTCACAATAACCTCACATTGAATCCCACCACCTCCAACCCATTCTTCCCACCTCTCCCCAGATTAATGTTCCTTCTGTGTGTCCATGCTGGCTGACAAGTAAGATATAAACTCCTCATCTCCACATTCAAATGACCTCAACAATCTTAAGCCAAGCTAATTTTTCTCATTCTATTCCCTTCTCCATCACTGGTTCATTTCCAGCTCAGAGGAGGAATATAAAATTTAGGAAGCAGTTAGGTGGTTCAGTGGCTAGAATGCTGGACCTGGAGTCAGGAAGATCTGAGTTCAAATTCAGCTTCAGATACATACTAGCTGTATGACCCTGGGCAAGTTACCAACTTTCTACTGAAGGAAATGGAAAATCACTCCAGTAGCTTTGCCAAGAAATCCCATGGACAATAGAATCCATAGGGTCACAAAGAATTGGACATGAGTGAACAACAAGCACAAAACTCCCTTCTGTGTACTCTGTGTTCCAACCAAACTAAACATCTCACTTTCAGCTGCCTTCAACTCCCTTCTCCCACCATATTCTCCTTCTGATTTGTAATTACCATCATTCCTTAGGCCTGAAATTCCGTCTCCCATATCTCTATCCTTTAAGATGGATAGAATTTCAAAGACTTGTTAAAATTTCTCTACAAAACTGATTCTCAGTACACCTAAGTCAGAAATGATTTTTTTTCTCTCAGAACTTGTAAGGCATGCTGACTGTATTCTTCTACATACTGAGCATGTTCTGTTTCTGTATAGTCATTTGGGGTTGTGTTGTAGTTCATCAGCCCCCCACCCACCCATGGCCCCTCCCCATTCTGGTGAAAGGATGGAGGACACAATGTCTTCCTTTATCTACCATACCTTAGAGAATTCACAGTTATACTCCAAAAAGGTTTAGAGACCCAAGAACCCTCTCCAATTTGTAAACTATTTGTCAATGTAGTTTTTTGTGTCTTTGTTTGGTTGGGTTTTGGTTTTTGCAAGGCAATGGGGTTAAGTGAATTGTCCAAGGTCCACCCAGGGTCAATATGTTTTCTCTTCTCCATTTTATTCAACTGTCTCAACTAGGAGAGAGGCAAAACTGGGATTATCACCATTTTACAGAAAAAACAAAACCTGAAGTTCAGAAATCAGAAGTCAAATGCCCCAAATCACACAGCTAGTAGGTAGAACTCCAAGTCAAAGAGCTCTGCCAGCAAATCCAGTATTCATTACACTATCTCATGCTGAGAAATATTTCAAGTACAGAAAGAAGTCAGTGCAACTGTGGAAGAGAGACCTAAAACTATGGAAAGGCACAGCCATCCCAAGGAGATACATATATCCCTGCTGGAGCATCTGCAATGAAACATATACCAAGAGTTGCTTATTCCTTACAAGCACTAACAAGTGACTATTAGCCGTGATTAACAGTGGCCAATGGAGTCTAGGAAGAGATTCTTCAGGGACTGCACTATGCAACACTACTAGTCATGGAAGCCAATTCAGAAGACAGTTCACTTGGCAGTAGGGCTTCCAGACCCTTTATCTTCATATGTGAGTTTTGGTACTTATTGCCTTTGATAGCAAAAGTTCTGGTCAATGCTCTTGTGACCCCTGGAAGAATGGGACTCTGGGGAACTCCACTATTCTTGTCTGGCCTGAGGCAGAAAGGTCATGAGCTAGAGAACCAGGGGAGGACCAGATCTCAAGAAACACCAGTGATTCTAAGACTAGCCCCAGGCTCTACTGAGCAGGATCTCTGAGAATTCTTATTGAGGAGCACCCCTCCACTTTAACAAGAAACAGAGCTCAACAACAAGGATCTGGCAACTAGAAAAATCACACTGCAAAGTAGCCTTGAAAAGAGACTCTGGTCTCAATGAGACCTGAAGCTTCAGATCAAATGTCAGACTCAAGAAACCCAACTCCAAGGTTCTACTCTGGATGGCAATCTGTTCCAGGACAAATTACACCAGTGACACAAGTTTCCAATAACAAAGGTTACAACTTACCCCACAGTCTTAAGAACCCACCTCAACCAAGGTCAACTGCCCTGAGCCAAATGACCTACGCAGAAATGATGACCCTAGGCAGTCACACAGAATGAAGGGCAGTCAATCAAGCAGAACCAACATTGCCAGGACACATTTAATCAAAACATGAAATGACAGCATTGATGGCTGCCAAATCCCAGATGCAAGCAGAGGCCAATGCTAGGGCTTAAGCATCAGGGTGCCTTGGAAGCCATGATAGAGCAGCTATTCAGAAGAAACCTGCCTGGCTCACCCTCAACCAAAGAGGAAAATGGTTTCTTTTATAAATTACAGAATCCTCACAGGCTTTACAAGGGGAAAAAGGAGAAATAAAATGAAGAAAGAACGGCACTAGGGTATGAGGAAAAAGGGAAAAAGCAAAGTAAATCTTTCTACTTTCATAGAGGTTTTCTCAAGAAGAATTAATTAAGCAGAAAGAGAGAAGCATTGGGTTGCCCCTATATTGCTAAGCACATCTAAGTAAATGAAATTGAGCCAATGAGGCAAACAATGAAAATAAACAACTTTATTTTACTGCACCAATCATTAAGAAAACACTATTAGGAAGAGAAGACTCCTGCAACTGTAGCCAAGCACCCTAGGTTCAATTTATAAGGGCAAAAGACCTCTTAAAAACTGAAATACAAGAGCTGAAAAGTTTCCTCTATGAGTAATTCCCAGCAGTTTTATGTGAGTGTGGACCTAGGCTCTAATACCACCACTGATGCTATACCTACTACCTATGTTACTTTGAATAAGTCACTAAATCTTCTAGAGTTTCTGTTTCCTCAACTTTAAAATAAGGAGACCAGACTGTAGCTATTATCAGCCTCTAAAGTCCCTTCCAGCTGCAGATGCAGGAGCCTCTACTGGCCATCTGTCCAGAAAACAGGAAATAATCATTTACTGCTAGCCATTACTTAAAAACATATCATGACTCCAAGATAAGGCAAATATGCTCCACCTTGATATGGTAGCAGAGAGAAATACCAAAGAGCAGCATTATATCATTCAGAGGAATGGGTGGAAGTGGCAAATTGGGGAAATTATTGCAATGATCAGGTGGCATTGTAGATAGAGCCTCAGGACGCTTCCCATCTGGGGAGTGGGGGAGTGGGAGGGGGCTGAGTTTACATCAGACTTCAGACACAATGTCTATGTGATTCTGGGCAAGTCACTTCACCGCATTTGCCTTGGTTTCCTCATCTGTAAAATGATCTGGAGAAGGAAATGACAAACCATTCTGCTATCTTTGCCAATAAAAAACCCAAATTGGGTCACGTAGAGGCAGATGCAACTCAATTACGATTATGACAACATTTCAATGATCTAGGCTCAAAGCCCTGTTTGAGGAAGAAATTAGGAATTTGGGGCAAGGATTATCTTCAATGTGATGGTTGGAAGTCAGCAACTTCTTTATGCTCTTAGAGGTCTGAAGAATGAGTGTTCAGCATAAAGTATAAGTAAAGGGAAAATGAAGGAAGCAAGTGATTGCTGTCTTATACTCTTACACTCAGTATTTGAAAATTAATTAATAATAGCAACTAACATTTATATAGATATAGATATAGATATAGATAGCAAGAGAGCCTGTGCTATATGTCAGACACTGTGCAAAGTACTTTTACAAATATTGTCTCATCTGATCCTCACATCAACCCTGGGAGAGTGCTGTTATCCCTATTTTATATTTGAGGAAACTGAGGCAGGTAGGAATAAAGTGCCTTGCCCAGTATCTGAGGCTGAATTTGAACTCATGTTCATTTGACTCCAGGACTATCCTTCTGTGCACTCTGGTGCCACCCAGCTGCTATAATTGCACACTATCCTAGAATATTCATTAGTTGTTCAATCACTTAGTGTACATCCAACAAGCAGAGTCACCAAACACAAAAATATTGAGAAAAAGAAATTCATGCCCTGAATGCGTAAACTGACATGGCCAAAGTCACATAATTAAGTAAATGACAAAGTTGTGATTCCCACAAACTTTGATTTTATCTATTTGAAAACTATATGAAACACCGTGACGACTCTCCAAAGAAAAGCAGCGATCTAAGAGAAGATTTGAAGGACCATGCGTTTTGCAATGAACCAACTATGAATAAAATAATTCATCTAAGAGCTACTTCTGAAGCAAAAGAGAATTTGCCTCAACTCATCCTTCCCCTTCAAATCTATCCTATATTCCCATCATTTCCAATCACTCTGCTTCTTTGGTCAGATCAGTCAACGAACTAATCCAGGACCTGCCTGAATACTTACACTTCAATGGATACACAATCTCATTAACCTAGGTGGACTCCAATGGGATAGAATGCAGCCCAGCTATGATTTTGCATCTTGTGTGATTTTCCATTTCTCCTCTATATCTTCCACAGATTTACCCAATTCAATTCAACAAGCACCAGTTTTACTAAGGACCTTCTTCTAAGTCTTTTATGAACTGGTTACCAGTAAAGAATGGGGGATTATCTAGATTTCTGCATTCATGGTAATCTTGGACCTTTCAACATGTATATTAAGTGAGGCAAATAAGGAAATAAATTCATGTGTGGCAGTAGGTTCTGAGGTAAAAAAGGTTCCGTACTCAGTCCCTCTGTGGGGCACCCACTTTCATCAGCCATGCTCAGGCAATGATCCATTCATTCAAAACACACTTATTACTTACTATTTGCCAGGCATCGTGCTAGGTACTGGGGACCCAAACAAAAACAAATAGCCCCTGCTTTCAAGAAGCTTACATTCTCCTACAACTTATACAGATATTTGTACATATAGCACCCAAACAAAATAAATATCAGGTAGTTTAGTGAGGGAGGGCACCATCTGTTTGGGGGGCTTAGAAAAGAAAGGCTTCACAGGGATGGCAGCGTTTGAGTTAGGTTTTGAAGGAAACAAGGGAGTATAAGAGACAGAGATGAAGACAGAATACATTCTAGGCAAGGCCAGTGCAAGGATATAGAGATGGGAAATGGAGTGAGGACAAACTGGGTAGACTCTAGTTAGATGAGAAGAAAAGTAAGGGATAATGAAGCTGGTAAAATAGACTGGAGCCATTCTTAGTTCTATCTTAGTTCTAGAAGAACCAAGTTAAGATTGTAATGTAGCAAGTAAGGGAGTAACATGGTCACGTATGCACTGTAAGTAACTGAGGAGAGGATGGACAGAATAGGGGAGAGACCAGTAACAATGCAGGTGTCAGGAGGGTGAAGCCTGACCCTGAGTAGGGATCATGGGCACAGTGACAAAGGACTATACAGAAGAAATGGGATGGAGATAGAAATGATAACATCTGGCAACTCTATTAAGAACAGAGACTTGCAAGAGGACAAGTTCCAAAAAAGAGAGAGTGGGGTCCAACAAGTCATTTTTTCCTCACTTTCTAAATGAGAATATTCTAGCTATATTTTTTTTTAAAAAACTATCCAAAAACCATCTCAAAAAGCAATCCAGCATTATTCTCAAAGGGCAATAAAACTGTGCATACCATTGATCCAGCAATACAACTACTGGGTCTGTACCCTGAAGAGATCATGAAAAGGGGTCAAAATTCCACAAGGACAAAAACAGTAGCTCTTTTTGTAGTGTCAAGGAATTGGAAATTAAGGGGGTGCCCATCAGTTGGGGAATGGTACACTATTGTACTATAAGAAATCATGAGGGATGGGATTTCAGAAAAGCCTATAAAGACTTACACGATTCTGAGTGAAGTGAGCAGAACCACATGGGGTGATGATCAACTATGACAAACTTGTTCATTTCAGCAGCACAATAATCAAAGACAATTGTAAAAGACTTGTGCTAGAAAATACCATTCATAGACAGAGAACAAACTGAGGAGTTTAAATACAGACCAAAGCTTATTATTTTCAATTTTTTTAAGTTATCTCATGTATTAGGTCATTTTTTTCTAATGTTTTCTTTCCTCCATTTGGATTTGTTTCCTCTCTCACAATATGATCAATATGGATCCATGTTTAGCATGCTTATAAATGTAGAGTCTATATCAGATTGCTTTCTGTCAGGAGGGAGGGAAGAGAAAAAAAAAACCTCAAAACTTTGCAAAAAAAAATTGGTAAAACGTACCATTTCATGTAGTTGGAAAAACAAAATATTTTTTTTAAAAATCTCCAGGAAACAATACAATCTTCATTACAGACTGAAATTTGAGTTTCAAGTTACTTTTCTGACTTAATTGCACATTGAAGTGAGCAATTTCTAGTTTGCAAATTCCCTCTCCCAGTTTAGATAAGCAATTTGATTGTTTAAAGTCTTGAAGAATTGTCTGGAACACAGAGAGATTAAGTGATTTGCCCAGAGTCACACAGCTAGGGTCTCAGGAAGAACTAGAGCTCAAGTCTATCATGGCTCCAAGGTTGACTCAGTAGCCACTCTATCATGCTGACAGGCACTGTGTATGACAAGATGGGAGAAAGTACAATTCACACAACAAATAAAAAACCCTCCTCACTCTCTTTGCCATTCAGTTAACCCTCCTGAGATCAGCAAATAGTTCCAAAACAGAGTCCCCCCCAAAATATATACATATATATATATATATATATATATATATATATATATTGCAACTTCAAAAAAGAGTCCATCAAGAGCAGTAGTTTTGCCAACATCCAACTTTTCTGCAATTCAGACGAATCTTGACTGATAAATATGTTTAAGCTATGATATGAACTTTCATAAAAGATCTTAACACCAGAGGCTAATGCAGATAAAGGTGCTGTTGCCTGTTCTGTCCTTATACTTTGCCAATGGGCTCACAGACACACACACACACACACACACACACACACACTTAAATGGCCATAAAATGAAGTCATCTAGCTGCCCAGCCCAACAACTCACCTTGGAAAACTGCAGCATTCTGAATAATCACAAACTTGAGCTCCACACTTGCAGACTGAAGAAGTTGCTCCATGTTCAAGAGAGCCAGCATTTGATATTTCTCTTCCATCTTTCGTGAACAACATGTCGGACCCTTGGAAACACATACTTGCAAATCTGAACCTGAAAGAAATAAGTTTTCAGTGGGGTTCAGTAACCAGCAGGCCACACAAGAAAAGCCAAATGGCACTACCCACTGATGCCAGCTGCTCCAGGATAGTTTCTGGATCACATCAGTGGTGATAACTTACCCACTAGACTTGACAGATACTTTGTTATATACTTCTCTTATATACTTATCATGAAATATTGTCTACTGTTTTATGATTCTGTATTATTTTCTCCATTAGTGGAGGGTCCTCTTATTATTGTAGAAAGTTTTGTAGTGTAGTGGATGGCGCACTGGGCCTGAAGTCAGGAAGAAGTGAGTTCAAATCCAGATTCAGATACTTACTGACATGTAACTGTAAACAAGTCACTTAAGCTTCAGTCTGTCTCAGGTTTCTTCATTTTCTAATAGAGTTAATACTAGTACCTATTCTTCAGTTGTGTTGAGAGGATAAAATGAGATAACATAAAAAATATAAAGAAATGAGATACTATTTGTAAAGTTCTAAGCATACATAGTGCCTAGACCATCAAAAGATCTTACTATATTGGTTCGTTCCTCCCATCCTTATCTAAACTTCATACCTCCCCCAAAGCCCAACATATTGTTTGCAGACAGAAGCTGCCTAATAAATATTTCTTCAAATGTCAAATTCATTAGCATCTATTTCCTAGTCCTTGATGTTTCTTATTTATCTTTATTAATCATTCATTTTAAGTAGTTAACATTAAACTAATTACCTTTTACAAGCAGTATTTAAACTCATATTACTAATATTAAAGTACATTAAGAAATAGTAGTATCTTAATTTGCCTGAGTTAAAAGATGAAGTTTCATCCTTAGATCTCATAATTTTACTGGCTAAATGTTGAACTCAAAAAACCTCCAATTTGTGGTTTTGTTGCTCCTTTTCTATGGTTCACATTGCCTGACACAGGACTAGGAACAAGGGGATGCTCTAGAAATCCTTGTTGATTTCTGCCCCTTAAAGAACCAACAAACTGGATGATTTCCCTCTCTATCTGACAGGCACAAGTGTATCTACAGCTCTACTCTTAAGTTTACCAATTAGAAAGAAGGTTGAGGCTGTCAAGGATGAAATACTGGAAAACCTCAATAATTATATATTTTATATATATATATATATATATATATATATATATATATATATATAATTATATACCCAGATAGCTTCCTTTGCTGCTATATAACACCCTCAGACCAGTGGCAAAAAACACAACGAAACAAACCAATATCAGTGATTTTGTCCCTTTTGCCTAGAGACTCCCAAAAGGTCTTGGGATGAAAGGACTGAAGAGGTGAAAGGGGCCTTAGACACTATCTAAGCCAAGTAGAAAAAGGCAAGGGGGATATTGTGTCTCTATACTCCCTGGAGTCAGGGAGGACCCAAGTACAAATTGTCCTCACTCACCATGTGTCCTTAGAAAGCCACGTCATCTTTGAGTCTCAATTTCCTCAACTGTAAAATGAAAGGACTGAATCAAATGGGGCCTTAAAGGCCCCTTGCAGGTCTGAATTATGATTTGTATCATTCTATTGCTGAGTTATCAAGTTTATTTTATAGATGGAGACACTGAAGCTTAGGAATGTTTAGTAATACTCTCTCAGTTTCAATTTCTTCATTTGTAAAATGAGGTTAATAACATCTCAGATATACATCACACAATAAAATATGAGCTATTATTATTATTACAACTTTTATTTGAGCTGTCATGAGGCTCAAAGTATATAGTGTATAAAGTATATATATATATATATATATATATATATATATATATATATATATATAAAGCAAAATAGCAACTTTAAACCACTATTTAACCATTATTATAGTTATTATCATTATTTTTCCCCAAGGACATCAAGGTGGTAAATAGTAGAGCTCAGTCCTTCTGAATCCAACTCTGGCATCTTTTCCATTTCACTTCAATAACTTTAGAAGATGCCCTGAAATCACTGAACACTCCGATACTACTTTCTATACCTTTCTTCATTTTCAGGTCACTGAAAATATGTGTGCAAAATTATGACTTCAAGGCTCTGAAAAATCTTTAGTCAGCAAATTCAAATTCAATTATGGTCATTGCATCCTATTTAAGACAAGAAAGACACAAACACTTTAGAAAGAGCTATTCTTAGACCCTCACTCCCCAAAAACATCCTTTTACCAAAGCCTCCCATCTCTATGCACAGAGGCAATATATTAGAATGAAAAGAGTCCTTGATTTGGTTCCAGAAAACTTGGACCACACAGATAAGTGAATTATGAGTGACAAGTAAACTAGACATTGTAATATAAAGAAGTAAATTTGATCTATAAAGAAGTGAATTTGATTTCAAATCTCTATCACTGATAGGGTAGCTAGCGACAGTGCAGCGGATAGAGTGCTGAGCTGGGACTAAGGGAGACATGAGTTCAAATGTGACCTCAGACAGTGACTAGCTATGTGACCTGTAGACAAGTCACTTAATCTTGTTTATCTTAGTTTCCTCATCTTTAAAATGAGCTGGAAAAGGGAATGGAAAAACCATTAAATATCTTTGCTAAGAAACCTCAGATAGGGTCAAGAAGAGTTGGACATGATTGAAACAACTGAACAACATCATTGAGGACAAATTCAATAGGATTCACACTAGACCATGACTATAGAAGGGTTTCTCTTATTTAAGAAGGAATAGAATAGATAACAGTGGTAGGATGCATTAGCATGCATATTAAAAAGATGGACTCATGAGAAAATTCAGGAACCACTGGTAGAAAACTTGATGGAAAAAGCTAAATAAGCCTCAATGGAGACTAAAATAAAAGCAATGTTGTCATAGAAATATACTATGGTCTATCTAAGTAGACAGAATCTATACATAAGAAGTTGAAGAAACAGATCGTAAGTCTGGAATAGAAACATTATGTAAAAGTAATGGAAAATACCAATTGTCAAAATAATTGGTGCAATTCTTTAGGAGAGCAGCTAATAATTTTTTGGCTTGCCTTATAAATTCCACCTTCTAAGAGACTGAAAGAATAACAATGGTTTTCTAGACATGATTAACATCAACAAGGAAAAACCAATTACTGAAGTAGAAATTATGGGAATCATGAGGGGTAGGGGAAGGGAACAGGACTGACCACTTTATTTTATAATTTATAAGAAAATGTAAGCCCCTTAAGAGCAAGAACTATTTCATTTGTGTCTTTACATCCCCAGCAGTGTCTTTTATAGAATAGGTGTTTTAAAATAATCTGAAGTTTGAAAGATGGAAGGAAGAACAAACAACAGTACCCTCAACAGATATACGGGAGCCATATTCTAGACAGGAATAAAATCCTACTCCCTGGAACAGTATGTAAAGGTGCATGAAAGGAACACCAAGTACTGGATAGGGTAGCCATGTCTTCAACTGAGTTTCTGTAAGTACAAAAAAGAGAGAAAGAGTTAAAATGAAAAGAACAAGTAAATAGAGTGAGAAATCTGGAGAGCATAATGAAATAGGAAGACAGACAAGAATGCAGACCAGGGTCATTTCAGCCAAGATGGCAGAGAAAAGTTAGGCACTGTGCTAAGGTCTCCTGGCTTTCCTGCAGAACTAATATGAATCAAGCCTCTTTACAGAATTTCGATCAACAAAACCCAGAAAAGAAGCTAGGAGAAGAATATCTGCCAACAAGGTCTGCCTCAGGAGAACACAGGTGAGCTGGGGAGAGAGAGCAGAGAGCATGCACAGGAGTGACAGGGTGAGGCCCAAGGACATAAGAACAGCCACATAGGCTTTGGCTATGTGAGTAGCAGAAGAGGGAACTCCCAACAGGTTGGGACAGAGAGTTCCAGTACAGCAGGTGGGAGAGTTGCAGAGTGTGGCTGGAAATCAATCCATTCAGCCTGGCTGGTCTGAAGGATGTTCAGTTTTGCTGGGTAGTTAATTCTCAGTTGCATTCCAAGCTCTTTTGCCTTCCAGAATATTATATTCCAAGCCCTACGAGCCCTTAATGTAGTTGCTTCTAAGTCCTGTGTGAACCTGACTGCAGCTCCTGCTTGTAATATTTTCTCTTTGACTTGGGAGTTCTGGAACATGGCAATAATATTCCTGGGGGTTGCGGTTTTTTTGGATCTCCTTCTGGGGGAGATTAGTGGATTCTCTCAATTTCTATTGTGTCCTCTGCTTCTAGGATATCTGGGCAATTTTGCTGTAGGTATTCTTTAAAAATTAGGTCCAGGCTCTTTTCCTGATCATGACTTTCAGGTATCTCAACACTTCTTACATTATCTTTCCTGAATCTGTTTTCCAGATCAATTGTTTTTTGAATGAGATGTTTCACATTTTATTCTAATTTTTCATTCTGTGGTGTTGAAGTATTGTGTCTTGACTTCGTAAAGTCAGCAGCTTCCTTTAGCTCCATTCTAGATCTGAAAGATTTGTTTTCCTCAGAGAGCTTTCTTATCTCTTTTTCCATCTGGCCAATACTACTTTTTAAAGCATTCTTCTCCTCAATAACTTTTTGAACTGTTTTATCCATTTGACGTATGCTGGTTTTTAACATGTTATTTTCTTCAGCATTTTTTGGATCTCCTTGACTAAGATGCTGACTTCTTTTTCATGTTTTTCCTGCATCTCTCTCATTTCTTTTCCCAATTTTTCTTCTAGCTTCCTTACTTGATTTTCAAAATCTTTTTTGAGCTGTCATAGCCTGAGCCCAATTTCCGTTTTTCTTGCAGTCTTTAGATGTAGGAGCTTGTACTTCTCATCTTCAGATTGAGTATATTGATCCTTCTTGGGATCATAGACAATGTATTTCTCAATGTTGCTCCTCTATTTTCAGTTTACTCATTTCTACAGCCTGTGTCTGGTTTTTGGGGTGCTTTCTGAGCTTTTGAGTATAATTGGAACACTGCCCCATAAGGATCTCAGTATGTGAAGCTCTGACTGCCCTCCTGGTCTGTGAATGACCATAAGCGCACCCCTCTGCCATGGGGTTGCGGGGGGGGGGGGGGGCCTGGACTGTAATCTGGATCTGAATGTGGTCAGAGCCTCAGAGTCCAGGTACGGAGGACAAACCTCAAAAGTCTCCCCTACTTTCAGTGGGCTGAGTACTCAGGGCTCAGTTGCCTGGAGGCTCCTACTTGCCAGCTCCATGCCTACTTCCATTTCCTAGATCTGGGCTGCTGCTATGCTGACCCTGCTGACTGCTGCAACCACCCTGAGGGCCTGGATTTCACACACTTGTTCTGACAGAGGGCCCCTGGCTGATCCTCCAAGTTGTGCCCGGTCCTCCTCAGGGTGTAAGTCAGAAAACTGCCCCACTGCCGTGAGTCATGGCTCCCAGGCGTCCTAGGGCTGCCTCCAAGAGGCTGAACTTTCTTCACTCTGGCAGGCCACCAATCTAACCCCATGGAGCGGAGTCTTTCCACAATTTGCCAGGTTACCTTGGTCTAGAGAATTGCCTTACTGGATCTTTCTTTGGGTTCTGTCTCTTAAAAATTTAGTTAGAATCATAATCTTAAGATTTTTGAAATATTATGGAGAAAACACCTAGGAGAAGCTCTTCTCCTGTTGCCATTTTGGCTCCGCCCACAAAGGCCTCTTTCCAAACTGAGATGCCATAGTCCAATTCCAGTCTCCTGCTACTTCTTACTATGTTATCACTGCCAAATCAATCACTCTGGACTTCACTTTCTCCTTCCACAAAAAGGGGACAACTTATCTAATATTATGGAAAATACATTAAAGGGAGGACATGACTTCTTCAGGATTAATGAAATAAAGGGATACTCCTTCCTGAAAACTGGTGTTTGGGGATACTTTTTAATGACTTTGTGAAATTATGTTTGCTAGGCAATATTGCGCAGCTCATGTGATACTTGCTCTGCCAAGGGCATTAAAACAGCCCCTATGTAAGTATAAACAATTGTTTCAGTTATCTTTGCTCTAAATGAATTTTGACAGGTTTTACTTTTTAAAGTCAGAAAGCAAATTCCTCCTGCTTTGGCTCAGATTACAACAGTCCTCAATCAGGAATACTGACTCAAAGGACTATCCTATTTATTCAGCTACACTGGAGGAAGCTGCTGCCAAGAAAAGGAGAGGGGCTATCTTCTATACCAGCTTCTAGCTTATTTTAAATGTGCTCTAAACACAAAAGCTTTATGATTCTCTACAGGGAAAGAAAACCATAGCCAGTTCTAGTTCACTAGGCTCTTACTACATAAACTTACAAAGTTTAATGATATTCCAAGAAGAGATCCTGAAGAAAGGAAATGGAGTTTACTGAGCAAAAAAGTAAAAAAGGCCAAAGTTGGCATCAGAAGACTAGAATATGAAAGTTGCCTCTGTCACAAAATAGTGTGGTAGGCATATGAATAAGTCACTTCTGTTGGCTGAGATGATCTCAGAAATCCTTTCAGGTCATAAGTCTATGATTCTAACTAGATTTAAAATATGGTTGATTGGGTGCATGTGTGCATTGTGCATACACATACATATACATACACACATACATATATATTATATAAATATATATACATAGATACAGACATGAATATACACACAATTTTATATCAGTTCCTAACAAATACTTATATATCTTGCAATCCATTTGGCAAATACACTAAGCTGTGTAGCATGATGTACACCAGGTAAGATTCCCACAAGGGTGAAAGTGACACACAAAAAAGTAAGGAACTTTCTCAAGGTCATATAGAGAGCAAACAGCATACCTGAAAAATAAAGGGCAGCTTCTTGAATCCTAGTCTATTCTTACCACTTTGCCTTGCAACTGTGTTACTTAGTGAGCAGCCAAATAAGTGATCGTTTAACTGTCCCTGCCAGTTTAAGAAAAAATGTTGAAACAATTTTTAAAAGGAATAAAATCCCAAAACATAACGTTATAAATACAATGTTTAGTGAAAGTACAACTTAATTAAGGTTAGCTTCTATTATATCCTAATAGGGGACAAAAACTATCTACCCTCCTCAGCGTCTTTGGTTTAAAAATTACTCAAAAAAACCCACAAAAAAACAGGAAGATTTTATCGGGATTGCTAAAAGTGGCTTATAATCTAAGAAAATGCCCAGAAACTGATAAGAGTTGAAGATTCTTCAAACAGGAAGGGAAGAAATCTTCTAAAGAAAGGAAAATAAATTTAAGGATGCATATTTGAAGAGGATCAAGGAACAAGACGAAAACTTGGAAAAAAGATAAAAAGGAAATACACAGCCTGATGAATCAATCGTAAAAATACAAGATTGTTACCATACACTTGCTTCTTTTTCCTAGAAGTAAAGATAGATAGAAAAGCCTATGAAATAAGCAAAAGCATCATAAAAGGAACTATATTACAATTAGGGATACCATAAAAAGTAAGAAGTAGAGCAAGATTACAGAAATGTACAGATAAAAAGCAAGTGCTCCAAATAAAAAGTAGATAAGCTAAAGCAAGAAGGAAACTATAACCCACAATTCAGCTAAGTAAACAATTAATAAATTTCAAAGATATGAAAGGAACTGGACTTGACACTGATGATCCAAAGATGAAAAGGGACCCATTCATTGGCCCTGTCCTTAAGGAGTTTACATCCTACTAAGAAGCAATAGGATAAATTTATAAATGAGGATGCTAATTCAATGGGGAGAGACTAGAGGCATTACCAGTATGATCAGGGGTGAAACAAGGATGCCCATTATCATCACTACTATTCAATATTATATTAGAAACATTAACTTCACCAATAAGAGAAGAAAAAGAAATTGAAGGAGTTAGAATTGGGATGGAAGAGACAAAACTCTCACTCAAGAATTTCCAGGGACTCAATGAAAACAAAGTGCAAAAGGAGGTGGCTTAGCCCTACCAGATCTAAAATTATGCTATAAAGCATCAGTCATCAAAACTGTCTGGTACTGGCTAAGAAATAGAGTAGTAGGGGCGGCTAGGTGGCGCAGTGGATAAAGCACCGGCCCTGGAGTCAGTAGTACCTGGGTTCAAATCCAGTCTCAGACACTTAATAATTACCTAGCTGTGTGGCCTTGGGCAAGCCACTTAACCCCATTGCCTTGCAAAAAAAAAAACCTAAAAAGAAATAGAGTAGTGGACCAGAGGAATAGACTAGGTGCAATAACAGGAAATGATTATAGTAATCTGCTGTTTGATAAACCCAAAGAGTCCAGCTATTGGGATAAAAACTTTCCCTTTGATAAAAACTGCTGGGAAAATTGGAAGTTAGTATTGAGCAAACTTAGATTAGACCAATACCTCACACCCTATTCCAAGATAAGATCCAAATGGACACAGGATTCAGACATAAAAAACAATATTATAAGCAAACTAGAAGATCAAGGAGTAGTTTACCTGTCAGATCTATGGAAAGGGAAGCAGTTTATGACTTAAGAAGAGATGGAGAACAACACCAAAAGCAAACTAGACGATTTCGATTACATTAAATTAAAAAGCTTTTGCACAGACAAAACCACTGTAACCAAGATCAAAAGAAATGTAGTAAATTGGGAAACAATCTTTACAACTAGTGATTCTGACAAAGGACTCATTTCTACAGAGAACTGAGTCTTATTTTTAAAATAAAAAGCCATTCCCCAATTGACAAATGGTCAAAGGATATGCAAAGGCAATTTACAGAGGAGGAGATCAAGGCAATCCATAGCCATATGAAAAATTGCTCTAAATCACTAATTATTAGAGAAATGCAAATTAAAGCTTCTCTGAGGTACCACCTCACACCTCTCAGACAGCCAATATGACCAGAAAGGACAATGATCACTGTTGGGAAGGTTGTGGGAAATCTAGGACACTAATACAAAGTTAGTGGAGCTGTGAACTCATCCAGCCTTTCAGAAGAGCACTCTGGAACTATGCCCAAAGGGCAACAAAAATGTGCATATCCTTTGATCCAGCAATACCACTCACTACTGGGTCTATACCTTAAAGAGATGATGAAAAAGGGCAAAACCATCACTTGTACAAAAATATTCATAGCAGCCCTGTTTATGGTGGCAAAGAAACCAGGAGGGATAGGAATTCAGGGAAGCCTGGAGGGATTTGCATGAACTGATGCTGAGCAAGATGAGCAGAACCAGAAAAACATTGTACACCCTAACAGCAGCATGGGGGATGATGATCAACCTTGATGGACTCCCTCATTTCATCAGTGCAAAAATTAGGGACAATTTGAGGCTGTCTGTGATGAAGAACACCATCTGTATCCAGAGAACGAACTATGGAGTTTGAACAAAGACCAAGGGCTATTACCTTTAATTTAGAAAAAAAAAAAACCTGATATCTTATTGTCTGATCTTGTTATCTCTTATACTATATGTTTCTTCCTTAAGGATGTGATTTCTCCCTCATCACATTCAATTCGGATCAATGTATACCATGGAAACAATGTAAAGACTGGCAAATTGCCTTCTGTGGGGGGGTGGGGGGAGGGAGTAAGATTAGGGGAAAAATTGTAAGACTCAAAATAAATCAAATCTTTCAAAAATAAATAAATGAGGATGATACAAGGTAAAGAGTGATGGGGTAAAAGGGGTTTCATGAAAAATGGTAGCCCTTGAAATGATTCAAGTTGAGATGAAGAAGTATGCTTCAGGCATGGGAGATGGAGTTTAGAAGAAAGTTGTTTCACAGGTAGAATTTAGTGTGTAAAGGAGGATAGGGCGAAATTTGGCTTAAAAGAAAAAAGAAAGAAGATCGGATAAGGTTGGAACCAGATTGTAGAAGGCATTAAATACTACACTAAGGAATACATTTCTTGTCCTACAGACTTTTGAGTAGCAGAGCAGCAGAGTCAGAACCATGTATCAGGAATATTGGTTTTTGTGAATGTAGAATGGATTAGAGATAGAGCAGATGAGGGGCAGAATGGCTAGTTAGGGAGCCATCACAATAGTCCAGGTAAAAGAGAATGAAGGTCTGAACTTATAAGTGGAGAAGAGGCAACAAATGCCAAGACATAACACTGAGTTAGAAATGATAGGGTTCATAACTAGAAATACAGAATTGGAAAGAAGGAAGAACATCAAAGATGTCAATAAGAGCAAAAACCAGGGAGACAGGAAGCATGGTGATAGCTTCAACATAAACAAATATATGGAGGAGAGAAGAATATGAAGTGGTTGAGGGAAGGTGCTTTGAATAATATTGAATTTAAGATGCTCACAAGACATCTAATTATGAGACATTAGTCTTCAATAGGAAGATAATTGAACTTCTGGGAATACAAAAGATTATTAAGGGAGAGAACTTAGGAAAAGAAGAGAAGGCCCAGCATAGAATTTTAGGGGACAAACATACTTAATAGTGCCTTCTGGAGCAAAGCAAATCAAATCCTTCTATGCAACAATTTTTCAAATCCTAGTGTGATCATTTCCTCTTTTTTGCAAGCCTGCAAGCTAAAGATCTTGAGATGCATTCAGCTAAAAAGCTCATATAGCATAGTCACCATTGGTTTAGCTTTTCATCATCCTGGCAGTTCCTACTCTGGATATTCTCCCAAACTCCCAAAACTGTGACTTCAATAGCTAAAAAACAGATCTTCCGATGTAGTCTTACTGGGAAGTACAGCATTTATTTAGAGCAGGACTATCATCTTCCATGTTCTAAAATACCAGTACTCTCAAAGCAGTCTAAGATAGGGGTGGCTAGGTGGCGCAGTGGATAGAGCACTGGCCCTGGAGTCAGGAGTACTTGGGTTCAATTCTGGCCTCAGACACTTAATAATTACCTAGCTGTGTGGCCTTGGGCAAGCCACTTAACCCTATTGCCTTGCAAAAAAAACAAACTAAAAAAAAAGCAGTCTAATATTTTAATGACTATTATGTGAATTTGGTCACTCAACCAACTCTGAATCCTCCAAACTGTCCATCCTCATCTCTACATCCTATCCACAAATTTGGTATGAAAGACTTTACTGAATGCTTTGCAGAAACCTAGGCAAACTTTCTCTACAACAGTCCACTAATCTAGGAACCTTGTAGACTATTAACTCTATCTAAAAAGAAATACTCAGCCAGGACTTGTTTGTGGTTTCAGAACAGGTCATGTCATATTAATCCAGACCATTTAATAAATTATCTCTCTGTAGAGGGGATGAGTTAGTTGAGGCACAGTAGAAAATAAAGTTAGATAGCTAAAGTGGAGTCAAATTTTAGAGAACTTGAGACATGTCTATCATGAGCAGTTAGGTGGTACTGCAGTGTATAGAGTGCTGAGCCTAGAATCAAGAAGACCTGAGTTCAAATTTGGCCTCAGATCCTTACTAGTTGTGTGACCCTCAGCAAGTCACTTAATCTTGTTTGCCTCACTTTCTTCATGTGTAAAACAGAAGCATACTGAAGGAGGAAATGGCCAACCACTCCAGTATCTTTGCCAAGTTGTCTGTGAGGTCACAAAAGAGTAGGACACAACTGAATAAAACCAACTTGAACTGACTGATGAGAAAGAGGGAGCTGCTGTAACTTCTTGAATGAAAGAGGTAAATGCTAAAAACCCAGGCATTAGAAAGATTAGACTGTAGTCTGAAATTAGAACAGTATTAGGTAGCCTCTCAAGGTCACTTCCAACCCTATTTCTATAATTACCTTTATTATAATCTACATGCTAGCTATTTTATTAGACTGCAATTTGATCTAATGACTACAAATTGTCAAAAATGACACTAGAAAGCACATTTAAGAATAGAAGAAATGTTCATGCGGACCTTGATTCTTATAGTTTCCTAGGAGGAGATCAAATATATTCAAATAGCAACAGGAAAGAATGAATTGTCAGGGCTTGGTAACAGTGAAAATTAAACCCTTTCCCTCTAATATTAAAAAAAAAAAAAGGTGATCTGACACATTTCATTGTCGAGGTCTGCTTTCTGAACAGTGGATAATATTTTTTGCTAACAAAAGTACATTATGCTAAAAAATAATAATGTAGTATTATCATTAAAGCAATATTAAGGAAAGAATTAATGATATCCAGAATAGGTTACTTTATGACATGCTCAGAAAATAATCAATGCCTATTAAAACTACCCAAAGGATTAAGTGCAGGTCGGTGCACTAATGAAGTAAATGATAAATCAAGATATTTTAAAAGGTATTTTGAAACTAAGGACAAGTCAATTTGCCATTCAAAATATTAACTAATTTCTTTAACATCTAGCAGTGACTTCCTATTAGAATAGAACACTTTTCTCCTAATTAATCATTATCTAAATCAAATCCTACATGCTCATTAATTTCTCACTAACCAAGACAGGAGGCAGATGAAAGAAACTGCTGTCTTTGAAATCAGTAGGGGAAGTGATGCTTGCTGGTTGGAGAAATTGTCTAAGAGAAGAGAGATGAAGGTGACATTTCCATCATTTATCCTCAAAGAGTATGACCTTGCAGGGGGAAGGTTCTTTAGATTAGGACTCAGACGTGGCTTGGTACTCCCCATGCATCATTATTCTCCACTTTCAGAAAAAAAAGAAGAGAATTGCAAAACCAGAACTACTTTGCTGAAGAACTAAGGGTTTAAGTAAACTTTGGAAATGAGCGATTATCTCAACCTAAAAAGAGTCATACAGAGATGAAAGAAAAAAAACTGATTCATAGTCAGTCATCAATTATCCATCTGGCATTTTATCCTCAGCTAAATTTAGAATCCCAGGTTTGTTCTTCCTGCACCAAAACTGTCCTTCCCACGTTATCTGACTTCAGAGACCCTTCCCTCTGCCAGGAACATAAACTCATTTTAAACCAAAATTTACAGAAGTAAACCTTTGGTTTAAAAAAAAAATTACACACACACACACACACACACACAGAGAGAGAGAGAGAGAGAGAGAGACAATGCATGGAAATGATTTGGGGCCCTAGTTTAGGAGTAATCTTTTTTTTTCAGTTTTTGCAAGGCAAATGGGGTTAAGTGGCTTGCCCAAGGCCACACACAGCTAGGTAATTATTAAGTGTCTGAGACCGGATTTGAACCCAGGTACTCCTGACTCCAAGGCCGGTGCTTTATCCACTGCACCACCTAGCTGCCCCTAGGAGTAATCTTAACACTATATGGACCACATTGCTTTTTGATTATTTATGGCAGGATTATTTAAGTTTTCAGAGTAGTAAGGAGAGGGGAAAGGGGATGAACTGAAGGAATCTAAACAATAGCTTTAGCCTAGTGATGTGAAGGTACTAGAAAACACAGGCTGAAACTGGGAAAACATTGTCAGGAAGGTAAAATTTTTTAATGAACAATACTTTGGAGATTCCTAATTTTGTTAAGAGGAAAAAATGGACCCTGTGCTACTTAAAGACATACTTTTGTCCTCTTCACAACATATACATATCTACCTACATATACATACCTACATATACACATATGTTCATATGTATACACATGTGAATGTGTGCCTATGTGTGTGCATGCATGTATACATATGCCCTTAAAGGTAAACCATAAGCAAGTTTTTTTTTTTTAAGGGTTCAAGGCAAATGGGGTTAAAGTGCCTTGCCCAAGGCCACACAGCTAGGTAATTATTAAGTGTCTCAGGATGGATTTGAACTCAGGCACTCCTGACTCCAGGACCGGTGCTCTATCCACTGTGCCACCTAGCCACCCCCATAGGCAAGTTCTTGCCAAATGGTGAGCACCCTGAGGGCAGGGACTTTGTTCCTTATTTATCTTCCTATCTCCCATAGCAACTAACATTTGACCTTACACATGTTAAGTGTCCGATATTTGTTGCAAAAATGAATCCAATGAATGTTGGAGAGGACATGGGGAAACTAAGATAGTAATGCACTGTTGGTGGAGTTGGGAAATGATCCAACCATTCTAGAGAACAATTTGAAACTAATACACCCTTTTGACTCAACAATAACATTACTGGGTCTGTATTGCCAAAAAGATCATAAAAAGGGGGTAAAGACTAACATGTACAAAAGTATTCATAATAGCTCTCTTTGTGTTGGCAAAGAACTGGGAATTTAGGGGATGCCCATCAATTAGGGAATGACTACACAAGTTGTGGTATATGAATGCCATGGAATATTATTGTTCTATAAAAAAGGGTGAGCAGACGAATTTCAGAAACACCTGAAAAGACTTACATGAAATGAGCAGAGTCAAGAAAACAATGTACATAATAACAACAGTGTGATGAACAACTATGACTTACTCAGCTTTTCTCAGCAGTACAGTAATCAAGGACAATTTTAAAAGAGTTGGTGCAGGGGGCGGCTAGGTGGCGCAGTGGATAGAGCACCGGCCCTGGAGTCAGGAGTGCCTGAGTTCAAATCTGACCTTAGGCACTTAATAATTACCTAGCTGTGTGGCCTTGGGCAAGCCACTCAACCCCATTTGCCTTGCAAAAAAAAGAGTTGGGGCAGAAAATGCCATCCACACCCAGAGAAATAACTATGATGGGGGCAGCTAGGTGGCACAGTGGATAGAGCACCGGCCTTGGAGTCAGGAGTACCTGGGTTCGAATCCGGTCTCAGACACTTAATAATGACCTAGCTGTGTGGCCTTGGGCAAGCCACTTAACCCCATTTGCCTTGCAAAAAAAAAAAAAAAAAAGAACTATGATGCCTAAATGCAGACCATTGCATGCTATTTTAATTTTTTTTAATTTTTTATTTCTCATGAGTTTTCCCTTTTGTCTGATTCTTCTTCCCAGTATGACAAATATGGAAATATGTGCAACATGATTGCGCATATATAGCCTATATCAGATTGCTTACTGTCTTAGGAAGCGGGGAGGGATGAATAAAGGAGAAAAAAATTGTACAAAAAAGAATGTTGAAAACTACCTTTATGGGGCAGCTAGGTGGTGCAATGTATAGAACACCAGCCCTAGAGTCAGGAGGACTTGAGTTCAAATCTGCCCTCAAACACTTGAAAATAGAAAAAGAAAACTATACGTGTGTGTATGTGTGTGTGTGTGTGTGTGTATGTGTGTATATATATAAATATTTATATAAATTAGAAAAATATATAAAATTCAAATGCAAGAAAAAGAAAGTGAATCCAACAGGTTATTTGCCTGAAGCATGTCAGAGACTAGCTAAAGCTCAAATTCTAGAATGGATCTCACTCAAACATTTCCTAGTTGCCTGCCACTGTGCTCAGTTCTGGGAATACCAAAAGGAAACACAATTGTAACTGCCCCTGACAGAGATAACAATCTAACAGGGAGGCTAGAAACACAGCCACAAATAAGCCAGAGCCAAGATAAGGTAGAAGAGCACAGGAGGAATTCAAAGTATCATCACATCTGAGGGCAAGATCACTGCAAAATCACTATGAAAAGATTGGCTCCTGAGCATAGCTCACTGCCCAGATGCCAAAGGCATTTCTAAACCCAAATGAAGCTGCTTCCAGACCTCCTGTTTCACACAATCTGAACAAAGTGATAAATATGGAATTAAATTATCTGGTCTTGGTGAATAGACACAAAGTTATAAGATAAAGGTGTACTATAAACTTTAAATGAGCAATACACTTAAGGGACTTGCCCAAGGTCACACATGTAGTAAGATGCAGCTTTGGGACTCGACTTCACAACCAAGGCTCTTTCCCTCAAGCCCTGCTGCCTTTTAATCAAGGTCTCTTTCCCCATCACAGCTCTTCACCAGGAGCACTAGAAGTCACTTTATATGCCACTCAGTCCAAGCCCCTTTATTTAACAAAGGACTGAATAAAAGCCAAAGTTTTCGAAAAGGGAATTCTCAGATGACTTTCTATTTCCCCCCCAGAAATCTGTTAGCTGTTGTGGCTAGGGTTCAGTGTCCTCTGTCTCAGGTCTTTTTCCTTTTTTTAGAATTAACCTGTGATTTCATTGGAATGGGAAACTCCCTCTACCAACACAGTTTGGAACATTCTCTATAACTTTATCAGATGAAGTGCCTTGCCCAGGTGTTCTCAGTCAAACAGTCAGAAGGTGTTAAGGGCAGTATTTGAACTCAGGTCCGCTTGACTGGAAGTTTTTATCTACTGTGGCAAACTGCTCATCTCTTCTACTTTGGTTCTAAAGTCATAGCAAGGAAACCTGTCCTCTAGTTTAATTAAGATTAATAATTTGGGGGCGGCTAGGTGGCACAGTGGATAAAGCACCGGCCCTGGAGTCAGGAGTACCTGGGTTCAAATTCGGTCTCAGGCACTTAATAATTACCTAGCTGTGTGGCCTTGGGCAAGTCACTTAACCCCGTTTGCCTTGCAAAAATCTAAAAATAAAAAATAAAAATTTGCCATCATAGAAGAGAAGCCATCTTATAAGGAGGCACAAAAAAGAACTCATGGTACAAAAGAAAAAGGAAGCAAGATCTAAATGATCCTACTCAAAGGGTTTTAGCCTGACAGAATCTGAGTTTTACTTTACATATGGTCAATCTATTTTAGCTCCAAGTCATTTGGGATATAAAATTTATTTTAATTCAGAATTTTTCCAGAATGATTGCATTAAGTCCAAGGTTTTTTTTTCCCCATTCAGTAACTCACTAATTGTTCTTCTATGGATAGCTAGGTGGCTTTGCAGTGAATAGAGTGCAGGGACTAAAGTCAGGAAGACTCATCTTCCTGAATTCAAATTTGCCCTCATACACTTACTAGCTAGTCACATAACCCTGCTTGTCTCAGTTTACTCATCAGTCAAATGAGCTAGAGAAGTAAATGGCAAGCCACTCCAGAAGCTTTGCCAAGAAAACTCCATATGGGGTCACAAAGTGTTGGAGATAACTGAAAGGAATGGAGAGCAACAACTGTTATTCCACCACTGAAATATCTAGGAGTATTTCTTTCAGGAGATGAACCATCCCCCCCAAAAAAATTCATTTTAGTTTATATTTCTAGTCCTCAAATATATAGATTTGAAGCATAACTGCTGCTTTTTCCCCAAAAATAAGACCTGGTCTTATATTAATTTTTGCTCCAAAAGACACATTAGGACTTATTTTCAGAGGAAGTCTGGAGATGACCAGTCATTTCTGTAGGAATCATTATTTAATCTATTTTTCTTTCAGCAAGGAAGTTCGTGTCTTTAGCTTGGTGAGTGTTGGCTGAATCCCAGACTAGAGGACCTCTTTGGCTACCTCGCAAAACAAGTGGTGACATTAAATTGACCCATTTCCTTATAACTGCTTGTATGCACCAGATTTTTTTTGGTTTCAAGAACATAAATGCCTGAAACAAGTTCAATCTTATCTTTCCCGGCTTTAGTGTTGATTAGAGGTGGGGCTTTCTTTTCATTAAGATGTTATCAAGTACAATCATTATGCATTGTATCTGTACTCTGATTGGTCTTTTGGTAAGTTTGGAGTTTTTCTTATTTACATAAGGTGTTTACCTCTCATCCAAAGGCACCAGCTATGATATTTACAAAATACTGAATTACAATTTATATTATCATTTAAGTATTAATGACAGTAATATTTATTTTTTGAATTAAATGTCAGTCATGTGTTGTAATGAATATAACTAAAATGGATTCATCTGACTTACAATCTTAACTGGAGCTTATTTTGGAGGGGGGTAGGGCTTGTATTATGAGCATCCTGAAAAAAAATCATGCTAGGGCTTATTTTCCAGTTAGGTCTCATTTTTCAAGGAAATATGGTAGGCATTTATGCACCCTGGGCCAATTCTCAGAGCTATTCTCTCTCCAAACCAAGTCAAAATGATTCCTTTCCATATAAGTCCCATACCTCAAGACTAATGAAATTCTATTCCTGGCTGAGCTATTAACTATGTGACCTTGAACAAATCATTTTCTTTTTTTCTGGTTCGATTTTCCCCTCTGTAAAATTAAGGGCTTGGTGATTTCTGAGGCCCCTCCCAGCTCTAGGGGTCTAAGTTAGAAAACCACTGTCAATCACCCACTTGAAAAGCATTAAGTAAGCATCTACTGTACTATATACCAGAGCTAAACATACAGAAAGATCTCTAGGAAGACACAATATGTCTACAGATAAGTAAATACAGGATATGGGCATAGATATAGATATATATATATATAATATATATAGATCTATATACAATATAGATCTATATATATTATATATATATATAATACACACATACATACACACATATACACAAATATATAATGATGGGGAGTTCAATTAAAAACTTCAGGAATTAGTAAAGGCCTCTTAAAAGAGATGGTATTTCAGCTGAGCTTTGAAGTGATCTAAAGGTTTGAAAAGGTAGACATGAGGAAGGAGAATATTTCAAACATAGGAGACAGCCTTGCCAAAAGAACAGAGGAAGGAGATGAACTATCATAGAGGGGAACTCCAAGTAAGACAGCCTGGTTAGAAGATAGTATATAGTATATAGTATAGAATATAGATAGTATACATGAGGAGTAATACATAAAACAAACCTGGAAGGGAAGAGTTTTAAATGCCAAAACAGAGGCAAGTAACTGTGTTTTATCCTAAAGGCATTTTAGGGTAGGGAAACCACTGAAGTTTCTTGAACAGAGAGACATAGTCAACTGAGTTTTAGGGATGTTAATCTGGCAAATGTGAATATTGCTATTGCAATGATTCAAGCATGAGGTGGCAAAGGCCTGCACTAGGGTGACTGTGTAAGTAGAGTGAAGTTGACAGATTTGAGAAATGCTGAGGAGGTGAAATTGATAAGCCTTGGAAATTGATTGTATATGGTAGGAGAAAGGAAATCAAAGAGCTAAGGATGACTTCTTGGTTATGATCCTTAGTGAGGAGGAAAAATGACAGGTGAGAAAGGGAAGGTTCTAGTTTAGACATTTTTTGCTGCTGTGCTATTTTCCAATGCTGTCCAACTTTTTGTGATCTCATTTGAGGTTTTCTTGGTAAAGATACTAGAGTGGTTTTTCATTTCCTTCTCTAGTTCATTTTGCAGATAAGGAAACTGAGGCAAATGAGGTTAAGTTACTTAAACCCAGAGTCACATAGCTAGTATCCCAGGCCAGAAATCAGAAAAAAGAATCTTTATGCCTTCATGCTGGATACTCTAACCCCTGAGCCACAGAGCTATGCCCCTCCCCCTACCTATTAAGCCAATCAAAATTGATTGAGCCTATTATGTTAGGAGCAGTTACTAAAAAATATAATTCTTCCTTTCTATTAGTTTGTTTCTACCACCAGAACACAGTCACAGTGCAAGAACAAGGCCAAGTTAAGGAAGGAATACTTTAGGGCCCTTCTAATGTTCAACTCTAGGCAAATCTAGCCTTAGCAACTACTTCCACCTCAATGCAGAATCAGAGCAAAACTCTCTCTGTTCATTTCTCTCCCATTTAGGTGCTATATAGCCAACATACTACTTCACTACTAGTATATACTCCCTTCCTCTACTGCATATAAAGAAATCTCCCCTCAAACTGAAACAAAGAATAAAGGCCAATGCCTATGTACTATGGCTAATCATGACTTCTGAGCAATGACAATGAAGTATACCCCTTAGGAGAGGAAAGATAGATTATAGGTACAGAATGAGCTGACAGACATGGTCAGTGTATTTTCTTTGCTTACCGGCACTTAACTGTTAAAAGGCAGGGCTCTATATTGAGGAGAGGGGAGAAAAAAGAGGAGCACATTAAGTGATAGTAATATAAAAAAGAGAGGCATCAGGGGTGGCTAGGTGGCGCAGTGGATAAAGCACCAGCCCTGGAGTCAGGAGTACCTGGGTTCAAATCTGGTCTCAGACACTTAATAATTACCTAGCTGTGTGGCCTTGGGCAAGCCACTTAACCCTGTTTGCCTTGCAAAAACCTAAAAAAAACAGAGGCATCAATTAAATATTTTTTAAAGACTAATGTTGAGGAAACAGAAGTCCACAAATGAATCTTGTTCCATTATTAGGCACCACACATGGACTCATCTTTTCCTTCAGCAGTAGCAAATCCTTCTCATATACCATATTTCCCCATGTATAATATGCACCCTTTTTCAAAAAATTTGGGGTCTAAAAACTGGGAGCATCTTATACAGTGGTTGTAGATTTTTTGACTTGCATTTTTCGTTCACACTTGTCTTTGAGCTCATTGTTTCCCATTTGTTACCGGTATATTAGGTGACATTTTGCCACATTCTGCCCAGAAATGGCTCAGAAAACAATTTTGTCCAGTGCTGAATTCAACTTCAAAGTGATCAGGTTTGCAAAAGTGAATGGATGTTGTTGGAGCTTGAACTAATCCAACCTTTCCGGAGAGCAATTTGGAATTGCACCCAAAGGGCAACAAAAATGTGCATACCCTTTGATCCAGCAATACCACTACTGAGTCTATACCCTGAAGAGATCATGAAAAAGGATCAAAATATCACTTGTACAAAAATATTCATAGCAGCCCTGTTTGTGGTGGCAAAGAATTGGAAATTAAGTGAATGTCCTTCAGTTGGGAAATGGCTTAGCAAACTGGGGTTATATGTACGTCATGGAACACTATTGTTCTATTAGAAACCAGGAGGGATGGGAATTCAGAGAAGCCTGGAAAGACTTGCATGAACTGATGCTGAGCGAGATGAGCAGAACCAAAAGAACATTATCTAACATAACAGCAACATGGTGTTGATAATCAACCTTAAGGACTTGCTCATTTTATCAGTGCAATAATCAGGGACAATTTTAGGGTATCTGTGATGGAGAATACTACCTATATCCAAAAAAAGAATTGTGGAGTTTAAACAAAGAGCAAAAACTATCACCTTTAATTCAAAAAAAAAGTTATCTTATATATTATGTAATTATGCTGTCTCTTTTATTTTATTTTTTTCCTTAAGGATATGATTGATTTTTCTCTCAACACATTCAATTTTGATCAATGTATAGCATGGAAACAATGTAAAGACTATCAGACTGCCTTCTGTGGGGGGTGGGGAGAGGGAAGTGAGATTGGGGGGAAATTATAAAATTCAAAGAAAAAATGTTTTAAAATAAAGTAGAAAACCTCTGAAGAAAATAAAAGTGAATGGAAATAGTGCTGCTGAATATCAGTTTGGGCCTCCTCCAAACTGAAAAAATTTACAATCAGAACCTGGTATCCAGGAAGAACAAACCTGACTGAAAATACCCAAGGCAGAAGAAGCCTATGAGAGGCCAAGTCAGCCAAATGACCTGAGTTAGAGAAGGAATTGAAGAGATGGATTAAAGAGCTAAGGGCCACTGGAATTCCTGTGTCCACAAAGATGGTTCAGCATGGGGTCAGAAGAATTGCTGAAGAAAAAGAAGTGATTGATTTCAAAGGAGGACACAGTGGGTGCTTCAGGTTCATGAAACAGAAAGGACTGAGCATGGGTCCACACACCAGAATTGCCCAGGGAGTGCTTGTAGTCAATCATAGACCAGAGCTCAGGCAAGAGAGCAGGCAGAGCCTATCCTAAGACACTGATTATTCATCAAACACAGATGAGGACAAGGTCATGGATGGGAGTTTTGACAGTAATGAGGAGATGAATAAAACTTGAGTTCAGTAACATTATGTAAGACATTTTTTTTTCCAAACTTCAGGTCCCAAAATTAAAGTGCATCTTATACATGGGGAAATACAGTAACTCCCTGGTACCACTATAAATTCAGCCACTGACTACATAAGCAAACAACTAATTTTGCCTCTCTTACAAAAATTTCGTAACTGATCTCTTTTAATCTCTACTCCTCACTCTTTTCCTCAGGACATACGTGCAGGAAATACCATGATGCATTTTTTTCTTTAAATACTATTTTTCATCATGTCATTTTCCCATGTTCAAAACCCTAAGTTGTGAGAAAGTGAGTTCTTCATCCCTATAAGTGTTTGAGCAGAAGATGGACTGCCTGGGTTACTGTGCATGAGGTTCCTGTGATAAGTGGAAGTGAGGGGCAGCTAGGTGGCACAGTGGATAGAGCATAGGCCCTGGAATCAGGAGTACCTGAGTTCAAATCTGGCCTCAGACACTTAATAATTACCTAGCTGTGTGGTCTTGAGCAAGCCACTTAATCCCATTTGCCTTGTAAAAACCTAAAAAAACAAAACAAAAAAAAACAGTTAAGTGGAAGTGAGAAGGTCTCTCCCAACTCAGATTCAATGATTGATATACACATGACTATCTCTAAAGAGGCTATTTCCTTTAAAGAGTCATCTTCCTCTCCACTCCCAACCTTCACTCTCCACTTCAAACATCCTGATTCAGACCCTCATCATTTTTTACCTAGAACAGAAGTTCTCAACCTTGTTTGTATCATGGACCCCCTTCAGAAGTTGAATGAAACCTTTGCAACCCTTCTCAGAATAATTTTATGATAAAATGTTAGAATATGGGGCGGCTAGGTGGTGCAGTGGATAGAGCACCGGCCCTGGAGTCAGGAGTACCTGAGTTCAAATCTGGATCTGGTCTCAGACACTTAATTACCTAGCTGTGTGGCCTTGGGCAAGCCACTTAACCCCATTGCCTTGAAAAAAATTTTTTTAAATGTTGGATTACAAAGAATGCTTATAGCTATTAAAATATTTTAAAACAAGTTCATGCACCCGATTAAGAACCCACAACCTAGATTAATAAAATAGCTTTCTGTCTATATATTCAATTCTCATCCCCAGTGAAATAATTTTCCTAATCCAACGCATCATTGTGATCACATAATTCTACCATTAAAAAAGAAAACCTTAAACAATTCTCTTTTGCCTAAAGATTAAAGTTTCAATTCCTAATCCTTACATTCAAAACTCTCCACAATCTAACTCTAATTCTATCATACTACTGCCCTTCACATATTTTATGGATGCTGGAATACTATTTTCACATCCACCCCCATATCCCCACCATTCCTTGCTCTCATCTGTCTCTATGCCTTTGCTTGTACCATTCTCCATAACTAGAATGATCTCACCCTCACCCACCATATTCATTTGAAGGAAGAAAGAAACTTCAGGTCTAATTCAGCTGCCATCTCTTCCATCCTTGAACCAAACCCAGTCTTCCTCCACAGCTGAAAACAAACTCTCTCCCCTCATATTCTTCATAGATCTTTCTCTTACATCATTATTTATGTGCATGTCTTTTCTCTCATTAGATCATAAGCTCCTCAGAGCAGGTCCTGGGACATAGTTATGTTTGTATCACCAGTGTTGATCATGGGGCATAAGCAAACAGCAGGTGCCTAATAATCAAAGTATTAAATAGCAGTTTCTGAATCCTGAAACAAATAGTGTTTGGCATGTAAGAACCTATCTAAGTTTCTACAAGTACTACAGTATTCCTCCTTTATCAGAACCTTCTCATCTGTGACAGCGCTGTCATTTACCACTTTATATATAATTCCCTAAATTGTACCTAATACTACATTATGCCTCAACTAGAAAAAAGACAGCCTTTCACTTCCCAGATACTTCTGGCTTTCAAAATTCCCTGTAGCAGATGTCTCTGCAATCCATAAAGACAAGAGCTGGGCTGGATCAAAATGTAGCATTGCCATCATCCTTGAAAAGCCTATGAAAATGTTAGTTAAGAGTTTAAAGAAACAAGTTTCCCTAAAGCAACAGGACCCATAAAAATATCTGCTTAATTGAGAAGGGAAAAAAAATCTGTGTCATAGCAGTATCTAATGAAGTCCAGGCCAAGCCAAGAGAGATGCCAGGTTCTGTATAAGGTCTGCCCTTCTAATCACTGAACAAATTAAGCAAGTCCCTTCATCTCTCTGGGATCAATATAACAACATGAAAAATAGTAGTGCCAGTCAACAGGTATCACCTTGTCACTCACGGTAATAATCCAAGAACTAGAAGTTCTATGAGGACAAGGTTCAAGCTTCATCTAAACTTGTTATCTTAGCCAGCACCAGGAACAGTGCACTGCACAAAGTGGGTGCTTACTAAGTTTCTGTTGAATTGAGTTTAATAAATTGTATTTAATAAATTAAAATTTTAAATGTCCTAAAAAAATTCAGAGCAAGATTGCAAGGAAATGAAGATATATAACAAGTATTTCAAATAAAAAGGAGAAAAGCTAAAGCAAGGAAGGAAATGCAACCTGTGATTTAGTCAAACATGTAGTAAAGTCAAGGTACTGTTCTTGACAATGGGGATCCAAAACTGAAAAAGGATCTGCTGTCCCTTTAAGGGCTTCCATTCTATTAGAGGGAAGAGGACAAATTTTCAAAGAAGGAAGATTCAAAGTAAAAAGTGATAAGGGTAAAAGAGGTGTCATGAAAAGGCAGCCTCTAGGAAGACGCTTGAAGGCATGCCAGCCTTGAATGCAGAGGGGCAACAGAAAGCTTGTCAAGATGGGGAGAAAGTGAACAGTTCAGTCTGGATTATTCTTAATCAATTCTAAGATATTGCTAGTAGATTTGAGATACTGAGCTGCCCAGAGGGAAAGCACAAGATCATCTACTTCTGTGATCAAACTGTAAAGGTCCTGGGAAACACCCCTCAAAAAGAAAAGATCTTCCACCCCAATCCCTGCAACTGTAACGAGAGTAGCCAATTCCCTGAGTTTATCCATCTTAAGCAAGTTTCTTTCCTGGTTATGAACCTCAATTTCCTTCTCTGTAAAATGACTGGAGTACACTAGCTGAACTCAAAGGTTTTTTCAAGCTTTAATTCCTAAGCTCCAAGATCAATCAGTCTCCCAGTCTTCTTCTTTTAAAATGCAAATATTCCCAGGAAACACAATAGTGCCCTAACAACTCAGGGTAAAGGAATTGCATTTCTTTCTCCATCTGGACAGGGAAAACACAGAGGGTGTTTGGAACACATAAAAAGGAATCAGGGGCCAAAGACAAACGAGCCTAGAAACAGCACTAGTTGGAGTTTCTAGCATCTGACTACATAATATTCCAGGAAAGAAGATCTCAGACAAGCCAAAAATATGACCACACTGCTTGAGATGATAAGATTTGCAGCTATTAAAAACTTTAGAGATTATCTAGGATAACTTCCGAAGCCTACAGAAAAGCAATGACTTGGCTCAAGTCATACAGTGAGGAAATTCTGTTTTGCTTTTTAGTAGGAAGGGTTGACATCAAACTTAGTAGATTCCTCTCACCTTCTACCCTTGACCCTCCCCACCAAAAATGTTTCTAGCTATGAAATGAAATGGAATAATTTGTAAAACGTTGAAAAACAAAACATTTCCCATCATTAGCAACTAAATAAACATAATGAAATCCTGGAAAGGGCCAAAGGAGTAATAGTCACTATATCAGAAAGCAAAAACATCAATAGGTAATGTGGTACAGTCAGAGGACCTCAGTTCAAATCCTGATTATGCCACCTCCCTACTACATTTGAAATCTTGGACAGGTCACTTCACTACTCTATTTCTCAGTTTCCTTACTTGTGAAAGGAGAAAGGACTAGGTGACCTCTAAAGTCTCTTCAGGTTCTAAACCTGTGATCCAAAGATCCTAAGACTAAAGTAGGCAGAGTCAAAAAGACAGTGACTAAAGTCCAGATATGCATTCCAACTGATACTCTGTGTTCACACACAAGTGAATCAGAAAAAAAAAAAAGAAATGCTCCAAATCATTAAGAAGAGAAATAACTATTCCTTGTAAAACAATTTTGAAATTTTACCTCAACTAAATGGTAAAAATGATTAAAGATGGAAAGTCACTGTTGGAGGTACTAGGGCAAGAAATGTACAAGAGAGCTTTATTGGAGTTTCGAGTTTGTCCAGTCAGCTTAAAAAGCAATTGAGAATTTTGCAAGAGAATAACTAAATAATTTCTACACAGACCTCAAAGAGGTTAAAGGCAGAAACAAAGGTCCTACATGCACCAAAATAGTCACAGCAGCAATTATTGTGGCAATCAAAAATGAGTTTGGGGTAGGGAAATAAGCATCTGTTGATTAGGAAGTGACAGAACAATTGCGGTTTATGAATATAAAAGAATATTATTGTGTCATATAAAACAATGGATATGAGAAATTCAGAAAAAACATGAATTGTTGTAGTGTCATGGAAGAACCTGTGATAATAATGCAAACCAAAAAAAAAAAAAATTCACTTGGATAGCTTTAAGTTTCTATTTTCTATCCTGTACAAAAGGGATCAACTGGCACTACTCACTCCCCAGGTTTGGGAGCAAAGAATTCTGTAAATCTTAAAGTGCTCTGGAAATGGGATTGATTGCCACTGTTGAATAAAATCCGACCTTCCACTTCAAATGACTTTCCTTAACATTAGTTCTTTATACTTCAGTCATCATAGACCACAGAATGTCATAACTAGAAGAAGCCTTAAAGATCAGTCCCTTCATTTTGCAGATGAGACCAAAGTTCAGGAAAGAACTTCTAATTTGCAGAAGGTCACATATCTAATTAGTAGTAGAGCCAAAATTAGAACCCAGGTCATCCAGCCTAGGCCAAGATTCCAGGTCCCAGAGCATTCCACTCCTCTAACATTTCTGGAGATGCTGATTTAATCAGCTTCCCAGGCAAATGTTACCAATGCCCAATTGCCCTTACTATTCAGATGCTTTTTCTAATGACTAACCTCAATTTATGTTTCAAGTCATTGCACCTTGTAATTATATTCTCAACCACTATAAATAATCTGTGCCCTCTATTATATCTTTCCCCTTTCCCTATGACAGAAGCCCCAGGGGAAAGATGCTGCCTTGTTAGTACAACATACAAATGGTACATAAGCAAAACTGATCCCTGACTGAGCAGCACAGTTATCGATCTTCTCTTCCTTGCCTACTCATGGGCTGATCAAAGTATCTACACTCCCAAGCTACGGTGCTGTGACATTCATGCCATCTTGGGGAATCACTATGGAAAGGCTTTAGTGATCAGGTCTCACTTCAAGGCAGGGCTATGTTGGAACTTCGGCCACTGAACATGGCACACCAAGGTAGGACAAACTTTTCCCCATCAAGGGCCTTTTTCCTAGCTCATATCAATCATTCCCTTATATGGAAATCCAGTGGATTTGGTTAGTAGCACTTCTATAACACATTACACTTTTCCTTGTAATACAATTACCTTCTCTATAGGACCATAATCTCTATGAAAGCAGGTTTTACATTTTTTTCATTTTTGTCTCCCCCACAGGGCATTGTACATGATAGATGTTCACTAAGTGTTTGTTGAATTGAAAGGAAAGAAAACTGGTTACAAAGGCACTGTAGGACTCTGGTAGAACATGCAGAATGCCTTGTCTGAGGGGGAGTGGCCAATCTCCAGGCAGTAACTACTATAGCATGGGTACAGTGTAAAGAGTACTGGCTTTACAAGTTGAAAGGTGTGGGCTCCTAAGATTTAAAGATGGAAAGGTCCTCAGAAATCATCCAGTCTTTACTTTCTCACTTTATATCTGAAGAAACTAAGGCCCATAAAGGTAAAGTGACTTACTCAAGATCTCATTACATAAAATCAAAACAACCCTGCAGTTTCACCTCACACCAGGCAAATGGGCAAAGATAAACAAAGGGTGGAATAATCAATGTGGGAGCTCATACACACTAGTGCATTGTTGTCTGAATCAGTCAGTACAGCCATTTTGAAAAGGAATTTGGACTTATGCAAATGAAATGACTAAAATGGTCATGCCCTTTGTGTCAGAAATTTTATTACTAGGCTCATACCCTAAGGAGGTCACTAATAAGAGCAAAGTCCACGTATTACACCAAAATATCTAAAATGAAACACTTTTTGATAACAAAGAACCGGAAAAAATTACACACCCATCGATTAGGGAATAGCTAAACAAATTGTGGTACAGTAACGTAAAGGGATATTACTGTGCTGCAAAAAATAATAAATATGATGAAAACTAAAAAAAAAGGTAGAAAGATCTACATGAACTGACACAAAGTCAGGTCAGCAGAGCTAAGAAAATATACAACAGGACTATGGAAAGAATAACCACCCAAAAACATCAAAAGTGGCTTGCAAAATTACAAAGAAGAAGTACGGCTCAAAAAGAGAGAGACGAAAAGACACTTATAACCCATGTCTTTACAGAGGTGGGAGGTCCACATTGCGCTATACTGTATATATTTTTAGACTTTCTCAATGTAGATTTTCTTCTTCTGATTCTTTTTTGTCTTTAAAAAATACTATTTAAGAAATTAAAGATATATATATATATAAAATCATATGAAAAATGCTCCAAATCAATACTGATTAGAGAAATGCAAATTAAAACAACTCTGAAGTATCAACTCACTCCTATCAGATTGTCTAGGATGACAAAAATGGAAAGAGGCTGTGGGACGATGGGGACATTAATGCATTGTTGGTGGAGGTGTGAACTGATCCAACCATTCTGGAGAACAATATGGAACTATGCTCAAAGAATAATAAGACTGACTACATTCTTTGATGCAGCAATTCCAATACTAGACCTTTATCCAGAAAAAAATCATAAAAAATGGGGAAAGTTCCACTTGTTGCAAAATATTCATGGCAGCTTTTTAGAAAAAAAGCTGGCAAAGTGGCAAAGAATTAGAAATTAAAGGAATGACCATTAATTGGGGAATGGTTGAACAAGTTATGGTATATGAATGTTATGGAATACTACTGTTCTATAAGAAACCATAAATGGTTGGACTATAGAGAAGCACAGAATAAATTACAGGAACTGATGCTGAGGGAAGGGAGCAGAACCAAAAGAACATTGTGCACATTAACAACATTTTGACTTGATCAATGTTGATGGATGCAGCTCTTCCCCATCCAGAGGAAGAAAAACAAAACAAAACAAAACCAAAAAACCCCTAGAGAATCTGAATGAACACTACATTCACTTTTTAAATTTTTCTCTAATGTATTTTTTCCTATCTCATGGTTTTCTTCCTTTTCCCTTATTGCTAATTGCTCATACTGAAAATGACTAATCTGTAAACATGTTAAAATACTGATGTGCATGGACAATATTCACCTGATTGTTTGCCACTGAGGGAGGGGGGGGTGGGAAGAGAGGTTGTAACTTAAAAGTATGCATATGCATGTGGATGAATGTAGGAAAAACTTTCATAGCATGTAATTGGAAAAATAAAATAAAATATCAATTGGAAAAAACACTTTTTTATGCAATAGTTCTGTAGGAAGGGTAGTAGGAGGAAAATACTGGGGGAAACTATTCTAAGGAAAAAAATACAAATAAAAACTTAATATTTATTTTTTATTTATTTATTTATTAGGTTTTTATAAGGCACTGTGCCACCTAGCCACCCCTAGAGCTGAATTCTTTTAAAGAAATTCTGGTTTTAGATTTTAGACTTGATCCATTTATGTCTTCTCCAGGAATCTATTTGGTATTGTATTGAGTAAAATAATTTATATATGTTGCATCTTCTTCTAACCCTTCTAGGAAACCAATATATTCAGGGTGATTGATTTTTCCAACAGCAGGAATTGCTTTTTGTATAATTCCTCCAAGTGAGTTTAGTCATATGAAACATCTTGTTGAATGGAACTGATTTGGCCAAATAGTCTGTTGAAGAAAAAATAAGCTTTGGGATTCTCTTGCTGGACTTGAAGTCAGACAGCCTGAGTTCAAATCCTGGTGTCTCCATTAGTCAGTGTATTGTGTAATTTTTTTAAAAATATTAAGTTTTGGGGCGGCTAGGTGGCGTGGTGGATAAAGCGCCGGCCCTGGAGCCAGGAGTACCTGGGTTCAAATCCAGTCTCAGACACTTAATAATTACCTAGCTGTGTGGCCTTGGGCAAGCCACTTAACCCCATTGCCTTGCAAAAACTAAAAAAAAAAAAAAAAAAGAATTCAGCTCTAAAGGTGACGTACATGATACCAATAATGATGAGACAGTCTTTGAGTCTTAGCTCTTATACTTACTAGCTGTATGACTTTGGACAAGTCATTACCCTCTCTGCATTTCATTTTCTTCCTTTATAAAATAGGGATAATACTTTGCCTAACTCACTCTTTGTGAGTCTCAAAGCACTACAGGAATCTAAACTAATTTTGTTTTTATGGTGATCTGTGGTAACTAAGATGACTATTTAGGATGGCCAAGACAATTCTGGGGGTGGGGTGGGGAGGAAAAGAGAGAGGGCTAGAAGTTCCCAAACAGTCTGGCAAATCCTTATCCCATAGTACAGCTCTCATTTGTCCCAACTACCATTGCCCCTAACTGTGAGATACTCACAGACCAAAGCAATGTCCCATCCCTTTATATCCAAATGGCCTGTGTTTTTCCTCTCTCTTTACCTCTTGTCATACATTTGAAAAGTAATGATGAAATGCCCTCCCCCATCTTTTCAGACTATTTCATCCCAACTCCCCCCCCCAACATTCCTACTTTGAAGACTGTCTCAATAAATACCTATTGACTGACATTTGCACACTGTAGAAACTGGCTACTAATGTGAATTCAAATGTATTTTTTTTTCAGTTTATACCAGCTAACTCTACCTGAAGATACCACCCTTAAGAGATTTCTTTTTCTTTGAGTCAAAAGGACAGAATAAAGGATAGTTCTGTCAGAGTTCTGCTGCTGTTCAGTTTTTCATTCAGGGTAGGAAGCCAAAGTCGGCAAAGTCAGGCAGATGATTTTCAGAGAAATATGACAAGAGTATTAAAAGCTCCAAATGAAAAGTTGTGTAATGAGCATGAATCTGAATACATTTAAATTTTCTCAGCACCCAGTAATTCCAGGAGCATCCCTCATACATTTTCAAGCTGTGCTTTCACAGAGGTGAAGACACCGCTGCCCTAAAGACTTCAGAATCCCTTCACAGGGGATGACCCTGGCCATGCACAGCATCTTGATTACTCATGAAGACCTGAGGAGACTTCAATAGTTTGGGGTCTTGCCCAGGAAAGAACACATCTTCTTACCTGAAATAATGAAGAACAGAAGACAATTACCCTGTAAACTGAAATTTCAAAAGATCCTGCCCACCTACATCAGAAAGGCTGATTAGACAATCTCATCATTAGTCTTATTTAAACAGTCCAAAACCCAAGCCCTATAAGCAACTGAAGAATGAAAAGAGCCTCTCCCTTAGAGGCAAACAAAATGCTTGCCCATGTTCACAGGTTTTTTAAATAGAAACAAGGAAAATCAAAGAAAATTCCCTTATCGTTTTCACTGAAAAAATGCCAACAAGCTCAGATGAAAATCAGGGTTATTTGAATATGCCGGACACTGAACACCTCCATCTAACACATCTATACAATGTGGACCCTGGCCCAGATGAAAACTTGGAATTCATCCAGTACTAACAAAGTTGGGGAGGCAAAATTTCACTGCCTGCCCAGACAGCAAAGCGCATGTGTACCTCAAAGACTAATAAAGGAAGATGGAATAGCAGATAAGAGATTCTAGGCAAAAATGTATGCATTCAGTCTCAACAGCAAAAAAAAAAAAAAAAAAAAAATCAATCCCCACACAATCACCATACTTTCCAAGCCAGAACCAAAAGCTCAACAGCCAGTGAGGGCCATTTATATGGTAGAGGGAACAAACACTGAGAACTATTTTCATATCATTTGGGCTGTTTATGCCTCTTTTGACAAGCATTATACTTTATTTATTTAAACTGAAGTCTCCTTAGTTCATTGTAGTCGCTAGAGACTGTCAGCAAAAGAGCCTACTATTCCCACTGGCAAGTTGGCTCTATTTATAGGTCAACTTGAATTTCTTGTTTTAAAATACTTCAGGTTTTGACCTATTCAAATTGTAGACATTTTCCTGCTGTTGTTTAAAGTGACTGATCATAGAGATTCCATCTTCCTCTTCCTATTCCTGCTGCTAATTAGCAACTGGTTAAGCATCAGCCTGGAGGAAGCTCAGCTGCCCAAAGGAGTAGACCCAACATATAAATCAATACCAAATTGAATGAGGAATTTGGATTGTTTGTTTGATCTTACAAAGCTCAAACGTCCCACTTAAATGTGATCCTATCTGTTTTGATTTCCTATTTGGGACCCAAAGTCACTCAAACAAACCTCTATTATAAAACACAAACCTGACCACTATCCTGAAGTCCTCTGTATTAGGCTATCTGGATATCTAGCTGATAAAGTTAAGAACTGGCCAAACCAGAGCTTTCACTCATATCCTCTTGCTTGCTACTTCTAAATGTAAACATTCCTTCCTCAAAGGATGATGCTTCCTTTTGTTCCTCAAAGTGAGTATAACCAAATCCACCTTGGGCAGATACAATCTGGGGTTCCACACCAAAGCAAACCCAATGGAGAATAAGGACGTCTTTCACAGATGATCTTCAAGCCCAGATGATTGTAGATTACCAAATACAGTTTTGTATGCAAGCATGTTCTAATCCTGGCCAAATTAGAAAGCAATAATGGCCACAAAGAAGTTTTTAAAAACCACAAATCTAGAAATATGAAAGTATAGAAAAACAGAAAATAGAGAAAGCAGTCTAAAGCAGATGCTCTGGAGGTCCCATACAACTTTATGATCCTATTAAAACATAAAATTTTCATGTAGGACAACTCAGCATGATGAAAGGAACATAAGATAATGAGTCAAAAGAGTCAGGTTCAAAGAATAGCTCTGCCCAAAGAAGTGATTTGTATGACTTTCAGCAAACCACTTCTTGCTACACCTAAGAGTCCCTTCTCTATAAAATGGGGGGGGGGGAGAAGGTAGAGATGGGGCTAGATGATCTCTAAGGCCCCTTCCAGCTATACATCTTGAATATGAGTCTAGTACCTAATTCTATCTTGTAAAAAGAGGAACATACATACAAAAGCCACATCTAATATACCAGACTTTATTATAATTCAAACGTAGTATACCAACAAAGACACCAAAAAGCAAACTCAAACCTAGTACAGGAGAACATTATTCTAACACAGTGATCACGCTGGCGAATGCAACAACTCCATCCAGTAAAAGTAAACTGTAATTCCATTAGTTTTGACAGTAATAGTTCTAGCTTCTCTGAAAGACCACACACAGTTAAAGGTAGTTAACTGCTGATTTTTAACATTTTAATAATGTGCACATTTGTAAATTGTTGCTTATACAATACCACTACCAGGTTTAAAGTGCAAGGAGATCAAAGAGAGCAAAAAAAGGACCCCTATGTGAAAAAAAATATATATTTTTAACGGCAGTTTTTCTGGTGGGAAAAAAAATGGGAAACTAAGAGGGTGCCCATCAACTAGGGAATGGATGAACAAATTTGGGTATATGAATTTAAAGAAATACTACTATGCTCTAAGAAATTATGAAGACCATTCTGAGAAATCTAGACTTATATGAATGGATGCAGGATGAAGTGAGAACCCCAGAAACAATTTATACATTAACAACATTGTAAAAGCAAACAACTTAGAAAAACAAGAGAATTCTAAATAACACAATGATCAACCAAAATTCTAGAAGACCCATGATTTAACATGCTATTCATTTCCTAACAGAAAAGTGATATCCTAGAGTGTAGATGGAGATGTATTTTTTGGACATAGCTAACATACAAAGCAGTTTAACTTGACTGTGTATAAAGGGTGTACCAAAAGCTATAGAAACACACCGAGACTTTTGAGATACCATTTATTTGATTATTATGAGGGTTTTGTTTTTATTTTTTTTTTCAGTGGGGGTGTCCAGGAGAGAAAATCAATTCTTAATCATTGGAAAAATAAATTGAGCGGCAGCTAGATGGATAGCACACCGGCCCTGGAGTTAGAAGGTGCTGAGTTCAAATTCAGCCTCAGACATGTGATACTTAGTAGCTGTGTCACCTTGAGCAACTCACTTAACTCCATTGCCTTGCAAAAAAAAAAAAAGAGAAGAAAGAAAACTGAAATAAATTGTTGTTTGTATCAATAATACAATTCTACAGATTCCAAGGTACTTACCTGAACCCAAAGTACCTAGGGTAACTTCTGATACCTAAGATCATCTCTTCTTACAAGGCCCTAGATTGTAATACCTAAAAACATATGCAGCTAATCAAAGGGTCTTTGTTTTAAACAGCAAAATGCTGGCAACATATATTTTAAGAAATCTGACAGTCATAACCCTCTGAAAGTTTCTGCAAAAAAGCAGGGGCTGTAACATTAATTAGTAAAGTTCCCCTCCTCCTTACTTGACATCAGAGTAGCTCAGAGAATTTTAATTACTTTAATGAAAGATGTAGGAAGTCCCCCAAACACAGCCATGTCCCCAAAAAGTCACCTACAAAAAACACCTCCCCAGTAGTCCTCTCATTATTCTGGAGCTTCACATGCAAGGTAGACTGTGCCAGAAGTAGCTGATACCAGGAAGTGTAATTATCCTAGATGGACCAAATTCACAGTAAAAACTGACAGTCACTACTTTAATTAGGATCATATTTCTGTAGTTAGGAAAATGATGGAATTTGATAAATGAGCAGGAACTTTATGGTATAGGTGACAATTAACTCTACAACTAATTTGGGGGCCAATCCATCTGAAAGTGTTCACTCAAGCTCTTTGAAAAGCTCTGCTCACTAGCCTGGACCCATGAAAATGAAGCTAGTTCTCTAGGGTATTAAAAGTATGCAAGTACAGAGATATATTATAGACACACACACATACAGCCAATAACTACATTATGATGAAACTGCATCTCATTTCCCCCCACCCCCTTAAAATGGGGGGGGGGCAATTCGACAGAGACATAAGGCCAGAAGCCTGGGAAAAATGAATCCCTTCAAAAAAGCTTCCCCCATCCCCTTTTCAAATTCTCTACAGCAATCCAATTCAGGCCAGCAATTACCCAGGGAGTCAATTGTCTTCCACATAATAATAATAAACAGCTGACATTTGCATAGTGCTTTTATGGTTTACAAAGCACTTTGCTTTCAGGATCTCATTAGCTTCTCAGACAGTCCTGGGAGGCAAATAGCATAAGTATCTTTTGAATTATCCCCATTTTATTGATGGGGGAAACTGAGGTGCAGAGAAGGGATTTATCCAAGAGGAGAGCTTTCAAGTAGCAAAACCGGAATTCAAACCCTTGTCTTCTTACTCCAAATCGCCTGTGCTTCTACCCCACTGCATAGGCCACGTGCAGATCCAGCCAGGAGCTAATGGCGAACACCCAAAGATGTCTCAATTCCAACCATCTTGACCCCTACCCACAGGTCTGCGTAGTGACAGTCTTCATGCACCTAAGAATAGGCAGAAAGAAGAAATAACCCACACACACACACACACACACAGTGAGACTTTTAACTGAACCATAAATTTGGTCCAACTGGGGGATACTGAACAAACATTTGGAAGGCGAGGTGTCCTGTAAGCAGGGAAGACCTATACTTTGTACCCCCAACAGGAGCATCTATGGTAGAAAGGCACTTTATAAAGAGGTGTACTGTCTTGAAGACATATTCAAGTAGAATTGAAAGGATATTGGAACACTGAAGGTACATGCCTTAATCATCTAAGTCCTACTGGGTCTAACTGGGTCAGGCTAAATATGTGGTTGAGAGAAGTCTGGTCTTCTTCACTCCAGCTTCAATGTACAGAAGACAAAGGCCATGTGCTATCATCTATCTCTCCCCTTAGCCATCAACTAGGAAGGTGGCAGCAACTGAGGGGAGTTAGGGCCTAACACTAAGTGAGAAGGACAAAGGTTGGCGAATGTGAGGGGCTCACTGAGAGCACACAGGTAGGATCCTATCCAGTTAGCAATAACATGATCATAATCTCCCAGCATGTGATGAAGGGCCTGGAGGAAACATAACTGTCTTTACATAGTTGAAGGGCACTCAAAAAAAAAGAGAGATTAGATTATTTCTCTTGGGCCTAGAATATAGGATTAAGGGAGATAGGTTTGGAAATCGTAATGTGTTTGTAGGCCCAAAGGGAAAAACCTCCCAACCACTAGTGCCATAAAAAGTGGAATGTCCTGCCTGCTTCAGGAAATAGTGGGCTCCCTCTGGCTTGAGGTCTACTTTGAAAGACTGTATGACCACTTGGCTAGTAATTATGTGGTTGAGGGGATCCTTGTTTATAAAGGGGCCAGACTGGATAGGCTCTGAGGTACCTTTCAGCTTGGAGATTCTATGATCTTTTCCTATCAAATAATTTATTGATATAAGCTTATTAAGTACACTTCAAAGAGCTCAGTGGATTTACAAATCTATGCATATGAATAGGAGGACTTCCACTCCTGAAAACAAGTCATTAATTTTCTGGAACACACTAGCACTGCATTTTGACTTTCTCATGTACAAATTCCCAAATGAAGCAGAGGCAGAAGTGAAAGTGTCCCCCTGGTCAAGGATCTATAGATTTTTTTCTTTTAAAAGTCACAAACCCAACTATTCCTATTCATCAACAAACAGGGTATTGGTCTTTAATTGACCTAATTTTCAGTTGAGCTCTAAACTTACTCACCTTGCATATTCACCAAGGTAGTCAATGAAGTTAGTACTTTCCTACATTTAACAGTTTTCTCAGGGGAACATTTTAAAATCGGCAATAATAGGTTGGTTGAAATGATTTTTCCTACACAGTGCTTTCCACAGACAAGTCTCATGCATATCAGGTGGAGACTCTGGCTATCTCTCCAGAGACAAACCAGAGGATATCTGACCCAACTTCTTTAGCTAAATGAACTAAGGAGTCTACTGCTAATGCACATTATTTAGTGGGATTCAGGGTTTGGGGAGAAGGGCTATGTTGGATGTAGTCAGCTCTCTCATTCTGGAAGACCATGAACCTTAGGTTATATAAGGTATCAAATCCCTGGTGGGGTAATTTACCAAAATGTCAGCATCACCCCCCCCACCTCTACTAACCTGAAGCTCCTTCCCTCTCCAAGAGTGATCTTTTTAAAAGCCCTATGCCATTTCCTGTATGGGACTTCTGATATCAGCTTAGAGTAGTATCCTCAGGTCACAGCCAAGCTGGAGAGCATCCAAAGGAGGATGAGGAAGGACTAAAAGATAAAATCAAATAACAAGTGACCGAAGGAACTGGGCATCTTCACTCTACAGGAGACATGACTGAGGGAAGGAAGAAGACATGATTGTTGTCCCCAACTATTAGAAGGGTTGCCACATGGAAAGTGAAATAGCCCTGTTCTACTTAAGCAGTAGGTGGAAGATATAGAGAGGAAAGATGCCTCCGAAGGAGGTGAGCCAGATTCACCTGGATTCTGCTGGACAGGTCAGCATCATCTATGTAATGTTCACCTTTAGTCAGAAAGCTTCTGATGCAAATAACAGAGGCTTTACTCATTAACTGGATTTCAAGAGGTTAGTTAACCAATTGAAGTACTATCTATTGGTCTTTAAATGATGCCAACTCAATTATAATGATGATATTGCCAATCTCTACTTGTTCTTGTGATATTCAAGATGAGCCAGACAATGTTGACAGGGGGTTAGAACCTGATAACTTCAATCATGAATGTCCTCCATGCCTTAAAAATGGGCTCTACCATAGGAATTCAAAGTTATTTTAAAAAAAAAAATATATCATATCCAGAGTAGAGACAATTACTATCACAATGATCTATGATGTGATGTGGAGCATCATGCCAAAATCAATGTCTTCCCTCCTAAAATTTATATTATAAATCATACAACCCACAATTAATACAGAACCGAGAGACACGGAAGATCCAAGTGAAAAGGAGTCATTTAAAAAAACATTCAAATTCCATAAGTTGGTACTTTCTTTTGAGCAGTATAATCATAATCCTCAAATTCTTTCAAAATGATGCATCATGTACAAGCAGTAATCTCTTATCTCCAATTTTCTTAGAAATGAGTCATAACATAGCTCTTTAGAACCTGTGCTTTCACATGTGTCAAAAACAAATAGATGGCATAGTCATTTATAGCTGCCATTTAAGCAGAAGGAAAACAATCACGTTATCAATGGATGTGTATGTACACCTAGTATGTAATAATGTATATTTTGTTTAACCAGAGTACATTTTGTAAATACAGACTTTCGCAAGGCATTCGAGACAAACTCTCTTCTCCCTAGCTGGTAATAAATCAGCTTTTTCCTAGGCTACAGCCCATACAGCAAACATTGCAACTCTCAAGATGGAAGATGGAAGTAGCAGAATGCTCTAAAATACTGCATCAAAACATTGGATACAACCTACCAGCCCATGAGGAAAAACATTGCAAAATTGACACCATCTGTGTAATCTCACACACACCAAAACTAATCTCCCTTATGCCTGGGTTTCCTAATTCTGAGAAATGAAATTTGCTCAAAGAATTAGGAGAGTTCTTTTTCCAGGCATTAAGTCCAATCAAAGACACGTCTTCACATCTCCCACCTCAACTCCTTTCCTCTCTAACCTTTGGCCTGACTCAATATTTTGGCCATTCCATCTGTTTCCCTACAAGTGCCTTTTAGTGTGTTTTCCTCCCTAAACTTCTGCCGGCTTAGTTTCCCATGGAAAGGTCCCCTCAGAATCCTTAATGGCAGGTGTCCCATGAAGTTAGCAGCTACTTCTCCAAACAGACTGTTTCCCTAGAAGCACATCACAAATCTTAATACATTGTGCAGCACACTCAGAAGAATCCTTTAAGGAACGATGTTAATAAGCTTATCTCGTATTAAAATTCAATGACTTTTACAAGTTAAAAAAATCTATCACCCCATCCCCCCAGTTTTGTTTCTACTGTCACCATGCCCATCAACACACAGAGACAGATATTTCGAGTGGATGCAGACAGACAGACAACATACACACATTTTATTCTCCCTTTAAATTTCCTGTTCCAAACCACAGCTGTCAGCCCATATATAATTCGAGTGCTGGTTCGGCTCCTTTCCAAGGACCTTCAGGGACATGATAACTGCTTTCAATTGTCTAAAGGGCCCTTCCAGTGCAAGGGGGATTTATCTTATTCTAATTTGCCCCAGAGGGCAATGCTAGGAGAGAAAGGCGTGGAAATGGCAGAGGCAAATTCCCCCTCCTTGTAAAAGGAAGTGCTTGTTAGGGAGTAGAACCCTCCCAAATGGAATGGGCTATTTTGGGAGGTAATGATTTCACCATTACCAGCTGTTAATCAATCAAAGGCTCAATGATCACTAGATGGGGCTGCCTAGAGAAGACCCTGAAGTGGGTAGAACCTGGATTAGGTGGCATCTAAGGTACTTTCCAAATCCAAGAACATGAATTTTCTAAGGCAGAGACCATCCCCATGCCAACCTTGTCAGAGTCCACAACATTGGTGCTTTTCAGGAGTTTTGTGATCCCCATTGGTCTGTACCACAGAGCCCCTTCCCAAAGTAAATGAGACTCAATCTTATTTATGGCATATTAAGAATTCTGGAACAACCCTTGGGAATGACATTTAGCAATCCACTTTTCCCTTGTCTAAAATTGTATCCATTCGCCAGTGTATCTGGGTGTAGGCCAAGACAAACTCAATTAAGCTTAGACTTCTAAGCTCAATGGCTTTTTTGCTGAATTTTTCTAAAAGACAAAAAGAAAAACACAGTTGTAGTGAAGAGTTATTGTGTGGATTTTCTGCCAGATACTATTCATACGGCTGGTTTCCATTTGCAGTTCTTTTTCTGAGCTACAACTTCCTAAAAACCAGGATATGAAAAGATCTAGAGGTCTTAAGGACTTGCTCTTTAGAGTCATAACCCTGTGCCTCAGAACACCAAAAGAAATGGGAATATAAGACCAGAGAGATTTAGATCAGCTTTGTGGGAGTTTAGTGGAGTCCTTCAGCCCCTGTGATTTATTTTTGATGCTGGCTGATTTCAAATACCATTTCCTCTCATCAGTATTAACATAAGAGATGCACCTTCTCCATCAACTATATAAGCCAATTCTGCCAATGACCAAAGTTAGAAGCCAAGCTGGGGCATTCCCTATAAACTGAGGCAAGAAACTCTTTCTGGTGTTCCTCTTTATCCCAGCTCAATCTCCTTTCTTCCCCCCTGGGATAGAGAAAGCTTCAGCACAGTTAATACAGTGGAGCAAGCAAACTCAACATGGCTTAAAATATGGAATAAAGTAAGTCAAGCGATCATCATGATGGTTCACAACTATCAAATAATTTGCAGCTCTCTTTCAATTTCCAACAGCTGAATGACAGTAGCAAATTACACATTTATTCACGTTGAAATTACACACTTGCCCCGTATTTAGTCTGCCATTACCATTTCTACTTTGAAATACTGATTAACTCTCTCAATACGTGGCCATACATTAAGCTTTCCTCTGTATTTTGGATATGGAGCCTAAGGTCTGACAGGTCTCACCATGTCATTCCTCTGCTTGAAAATATTCAGTAGGGGGAGGCTAGGTGGACCAGTGGATAAAGCACCGGCCTTGGAGTCAGGAGTACCTGGGTTCAAATCCGATCTCAGACACTTAATAATTACCTAGCTGTGTGGCCTTGGGCAAGCCACTTAACCCCACTTGCCTTGCAAAAAAAAAAGAAGAAAAGGAAAAAGAAAAGAAAATATTCAGTAGTTCCTCACTCTGAAGATAAAATACAAATGCTTGAGCTGGAGATTAAGCCTTTGCAATCTAATGCCAACCTACCTTGCCAGTCTTCTCTTCACTACACCAGGGGTAGGGAACCTCCAGCCCAAGAGCTATTGTCTGTTGCCAAGGCAACCATAGGTGGGACTCAAAATTCAATAGATCCAGGAGCTTCTTTGGGATGAATTAATAAAATGTTTGACCACACATGACCACATATGTATTTAGAAAATACAGAGAAAAGCATAATGGGCAACTCTTCTAGAATTTCTTTCATGCCAAGCTAGGGTCACATAGCCAGTGTGGCAAGTCTTGAACCCAAGTCGACCCAATCTAGATCCGTCCTTTATTCATGCCACTGTGACTCCATTTTAAATTTAGTTTGTTGTTGTTTTTCAGTCATTTTTCAGTTGTGTCTGACGCTTTGTGGGGTTTTCTTGGCAGAGGTTATTAGAGTGATTTGCCATTTCCTTCTTCAATTCATTTTACAGATGTGGAAACTGAGGCAAACAGTAAAGTGACCTGCCCAGGGTTACGCAGCTATTAAATGTCTAAAGCTGGACTTGAACTCAGGAAGAGGAAATCTTCCTGCTTTCAGGTCAGACCAGCCAGCTGGGCCTTTGCACATAGTAAGGACTTAATAAGACACTATTGAAATGGGTTGAATATAACCTGTCTTCAATAATAGTCAGAGCGGATATGTAGGTTATTCCTGGCAATTCTCTCATGCCATCCTTTTATTTTAAAGTATTTTTTATTCTGAACTAAAGCATCAAATGAAATGGGTATTTCCATATACATAGTTTTCTCAATGGGCCTACAGTCTGGCCTCAAAAAGGTGAATTTTGAAGGAGAAAGGAGCTCTAGAAGGAAATCTCCATTACAATACACTACTTACTAGGAGGCAGGGCTATCCTTAAGAGCATAGAATTCAATATATTCCAACTGCCTAAAGTCTCAAGGGTTAAGTGACTTGCCCAAGGCCACACTTAGGGGAGCCAGGCCTCTAGAGTCAAGTACTTTTTCCATTAAATTATGATTCCTGAGGTCCCTCAGAGTACTAATAACTTCTTGATAGGATTACAAAATTGGAAGGGCCCTAAGAACTTGCCCTCTTCCAGCTCCCTCCCCATATCATTTGACAGGAAAAAAAAAAATCACTAAAAGTCCAAAAAGATATGGTTTTATTGAGGAAATCACCTAACCATTAAGTAAGAACTGAGACTTGAACCCAGACCACAGAGCAAATCACACCCTGACATTTTAAAATTTGCTAAAATGAAACTGTCAAAGGGGACAAGCAAGCCTTAATGGGGGGGGGGGTTGCCATTCTTTAGCAATTTTTCAGATTTTTTTAATGCCATCTATAAGTCACCTTCTTTTACCCCTACTCCCCAGGCAATGGAAAACATTGATCGTGCCACTAGTCTCTACTGTACTTAGACCTCACAAGAAACATATTCATCAGATTAACAATGTCAAGAGAAAAAGATTTTTCACAACTGTTCAAGTTATATTCATACAATAAAACATCAATGTCTGAACTGAAAAGAACAGAAAATACATATTCTACTGTTGTCAGCTCTTCATAAGCTGTTATACATACAGCTTGTTCATCTTTAATATGTGAACACTCCAAAATAAGGGGTGAATTTTCCTCTTAAAACTTCATATTCCTTTATGATACATCCATATAGCTTTCATTTCAGCCTCCCCCCCCCTCAAAAAAAGAAAAGGCAATTGGCCTTTGAAACGGCAGTATGCTTAGCCATTGCCTCAAGGAAAGAGGTGGTGAGTGCAGTACCTTACCATTGAAAGTGAAAACCTTCCTAAGAAGCCACAGAGAGGCTCTGGCAATACCTACTGGACAGTGTTCTGCATTCTCTATAATTGAGAAAGATGTTAGAAGGGAGGGGCTAGGGTGCATAGAGGTTAACTGACTTGTCCAAGGTGTCACTGTTAGTAATAGTTACCTGGCTAGTAGGAAGATTTGAATTCAAGTCTTCCAGACTGCAAGCCTTCTTTCCACTGTCACATTCGCATCTTGACTAAAAGCAACCACTTTCAGCTGCATGCAAGACTGATCAGATGTTCCCAATAGAGTTTAATTTAGATCATAACTGAAATTGGCTGCAGAACCTCCATCAAAATTAAGTAAAGTTGTGGGTATCAAGTGTAGAGGATTTGCAGCTGTAGATCAGGGTTTGAACCCCAGATCTGCTATTTACCATGGGTGACCTTGGGCATTTAACCCCCAGGGGCCTGTTTACTTAAATCTAAAATGAGGGTATTGCAGTCCAGGATCCTTTCTAGGATCCCATAATAGATGAAGCAGAAAACTTAAAAGAGCATTCATAATAAATTAACCTGTTTGAAACTCTTACTTACAATGTCAGTCTAACAATTTGTCATAATTGGATTCCAAAGCATGGTTTTTACTAGCGAGTTATGCATCCAGTATCCTTAACATTCATCTGTTGAGAGCAGACTCTCACAACCCAAGGAAAGAAATGTTAGAGGCATGTGAGATTTGGGCAGTGCTGGAAGCTCAAGTGGACCATCTCCCTCCATCAAGCACGGGTGCAAAAAGGAAAACCAGTGGTAAATCTTAGAGGGATGCGTAATGCACAGGGAGCTGAAATGGCCGGCATTAGCCTGGAGTGATGGGTCAGAGGGATTAGAACCCACTTCTGTCTGACTCCCAGCCGAGCCTCTTCTCCATCACCTAGATCACTATGCCTGCCCATATCTACACAGATCGTATACATTACCTCCAAAAAAGAATCTGATTTAAGAGGCTAAAAAGGTAAGTAGTCAGAATACATGGTTCCACCCTTACTCAGTACGGGGGGGGGGGGGGGATGTTGGAAAGAGCAGGTTTCAAAAAGCATCCTGTGGCTGCGAGGCGATATGGCTAGTGGAGAGAGAGGGTCAGTCTTAACATCGGGGTTTAAGTTCTGCCTTTGACAAGGACCAGTTAATGATAACGACACGCTCTTTGCCCCTCTCAATGGGGCACAGCCCCAGTCAACTCTCTGACATGCATCAGAAAGAAGATGACATTCCAGGAAGAGAAAACCGGAGATCTCTACCACACCCCACTGCGCCCCAAAAAGCATCAGTTCTTGCCAAGGGCAAATGTGGTACAGCCAAAGTTGTCAATGTAGCCAGTCAAAGGGTCTTTCTAAAAGGAAACGGGAAAGGGGTACGGGGAGCACAGCAACTGCTCCTTCCCTTCCTAACGTCTCTACTTTTGACTGTGGGAAAATCCGTCCGAGTCTTAGTAAGCGTGTCATCCTGAAAAGGGAAAGTGCGTTGAGAGGTCCCTCCGCATCCCTGCTCGCCCAGCAAACGAAGACGAGGATGGCAGGGCGGCGAGGATGGCAGGGCGGCGAGGAGGCAGGGCGGCGAGGAGGCAGGGCGGCGAGGAGGCAGGGCGCGCCGGCCACCACTCGCCCCATTCATTCATCAGCCCTTCCTCTCACCTAGGCAGAAGGCGGGTACCTGCTCACAGAGTCTGGAGCTCTGTCTCTCCCATCTCCGTGTCACCAACTTTGGCGTGCCTGGCTGGGGGAATATTGGCGACCTTGCGTCCCCCCGGAGCCCTCCCTAGTCCTGCGCCTTTCCTTCCCAACCTCGGGCGCCGGGAGTAGACCATGTAGATGCCCCCCGAGGTGGGGCGGGCGTGGGCTACCCCAGGCATCTCGTCTCCCCCCTTCCTCCCCCTCGAACACCCGCGTAAAACAGCCGCCCCTTGGCTGGGTGCCCTCCTGCGTTCCCTGAGCCCCCCCCATGAGGATTCTAAGGGTGGGGTACTGAAGGGGTGCTCAGTTAGGTCCGGGGGTCCGCGAGCAACTTGTACGGCTCGAGTCCGAGGGGAGAGGGGGGCAATGGAGGTAGGCTCCCGGTCCTCACCTGCCAAGGGGGCGTCGGGCACCCATTGGAGCCCCGGCTGCAGCCTCTGGAAGAAGGGGCGGACTTGGTGACAGGTGGCCTCGGGGGCTGCCGGCTGGGGCTGGATGCCCACGCTCAGCAGCGTGAACACAGCCAGCAGGCACGCGGAGCGTCGGATCCTGGCCATCGCGGTGTCCGGGGTGGGGGGGAGCCCCGGGAGGTGGCTCGACGGGGCGAACTGGGCCGAGCGGTGGGGGGGGGGGGGTCCCAGGACAGCCAGCTGATCCCGGGCAGTCGGGAGCGGGGCCGGAGGCTCGCGACGCCCACCGGCTGCAAAAGTTTCCCCCTCCCCGAGCCGCGGGAGCGCGGGCAGCGAGGCGGGGAGGCGGCGGAGCTCGGCGAGGGCGCTCGGAGGTCCCTGCGGGCCGCGGGGGCTCGGCGCCGGGCAGCGGCCGGGCGGAGCGGCGGCGGCGGCGGCGCTGGAGCCGGCGGCAGCCCGGGCGAGCTCCCGCGTCCTCCCCGGCTCTCCACGGGCGCTCTGACAGAACTACTGCAGAGGGGCTGCGGGCTCGGGCGCGCTGATTGGCTTCCCGGCAGCCGTCCCCTCTGACTGGCTCTCCGCGAAGTTCCCTAGCCTCCCTCCGCCTTCGCGCCGCTCATTGGCCCGCGGCCGCCAGGACTTTTCCCTCAAGGCTGGTTTCTTTGGAAGCGGCCCTCGCTGCCGCCTCTCCGGGCGGGGGGCTTCGGCGGCGGCGCGGCGGCGGCGCCCCTCCCCTCGGCTCTCGGAGCCCGGCCCCCTCCCCCGCAGGCCGGGCCCGGGTCTCGCCTGCCGCCCCGGGGGCCCCGCCCCAGCCCTCTGGGGTCGAGCCCGGCGCCCCCCTCGCGGGGTTCCCCTCGAGCACCCCCTCGGAGTGGTGCCTAAAGGAGAGCCCCAGGGGCCCGCGGCCCTGGAGCACGGGAATGCCCCCCAGGCGGAGGCGCAGGTGCCAGCCCCGACGGCCGCCCGAGCGCCCAGAGGCGGGGAAGGAAAGCAGCCCCTCCTCCCCCGCACAGCCACCTGCTGAGGTAGCAGAGAGGCCCGGGCTTGGGGGGAGGGGAGCAGGCGGCGCGGGGACCTCCCCGACGGGGGCAAGTGAAGTGCCTCCCAGCGCGGCCGCCCTCATGCTGTCTGTGCCAAAGCCAGGGAACCCTGGGGTTGCCGCCCCGGGGCAGAAAGCCCAGAGCATGCCAGCTGGCCCTCGGGAGGCACCGCGCCTTTCCTCCGTCGAGCCTGGCTGGTCCACAGAAAACTCAACGCCGAGCACTTCTAAAGAGAAAGTCGGGAGAACCTGGCCCTTCCAGACGGCAGCAGCGGGAGGCAGCTGAAGCGTGGGCCCCAAAGGGAAAAGGGCAGAGAGGACACGAACATGCACCACATCCCCCGGGAAGAAAGGGCCCGAACCCACAGCAGCACACACCGAAGTGGGAAGGAAAGGAGCCTGGATATTAAAGGGGGGGGGGGGGGGAGAAGAGGATCCCAGCCAGGCACCAAAAGGGGAGAGAAGGGCAGGTCCCTGGGCACAAGTGCCGGGGAGGAAGGTGGAAGGGAGGGGCTGAAGATTGCCCACTTCATGCTGCATCTCCCCCCAATCCGAGTTACAACTGAGACAGGGAAAAGGAGGGTACTGAGTGTCAGAGGGGCTGCAGTCTAATGGACCTCAGCTGCTTGCTACCTTTATGACTGGGCAACCTCAGTTCTTTCTGGGCCTCATCTACCTCCTTTGTAAAATGGAGGGAGTGGGGCGAAATGATCTCTCTAAAGGCCCTTTCCAGCTCTGAAATCCATTTCGTTGTTTGTTAGTTTTTCCATTCAGTTCCAGTTGCCAGTGAGCAGGTGGGAGCTAATTGACTGTCTCCGACAGCACAGCCAAGAGAGTCCTCTATACCTGGGCACCACAGGGAGTAGACAATGGAGTTTTTAAAGCCCCTTGTCTCCGAACTAACTTTCCAGCTTCCTATATATTATTTCTCTTCCTGATAGCTCCATTCCAACAAAATGGAGCTTTTCTGCCCAGTACAACTCCTATCTCCCACCTCCTTTCCTTTACTAACAGTGACCCATGCCTACAATGCTTTCCCATTCACCTACAATTCAATGAATCCACCACTTTCTTCAAGATACAAGTTAAGCAACAATCAATCAATGAACATTTATTAAGGGCCTACTCTAAGGCAGACCCTGGAACTGGAGATGCAAAAAGAGGCAAAATACAGTCTCTGAACAATGGTAGAAAGCACACAAACCAATATATACAGGGTGAAAAGGAAATGATTAACAGGTGGAAGACACTACAATGAAGAGGGGTTGGGAAAGAAGATGGGATTTTAGTTGGTACAAAGGAAGCCAGGCAGGGAGAACAGCCAGAGACTACCCAGAACCAAGAGATGGAGAGTCTGTGTGTGTGTGTGTGTGTGTGTGTGTGTGTGTGTGAAACATCTAGGTCAATGTCACTGTATGGATGAAGACTGTTAGTGAATAAGCTGTAAGAAGACAAAGGTAGGAGGGGGCTGGGTTCTAAACAGCTTTGCATATTAAACAGAGCATTTTGTATTTGCTCTTTGAGGCAGTAGGGAGCCACAGGAGTTTATTGAGGAGGGGTTTGACATCATCAGAACTGCTCTTTAGGAAAATCACTTTAGTGGCTGAATAGATGATGGATTGGAATAGGGAGGGATTTGAGGCAGGCCGACTGATCAACAGGCAGATGGATAAGAGGAAAACGGAAGAGGAGAGAGTGATCAGCAGTGTCAAACGCTGCAGAGAGGTCAAGGAGAATGAGGACTGAGAAAAGATCATTGAATTTAACAAGAAATCATTAGTAACTTTGGAGAGTCCACTGCAATGATAAGATCTGAAGCCAGATTGCAAGAGAGTAAAAACAGAAAAAGTGAACACAATATGATCCCCCCAAATCCCCACTTCCTCTCTCCCTATCTTCTTGTTGAATCATACATGACTCTTTGTGGCCCCATTTACAGCTTTCTTAGCAAAGATTCTAGAGTGGTTTGCCATTTCCTTCTCCAACTCATTTTACAGATGAGGAAACTGAGGCAAACAGGGTAAAGTGACTTTTCTACAGTTACACAGGAAGGATCTGAGGCCAGATTTGAACAGGAAAAGGAAGATGATGAGTCTTCCTGTCTCCACATCCAACACTTCATCCACTGTACCACCTAGCTAGCCACCCTCCCTAACTACTTTATACTTAACTGCTTATCTATTCTTCAGTTCATAGGATGATGAATTAAAGCTAGAGGAGATCTTAGTGACCCATTTTACAATTGAGGAAACTGGGGCCCAGAGAGGATGCTTGTCTAAGGTCACACAGATAGTAAGTGATGAAGCCAGGGTTCAAATACATGTCCTCTGACTCCAAATCCACTGTTCTTTCCCCAGAACCAAAGTTAGACAGAGAGACTTATGCAAAATGTCTTCACAATTAGAGCAGAAATGGGCCACTTCTGGAGTTTTTCCAGGAGAGGTTGTAATATAACAGGAACACAAGAGAGGGGATTACTGTAAAGGTGTTTGTGAGACTATATTGCCTCTGAGATTCCATGGGCAAGGGGTCTTGTTAAATTCATAAGAGTATAAAGTTGGGGGGCGGCTAGGTGGGGCAGTGGATAAAGCCCTGGAGTCAGGAGTACCTGAGTTCAAATCCGGTCTCAGACACTTAATAATTACCTAGCTGTGTGGCCTTGGGCAAGCCACTTAACCCCATTTGCCTTACAAAAAAAAAAAACCTAAAAAAAAGTATAAAGTTGAAGGGAAAGGGAAAAATGAGAGGCACAAGGAAGAGTAGCAGATGGGCAAAGTATTAGGTAAATAGAGGCAAGCACAGGGTTGCACAAGAAATCTACAATTACAGAAGAGACAGAAAATAACTTTCTCTTCCTCCATAAACCTCTGAAGGATACTCATTTTTATCACCCTATACTCCAGCTTAGGTAGAGTTGAGTGTCTAAATATCATGTGATCTTGCAGCTCTCCTACAGATCAAATGTCATTCTGATTAACTGGTACTAACCTCTGAGCCAAAACCCAGAGTAATAAAAACAACAGTGTCATACCAAATACCCATAAGCTCCAAATTACATTGGACAAAAAAAAACTTTCAAAATATTAAGACCTGGCAGAAGAAACTCAAGCCACGTGGGAACAGGATGAGCTGCATCTCTTCCATGCCATCCTGCCTACTACCAGAGCTGTCCCTAAGATGCTCTCAAGGGACTACAAGTGAGTTGACAGCCCAATGCTCTTATTAAATTACGGAAAGTCATCTTATCCACCTGTTAATAGTCCATGGAATATTAAAAATAAAAGAATAATAACAGAATAATGGTTTGTACTCAGTTTCTCTTTGAAATCCAAAAAGATGAGAAGAATGAAATGACAATAATTATAATAGCTGACATAGCAACATAAGTTCTTCCAATTGTTTTATGACCATTATCTCATTTGTTCCTCCTGGAAACCTTTAAGGTGCATGCTATTAGTCTCTTTTTACAGATGAAGGAGCTAAGGTTCAGAAATAGAAGTGATTTTCCCAGTGTCACATAGCTGGTAAGTGTCTAAGGCAAGATCATAGCTTGAGACCATCTAGTACAACCCTCTCATTTTAGACTTGAGGAAACTGAAGCCTAGGAAGGTGAGGTGACTTGTCCAGAATCATACAAGTGGGGATCTTCCTGCCTATTCTTGCAAGATAGTGTTAGCTGAGGCAGCTAGGTAGTAAAACAGATAGAGTACTGGACCAAGTTCAAATCTGGCCTCAGACACTTAATAATTAACCTAGCTGTGTGACCTTGGGCAAGTCACTTAACCCCCTTGCCTTGCAAAACAAAAAACAAAAGATAGTGTTAGCTGCCCAATTGCCTTTTCAAAAAGTAAACAAAACCAAATACTAAGACAAAATATATTAGCCCTCACCAGGGTAGTTGTTTAAACAAAACAAAACAAGCAAAAAAAAAAAAGACAGTAGTCAAACAAAGCCTTAATCTATTGTTGTTTGTCCTTCCTGCTTGAAGAACACCATGACATCAGGGAGGTAATACCATGACATGCATGTGAATTGCATTTGAGTGAAGGGTCAATAGCCTGACTCTCTTCTCTGGATTCATCTGTATGTGAGGCAATCAGGGTAAAATAACTTGCCCAGGGTCACAAGGCTAAGTGTCAAGTGTCTTAAGGCTGCATTTGAACTCAGATCCTCTTGATTACAGAGTTAGTGTTCTACCCAGGGCACCACCTAGCTGCCCCCAAAGTCTTAAGCAATAGGAATGGGACTTTAGCAAGAGAATCTCAAGCATGTGAGACTAGAAGATAAGTTTGTTACCAGAGGGTAACGGGCCCCTGAACTTTAAATTATACTGACAACAGCTCATGTTAGCCTGGACCTGTATGAACACATACATTCCACTCTTAAATATCTCGCCATTTGTGAAACCGAGCCTAGCACACCCAATTTACTTTTTCTGATGGGTATTCAGGTTCCTCATGTCTAAAATAAAGAGGGTAGACTAGATGTGTTCTGAGATCCTTTCAATTCTAGAGCTGAAGTTCAATGATTATAAACCATGACTACAAATTAAATTCTGCCTTTGAGGAAGGAACATGCATTCATGAGAATGACTAATATTGATGTAATAATAGTTCATAAAGCACTTTACCTACATTATCACATTTGCATTCTCCAACAATGCTAGGAGCTAAGTACTACATATTACCTTGTCCCCATTTTATAGATGAAGAAATTGACACACACAGAAGTTAATGGACTTGCTCATAGCCACACAGCTAGTGAGCATTAGCATTATGATTTGAATTCAGGGGGCAGCTAGTGGCACAGTAGATAGAGCACTGGCTTTCGAGTTAGGAGTACCTGAGTTTGAATCCAGCCTCAGACACTTAATAATTACCTATCTGTGTGGCCTTGGGTCACTGCCTTGTGAAAAAAAAAAAGATTTGAATTCAGGTCATCATGACATCAAGACCAGTGCTCTCTCCACTACATCATACTCATACTACTTCTGTATTCATCCATTCAAACCACTAAGCTAACTTGATAACTTCAGTGACTAAACTGGATCCTTGAGGACATCAACCAAAACTCCCTTCCTGTGCCCAGGCAGAAGTTGCCTCAGTGATTAGTGAACAGGATTGAACCACATCTTTAAGCACACTAGGATGCCCATCATCAAATGCACATGACTATACTATAACCACATTTACAATGTGGTAATTATCATCAATTATATATACCCATTTTACAGATGAGGTAACTAAGCTAAAGAGTTAAGTGCCATTCTGGTAGCATAAGGCAAAGAGGAACTTAACTAAGGTCCTCAGATATCAAATCCACTCCACCACAGGAAGATCCCTGAGTATTTCTACTAATGTTCACAGGAAAGAGACTATCCTTTGCCTTTACTGAATTCAGTAATGTTCAAGGTTCCTTTTAGTCATAGTCCAGGACTTGGGGAAACTATTGACATTTTGTCTTTGGCGTCGTGTTAATTACCACAAGTAAAAATGATTCTATTCTGTCTTGGTTTGTATAGGCTATATCGATCTGGCTTCCTAACGGATTTCTTCATACCTCTGCTCCATTGATTTTTCAAGTGGGCAAATACACAGTATTTTGTGTCTCATGCATAGGATATTTGGTTTCCTATAAAAATGTGAGGGGGTTGTAGCCTGGTAATTGAGAATGTGAGAGCTTTAAATTTCTTTCTTTTTTTTTAAGAGCTTTAAATTTCAAACTGGTGATGCTAGACGCATTGCTCTTGCCTGTCACATGGCAATCCATAAAGGCCCTCCTTTTGCTGTGAATTATTGTGAATCAAAAAGGTTAGTGGTTCAGGTTTATACCTAATTAGTTACCCAAGGAGCATGTGATAGAGTGAAAAGAGCATTAAAATGGAATCATAAGACCAAGATTCTATCTTGACTCTGCCATTAAGAAACTATATGACTGTAAGCAAGTCATTTCCCTTCTGAATACATCAGTTTGCCCTTCAGTAAATGAACTAAATAATTTCCAAGATCGCTTCCAATCCCGCAATTTATCATCCTGAACATAAAAACTATATGTAATCATTTATAATTTGTATGCATCTTTTGACCTAAGTTCTCAACAAGTGAGTGAAGAGTTTTACATGAATCTAGAAGCCTAACTTGGTCAATCCAGACTGGTCACCACTAGTATCTTTATCTTCCCTCTCTCCTCTTAGAAGGAGAGAATATGGAAAGAAGTCATAATCCTTGCCCCCCCCACTTGTCTCCTTTGAAGTTTTCTTCTCAAATCCTCCCATTCTCAAACACAAAGAAAATAATGCATGCATCAATGATCATGAAGAAGACTTTGGTGAAACCAGAAGAAGCTTCTTCATCACCAGTTTCCACAGATCCAATTATTAGCTCTGTGTTGATGATTCTCAGCTCTCTCTCTCTCTCTCTCTGTCTCTGTCTGTATCTCCAGAACTTAACATGACACATAATATTTAATGAATTTTTATTCACTGACAGATAGCATAAAGCACATTAGAAATGATACCACAGAGAGAAATATTGTAGTGGGTAGAAGCAGTCAAATTAGAATGCCAGCCAAACCAGAGTAGCATATATGTGAAGGACCAAAGAACAAAGAATATCTAAAGCTTGATGAAAAAAGGAACAGATTGGGCGGCCAGGTGGTACAGTGGATAGAGCCCCGGCCCTAGAGTCAGGAGTATCTGAGTTCAAATCCGGCCTCAAACACTTAATAATGACCTAGCTGTGTGGCCTTGGGCAAGTCACTTAACCCCATTGCCTTGAAAAAGCCTAAAAAGAAAAGGGAACAAATAGTTGGTTTTTTTTTACAAAGTGTCTTTACATTTTTTTCTTTACAAAGAAAAAAGAGTTTTAATATATCAACTGATCATAGAAACCTTCTATTAATATAACAACACACAAAAAAGTTTGTTTTTCCAAGCCAAGATGGCAAAATAAGAGGTTCAAAGAGAGCCAGGCTTGTCACAAGCAACAAAACAACAAATAGAAACCAAAGCAAAGGGAAACTTCTTAAGAACCACAGAAGAGGAAGAAAAATACCTAACCAAAATAGGAAATGAGTAATGCTACACTAAAAAAAGACTGACAGAATAATTTAAAGAGCTAAAGTAAAAGAAATAATGCAAATGTAGGGGAAAAAATTGGGAAAATGGCATGTTTGAAGGAATTTGTCAAGAACTGAAAGTAGTCAGGGCAGCTAGGTGGCGCAGTGGATGGAGCACCGGCCCTGGAGTCAGGAGTACCTGAGTTCAAATCTAACCTCAGACACTTAATAATTACCTAGCTGTGTGGCCTTGGGCAAGCCACTTAACCCCATTTGCCTTGCAAAAACTAAACAAAAAATAAAAAAAAAAGAATTGATTGATAGTGGTCAGAAAACACAAGATCAAATAAAATGGAAATATCGTTACATAGAATTAAAAGATATTTTTAAATGGTCAAAAGGAAATAATAAAGAATGCTCAATATAGAGAATACAAGATCACCCCCGTGTACACACCAAAAAAGAAACAGAAGTACAATAATGGTCTTATTACAGTGGAAATTTGAATTGTACACAATGCTGAACAGCTGGAAAGAGGTTCAAAAAATCCTTTAAAAAAAGAAAGGAAGGGGTGGCTAGGTGGTGTAGTGGATAAAGCACCCACCCTGGAGTCAGTAGTACCTGGGTTCAAATCTGGTCTCAGACACTTAATAATTACCTAGCTTTGTGGCCTTGGGCCACTTAACCCTGTTTGCCCTGCAAAATCCTAAAAAAAAGATTTTTTTTTTAAATTTACAAAATGAAAAAAAAAAAAGAAAAAAATTTACAAAATGATCTGTAGAGCATAATAACAATATTATTATTCTCCTTATGGAACACATTTAACTTAGAAGATAAATGGAGAATTTAAAGTAAAAGTGATCTAAAATTTCCCATCTCTTAATTTTTTTTCAGTGGTTCTATTTATTGATATTACTTCTATCACTACAAATTTCTTTTTTTAGAAAGGAAAAGGAAATATATATATTTAAGTTACAGAATTGGAGGATAGATTACTAAGAAGCAATTTCAGGATTGCCAATAATCCAGAAAAACTTTTAAAGAAAGATTTTGAACAGTATAATCCAAAAAATTGTCAGAGAAAATTTCTCAGAACTACATAAAGCAAATGATGACCAGAAATGAGAAAGAATGGAACTCCCAAAAGGAAAGAACCAAAGATTCAACAGGTTAAAACACCAACACCATAGTTATAAGAGGAAAATAATTCATATTTCCCAAAGAAATACAGAATTCTACTCAAGGATATTCATCAGGATCACAACAGACTTTTCAAGGAGGACAAGGGACAAAATTGGAATAAAATGTAAACAAAATTAAGCAGCATAAACCAGAAGCCCAGACTGTCTTACTCAGTATGTTATATGGAGGCACAAGGTAGACATTTGGAAAATACTCATTCTCTTTGCAGAGAGATGATGCTCTTCACTGAAATCTCTGAACAAAAAACTCAAACCTACAGACAAAAAAGATAAGCATTTAAGACAATTTATACTTCTCAAATCAGGATACATTAGTTATTAGAAAAACATAACCTTCCAAAAAGAGAGAATAATACAATTCCATTAAAAAATCAGGCAAGTATGAGGAATACAAAGAAATCTGGCAAGATTTCCTGAAATCCTGAAATAATATAAAGTGAAAAAAGCACAACTGAAGGAAAAGAATACACACTAACCCCATTCATATTAGAAGAAAAATGAATTAAAATGTGAAAAGAAACCTTAGACTTATTTTAATTTGCATTTCCCTTATTATTTTTTATTTAGAGCAATGTTTCATACAACTGTTTACAATGTACAGCTGAACAGAGCAAAAAATCCTAATGAGGAATCAGAAACTATGACAAAGAAATTAACATGATACTTTTTGCCAAACAAGTTTAGTCAGCTGCATTGGTGTTTAATGTGAAGCTTTTACTAAAATATTTACTACCAAAAAAAAGATAAACCAATTATGTATTTATAGGTTTTTGCAAGGCAAATGGGGTTAAGTGGCTTACCCAAGGCCACACAGCTAGGTAATTATTAAGTGTCTGAGGGTGTAATTATTAAGTGCCTGAGGGTGGATTTGAACTCAGGTACTCCTGACTCCAGGGCTGGTGCTCTATCCCTTGTGCCACCTAGCTGCCCTTGATAAACCAATTATTAGCAAAAGGGAAAACATTCAGAATATTGTATTATATAAATTATTTAATGTTTCAGAAGGTTATTTTGGAAACAGGATAGAAAAACTCAAAAAAAAAGGAGGTGGGCACATTAACCCCAAAGCAAAGCTCTTCTGATAGATGTTCACTATAAATTAAAGAAACCTACAAGAGTTTGGAGTGGCTCTGCTCACTGAGTTATCTGAAATGAGTGGCAGCTAGGGACAAGGAGACTAAAGAACAAGTCAATGGGAGAAGGATCAGGATTCGGGTCTTATCTGCCAGAATACTTTTTCACCTGCAATGAAAGTTAGAATTTCCTCACCAGAAATCACAAGGCATGAGCAAAACTAAATGAAATACCAAATTTGTGAATTGATCAATGAAGAGAACAAGTACTGAAAGTCTCCATCGAGGCAATCTCTACCTTGTCATTGTAGATAATAATCCGAATAACTGAAAATTTAAACATCAAGAATTCTTGTCCAGAATCCTAAAAGATTAGCAGTCAAAGGCAAAATCTTAAGACAGACTTTCCTGGTTCCAAGGCAGCCAACTTTCTAGCCGCAATCCTAAGCTTCTTTTCTGATAGCTAATCAGAACCTTCCCTTCTGTTAGAATGATTGAAGAAAAGACAAGTCTGGCTATCAGAATACTAAATGCACAGGATCCAAAGTCTCCAATTTTTTTTTTAATTTACAAAATGATTTATAGAACATAATAATATTATTATTCTCCTTATGGAACACATTTAACTTAGAAGATAAAGAGAGGATTTAAAGTAAAAGTGATCTAAAATTTCCCATTTCTTAATTTTATTCAGTGGTTTTATTTATTGATATTACTTCTATCACTACAAGTTGAAACCTATATATACTTTTTCAACCTGTGGTGCTTTCCCCATGGAAACCAAAAAAGAAAAAAAAAGAGTAAATTATGAAAACAAAAGCAGGTTACATCAAAAATAACAGCAATTCAGAAATGATATCAAAATTATGGGATGATGCCAAAAAAGCACTCAGAGTCAAATTCAGCAAGAGAAAATTAACAAATTCCAACTGTACTCCAAAAATATATAAAATGAAAACAACAGGAAAATTAACTAGTGAAATTGCCAAGATGAGAACAGAGAATGGTACAAGTGAAAATGAGAAAATAATTGACGTAATAAATGGAAGTCGAAGTTGATTTTTTGAAAGGACAGGCAAAATTGATAAATAACTAACAAATCTATTTTTAGAGGGGATAAGATTAAGTCAGCAAAATTAAAACTGAGAAGGGAGAGATCATAATAAAACCAAAATGAATCAAGAAAACTATTGCATGTGGCTCTATGATAAAAATTCTGAAAAGAAACATATCATTATCTACAAAAACATGAAATACCCACATTAACAAAACAGGAAGTGGATAATCAAAATAGACCAATCTCAGAAGGAGAAATCGGGTAGATCATAAATGAATTGTTCTACAAAAAGACATTGGGGAATATGGTATATGAATGTAATACAATATCACTCCAATGTTAGAAATTATCAGAGATTATTTTAGAGAATCCTAGGTAATATGAGTTGATGCCAAGTGAAGTAAAAACAACCAAGAGAGCAATTTATTAAAAAGACAATAGTATTGTAAAAGAAAAATAGCTTTGAAAGACTTAAGAACTCTGATCAAAGTAATGACTAGCCAGAGGCCCTGTGATAAGAGTCCTTGGCTGACTCCTGCCAGAGAAATGATAAACTTAAGGAGCAGAGAGAAACATACATTTTGAACATGGACACTGTGTGGATTTGCTTTGCTTAACTCTGCTTATGTATTACAAATTAATCTCTCTCTCTCTCTCTCTCTCTCTCTCTCTCTCTCTCTCTCTCTTATTGGGGTTGAAAGTTGTAGAAGTTCGGTTAGCAATACTGATGCCAAAGAGGGCTATTGAAGCATTTTTAAATGCACAGAAGGATCCTACAATATGCTGCTTACAAGAAACACATCTGAAGCAGAGAGATATGCACAGAGTAAAGGTAACAAGGCTGGAGCAGAATATATTATGCTTCAGCTGAAGTCAAAAAAGCAGGGGTAGCAATCCTTATCTCAGACAAAGCAGTTGTAAAAATAGATTTCATTAAAAGAGATAAGAAAGGAAACTACATTCTCCTAAAAGGTGCCATAGACAATGAAGTAATTTCAGTACTAAACGTGTATGCACCAAGCTGTATAGCATCCCACATTCTTAGAGGAGAAGCTAAATGAGTTGCAGGAAGACATAGATAGCAAAACTGTACTGGTGGGGGAATCTCAACTTTCCTCTCTCAGAATTAGATAAATCTCATCACAAAATAAACAATAAGGAAGTTAAGAAGGTGAATAGAATGTTTTAAAAAATTTAGATATGATAGACCTCTAGAGAAAATTGAATGAGGATAGAAAAGAATATACCTTTTTTCTGCAGTACATGGCACTTACACAAAATTGCCCATATATTAGGGCATAAAAACCTCATAATCAAATACAAAAAGGCAGAAATATTGAATATATCCTTTTCAGATCATGATGTAATAAAAATCATGTGCAATAAAGGACCATGGAGAGATAGAGCTAAAATCAATTGAAAACTAAATAAACTAATTTTAAAGAACGAATGGATCAAACCATAAATCATAGAAAGAATTAGTGATTTCATCCAAGACAATGACAATAACTGCTTATAGGAATAAAATAAAGAAGTCAATGAACTGAGTATGCCATTAAAAAAGTTAGAGAACGAACAAATTAAATATTTCTAATTAAATACCAAATTAGAAATTCTGAAAATTAAAGGTAAAGTTAATAAAATCAAAAGCAAGAAAAGTATTGAACCAATAAATAAAACCAAGAGTTGGTTTCATGAAAAAAACCAATAAAATAGATAAATCTTTAGTTAATTTGACTTTTAAAAATAAGAAAACCAAATACTAGCATTAAAAATAAAAAAATGACCACCACCAATGAGGAGGAAATTAAAGTAATAATTTGAAACTCTTCTGCCCAACTGTATGTCAATAAATTCGACAATCTAAGTGAAATGGATGAATATTTACAAAAATAGAAAATGCCCAGGTTAAAAGAAGAGGAAATTAAATTCACAGAAGAAAGTTCAAAAGTAAACACAAAAAGGAGAATTTTGAAAGTAATATGAAAAATTATAATTTACTATTTTTAGAAAACAAAGTATATGAAACAGATTTGCATATTCAGTTTTCTTTTTGTCTTCTGTATATATGGAAATGATTTTTGGGAGGGGGGGTTGTTTAAGTTAAGAAAAAAGATATTGCCCTAGATGGATTCCCTAAAATTCTAATTAACTTTAAAATATCAAGTATACTGTATGACAGAGCAGTTAGGTGGCACAATGGATGGATTGCTGAGTCTGGGGTCAGACCTCTTTTCCTGAGTTCAAATTTGTCTTCAGACACTCACTAGCTGTGCTACCCTAAGCATGTCACTTATCTGGTTTTCCCATCTGAAAATGAGCTGGAAAAGGAAATGGCAAACCATTCCATTATCTGCCAAGAAAACCTCAAATGGGATCATGAAGTCAGACACCACAGAAACAACAGAACAGAATACTATATGCTCTGTTTCAAAGTATAAGAAAGGACAGCAGTAAGCTGCCATCCTCCCCACCCCCATCCCATGAAACCTCTATTCCCCAAGTCAAAAACAAAGTTGAGAGAAAAAACTGTAGACCAATAGCATTAATAAATATTGATGCAAAATATACTAAGTAAGAACCTCACAAAAAGAAGACAGCAGTACATCAAACAAAATTATTCATCACAACCAAATAGGATTTAGAACTGGAATGCAAGGATGGTTCAATACCAGGAAAACGATCAATATAATAAATCATATCAACAAGGATAAAAATAAAGACTACATGATCATAACATCAGATGGAAAGGAAGTCTTTGTTAAAATGCAACTCTCATTTATGTTATAGAACCACAGGAATTGAAGAATCTTTTCTTAATTTGAGAGAAGGCACAATATTTGAAATCACAAGCTAAGGTTATGCAAAACTGAGAAAAACTAGAAATATTCTTATAAAAAATGTCAAAAAGGGATGTCTGCTCTAAATACTCCTTTGAAATAGTTTTTTTTTTAGTAATCTTAGCAATAGAAATAAGGCAAAAAAAAGAAATCAGGATAATACAAATCATGAAGTTAAAAAAATAGCTATTTAGGGGAGGCTAGGTGGCACAGTGGATAAAGCACTGGGCCTGGAATCAGGAGTGCCTGGGTTCAAATCCAGTCTCAGACACTTAATAATTACCGAGTTGTGTGGCCTTGGGCAAGCCGCTTAACCCCATTTGCCTTGCAAAAAAAAACATAAAAAAATATCTATTTAAAAACACCATAAATGTATACTTAGAAAACCCAAGACAGTCAACATGAAAAATGAACAAAGGCAATACATGGCTTTCATAAACAAGGAACATACATGATTTTAAAAAAATCTAGACCTTTCACTTTAGAACTGTGGGAAATTCTCAGTGTAGAAACTGCATTCACCAAGGCAGAGCTGCAACTCATCTGAAACTATACCACATAGAATCAAGGAAAACAAAAGGAGAACTATCCCTCATAGTAATGAAAAGAACATCAGCTATTTGGGCAATAACATTTCAAGATATACAAGACACTCATTCAAAGACAATAAATGATTTTGATAGAAATCAAGGAAAAACTGATCCCATGGAAGTATAACCTTTACTCATGGGTTAGTTAGCCTAGGAAAGTATAGGGAAAATGTCAATACTTCCCAAACTAATTTACAATTACTAACCCTAAATTTAATGCAATGACATACAAAATATCAAGGTGCTGGAGTCAGCTGGAACAGTCTAGCAAGAGCCATAATTAAACTTTCAGTGTAAGCCTTTCCACCTTAGAACTCACCATCTCTACAAATCAGGGATTCATTGTTTATTTATTGTCTTGTTGATTTCTAGGTTTAAGATAATGTTAATAATGCAGATTAATTTTAAAAGTAGATGGCATGGGGCAGCTAGGTGTCTCAGTGGATAAAGCACCAGCCTTGGAGTCAGGAGTACCTGGGTTCAAATCTGGTCTCAGACACTTAATAATTACCTAGCTGTGCGGCCTTGGGCAAGCCACTTAACCATATTTGCCTTGCAAAAACCTTTAAAAAAAAAAGGAGATGGTATGCATTTCTGACCCCAGTCAAACCCTGTGTTTGCCCTATACATCCCTAGAGTTAGTAGAAGGTTCAGGGAATTAATTCATCACCAGACTGGAGGTCCAGGTGACTATAGTCTAACAACGACAGCAACAAAAACAGGCAGCTAGGTGGCATAGTGGATAGAGTACTGGGCCTATTCTTCCTGAGTTCAAATCCAGCATCTAACTAGCTGTGTGACCCTGGACAAGTCATGTGACCCTATTTGCCTCAGTTTCCTCATCTGTCAAATGAACTGGAGAAGGGAATGTAAATCATTCTAATATCTCTGCCAAGAAAACCTCAAATAGAGTCACAAAGAGTTATACACAACTGAGCAAAAACAAAAGACAACAATAACTGATATTTATATGGCACCTGAAAGTTTGCAAAGTACTTTACATCTGTTATCTTCTCTGGGCCTCACCATACCCCTGGATACCTGATGAAATCTTATATTAGGGAAACAGACACTCTAATACATTGCTAATGGTATGATAATCTAATGTAGAGGTGGGAGAACCTTTTATTCTGTCAAGGGGAATTTGGATATTTATAACATCATTTGCAGGTCACACAAAATTATCAACCTAAAAATTACCCTGCCATATTTTACTAAACATTTAAATTATTCTCCCCTAAAAATCTATTAGATTTATTGAATTTTGAGTTCCACCTGCAGTTGCCCTGGCAGCACCAGACCAAATGATTTCTTCGGCCTTACATTCTCCGACCCAGGTCTAGAGCAATAATTTTAGGAAACAAAATGGCAACAAAGAATACGAGTCACAAAAGTTATGCTTCCAGGGCCAGATGGATTCACAAGTGATTCTATCAAACATTTAAAGAACAATAAATTCCAATGCTATATTAACTATTTGGAAAAAAAAAGAAGTAAAGAAGGAGTTCTGCCAAACTCCCTTTGACACAAATATGGTGCTGATAACTAAAACAGGAAGAATCAAAATAGAGAAAGAAAATTGTAGACCAATTTCCTTAATGAAGACTGATGCAAAAGTTTTAAACAAGATATTAGCAGGGCAGCTAGGTGGCGCAGTGTATAAGAGCACTGTCCCTGGAGTCAGGAGTACCTGAGTTCAAATCCAGCCTCAGACACTTAATAATTACCTGTGTGGCCTTAGGCAAGTCACTTAACCCCATTGCCTTGCAAAAAAAACTAAAAAAAAAAGATATTAGCAAAGAGTTTACAGCAATTTATTACTAGAATGATACACACTATGATCAGGTAGGATTAATACCAGGAATGTGAGAACGGTTAAATATTAGTAAAACAATCTGCATAATTGATATCAATAACAAAACTAACAGAAATCATATGATTATTTCAATAGATGGTGAAAAAGCTTTTGACAAAATACAGCACACATTCCTATTAAACAACATTAGAGAGCATGGGAATAAATGTACTTTTCCTTAAAATGATAAGCAGTATCTATCTAAAACAATCAGCAAGAATTATATGTAAGGGAGATAATCTAGAAGTTCCCAGTAAGATCAGGGATGAAACAAGGATGTCTACTATCATCACTATTATTCAATATTGTATTAGACATGTTGGCTTTAAATGGGAAATTGAGGAGATGCCCATCAATCAAGAAATGGTTGAACAAGTTATGGTATATGAATGTTATAGAGTATTATTGTCTTGTGTAAGTAATTTTGAGTGACCAGACTTTAGAAAAGCTTGGAGAGACTTCTATGAACTGATGGTAAAGTAAGGAGAACCAGGAAAACATTGTACACATTAACAGCAACATTTTGTGATGATAAACTATGATAGATTTAGTTCCTCGCAACAGTTCAGTGATCAAGGACATTTCTGAGAGACCTGTTATGGGAAATGCCATCCATATCCAGAGAAAAAGCAATGGAGTCTGAATGCAGACCAAACCATACTGTTTTAACTTTTAAAAATTTGTTTTGGGGGGGGCAGCTAGGTGGCATAGTGGATAAAGCACTAGCCTTGGAGTCAGGAGTACCTGGGTTCAAATCCAGTCTCAGACATTTAATAATTACCTAGCTGTGTGGCCTTGGGCAAGCCACTTAACCCCATTTGCCTTGCAAAAAACCTAAGAAACAAAAAAAAATTGTTTTCCACATATATATATATGTACATATATATATATATATTTCTCTTTAGTTCTGATTTTTCTTTCACAACATGATTGATATGGAAATATACTAAACATGATTATACATGCATAATCTATATCAGATTACTTGCTTTCATGGGAAGGGGGAGGGAAGAGAAAGAGAATTAATATAAAATCTTACAAAAAATTGAGCTCATGTGAAAATTATCTTTACATGTAATTGGAAAAAAGTTTAAATTTAAAAAAAAATCAGGAGGGGCAGCTAGGTGGTGCAGTGGATAGAGCACTGGCCCTGGAGTCAGGAGGACCTGAGTTCAAATCCAACCTCAGACACTTAATAATTACCTGGCTGTGTGGCCTTGGGCAAGCCAATTAAATCCATTTGCCTTGCAAAAACCTAAAAAGAAAAAATCAGGGACAGCTAGGTGGTATGGTGGATAGGGCCCTGGAGTCAGGAGGACATGAGTTCAAATTTGACCATGGATACTTAATCATTGATTGTGTGATCTTGGGCAAGTCATTCTTAACCCCATTGCCTTAAATAAATTTTTTTTCAAAATCAGGGGTCATAATAGGGAAAAAAAGATATACATCTTGATTCCAATAATAGGACCTTTTTCCTAAAAGTATAATAATGGGACTTATCTGTGCAAAAAAATAAAAGGAAACAATCTATAAGTACAATAACTGATGAATGGCTAAATAAATTACAGCATATTAATGATGCAGTGAAAATTATAAATATTAAGCATATAAGGATATATAGGAAGGTCAATGTAGATAAATTTGTAACTAAAATGAAAAAAAATCCCTCCAACAAGAATTATTCTATGAGAGGAGAATAATTTGATTGGGTGGCCTATTTATTAGGAGATTTCTAAATAAGATGTAGGGACTTTCACTTTTTATTAAAGCAATTTACAGAGGACATTAAATATGATTTACATGAAAATCAGTATTTCTTACAATCATAGAATAAATCAGAATAGACTTTAACACTGTAGCCTTCACATTTTATCAATTATTTTCCACAAATTTATCACATTTATGTTGTCAGTGAAAGACAGGAAAGAACAAGATACTGATATTTGGAGGGGAGTTTGGCGAGTTTAAAACATTTTCAAGTCAGGTACCCTCTCTGTGTCCAAGACAGAACAATCCCCCTCCCATAAATACTGTTGTTGTAATTCAGTAAAAATCTCAGTAAGCTTTCCTGCCACTCTCCAAATATTAACTGCATTTGTGTTCAGTACCATATGGCCTGGTTTGCATTTTCTAATTGTTTCATGAGTGTGCTTCAGATCTCCCCAACTAGACTGTAAGAGACAAGAGGGGAGGAAATAAGCTCTCAGAATTTTCCTATATCCAGACCCCTCCCTCTAACAGCATTGATCCCAGAGAAAGGCAGAAGGCAGGCACTCAATAAATAATTGTTAGTTCATTAACAAGAGAAATAAAAATAGTCACCACTAAATTCCCTCATTTCCATCCAATTGACATTGCTGGCTATGCTTGGGATAACCAACATTCTGCATCCATATTGAGAGAGAATTCATCAAATCAAAGAACCATCAAATTTTAGAGCTAGAATTGAGACTCTTGGAGCTAAATAAACACCCTCATTTTTTTTCTTATTGATATTTTATTTCATTTCTCCAATTACATGTTATGAAAGTTTTTCAACATTGATCCACATGCATATTTATAAGTAACATAATTTTTTTCCCACTTCCCTTCCCACCCCACCCCCCCCCTCAGCAGCAGTCTAGTGAACATTGTACATATACATTTGTGTTTAACATGTTTACACATTAATCATTTTCTATATGAGGAATTAGGACTAAGGGAAAAGAAAGAAAACCATGGGCTAGGAAGGAAAAATATAAGAGAAATTTTTTAAAAGTGAACATAGTGTTAATTTAGATTCTGTAGTTTGTTTTGTTTTCTTTGCTTAGATGTGGAGAGAATTGACCTGTCCATAACAAGTCTCCCAGGATTGTTCTAACTCTCTGAACTGCTGAGAGGAACTGCATCCATCAAAGTTGATCAACTCACAATGTTTAAACACCCTCATTTTACAGAGAAAACTGAGATGGGGACAAGGGAAAAAGTGACTTACTAGGGTCTCAGGTTTGGTTAAAGGCAAAACTTTGTCTTGGATCTTAGTCTCTTTCCACTGCAGAGCACTTTGTTAGGGGCTTAAAAAAAAGAGTAGTGAGTTCTAGAAATTCAAATCAGACATTTTCTAAATTATGGCATTTGAATGAATGAGTGAATGAATGAATATTGACCTTTATTCATAACTTAGGTTTGCATTTTGACCATGTTAGATTTTAATTTCCCTAAGGGCAGTTCACATGGACCCCCGCCCCCATCCTCTGTCTTCAAATATCAGGAAGCACAAATAGGATTCTTGTTCAGACTAGATGGTCTCTGAGATCCTTTCCAATGCTGAGCTTCTGTGAGTCTGAGATTTTGTGAAATAGATCCCTTTGAATCCAGAAGCATTTTTACTACCCTGTTGTTTCACTTTTGCACATTGAGGGCCCATCCAGGGTCATCCCTATCCATCCTGATCCATATCTGGCCACTAGACTCAGATGACTCTGGAGGAGAAGAAAATGGGGTTGGTGATTTAGCACAGCCCCCATTCATTCACATCCAATTCACTTGCATCACCTCGCTGATGTCATGGTTCTGTTTGAGAATATAAGACAAACAACAGCACATCGAGGGCCATGCAGAAGACATAGTGAGTATAAAACTAGTTCTATGGAAGGCTCTCCCAGGTTGAGTCCGAGTAGCAGCTAGGGAATTAGAGAACCAAAGAATGCTTGTTCTTGCCCTTTGCATTTCCCTGATCTCAACTTCTGTCATACCTGGCTTCCCTAGCTGCATTGCAATTCCCTCTCTCAATTTCCTTTGCTTTGCTTTATACTTCCTCAATGTATAGTACCTAAATAAACTCAAATTCATTCTGGAATAAAGCTAGAGGGGGAAAAAGGGTACCCATCACTTGGAGAAAAGCTGAATAAACTGGCATAAGGAATTCAATAAAGGGGCGGCTAGGTAGCATAGTGGATAAAGCACCAGCCTTGAAGTCAGGAGTACCTGGGTTCAAATCCGATCTCAGACACTTAATAATTACCTAGCTCTGTGGCCTTGGGTAAGCCACTTAACCCCATTTGCCTTGCAAAAACCTAAAAAAAGGAATGCAATAGATTATCATTGTACCATAAGGAACTACAAATTAAAAAACATTCAGAGAAACACGAGATTTGGAGGAACTTTTGCCCTGTGAAATAAGTAAAATCAGAATATATATATATGCATATATAAACATATATATACATATATATATCCCAAAAATGACTACAGTAAGATAAATAAAAGGAACAATGTTATATAATTATAATGCTCAATTTTGATTTCTGAGGAAATTCTCCTCCTTAACTGGCAAAGTGGAGACAGAGCACCGGCCTTGGAGTCAGGAGAACAGGAGGACAGGATTTCGAATTTAGACTCAGACTCTTGACACTTATTAGCTCTGTGACCTTGGGCAAGTCCCTTCATACTGACTGTCTTACATCCAGGGTCATCTCCAGTTGTCCTGATTAATATCTGGCCACAGAACCCAGATGGCTCTGGAGGAGAAACACAGCCCCCCTCACTCAAATCTCATCCATGCACTTGTCATGGCATCACCTCCCTGATGTCATGGTCTTCTTCGAGAAGGAAGGACAAACATCATTACATAAAGAACTACAGGTGTGGAGTGTTGTATGTGCTGCCAGATATGGGAACTGTGACAGTTGATTCTCCTTTCCTGTTTGTCTTTGTTTTGAGGCTCATTGGTGTGGTGGAGATGAGAGGCAATATGAATTGGACATAAAAAGTTGGGGAGAGGGAGGCAGAGAGAAAGAAAAATCAGTAAAATGTTCAGAAAAAAGAAAAATAATCTAGAATCTAGATCCTATAGCTAACCCAAGATCAGATGTCATCCCCGCTAAGCTTTACAAATATTCCTCCACGGCCTCCTTTAACTTCCAATTCAACTGGATTACCAATACAGAATCTCTCTCTATTTCTTGCTTTCTGGTTCACTCCATGGGCAGTGAAAGCCACTTCTCTAGGGGCAGCTAGGTGGCTCAGTGAATAGTGTACTAGCCCTAGAGACAGAAGGCCCTGAGTTCAAAACTGACCTAGCTGTGTGACCTTGGGCAGGTCACTTAACCCCATTTCCTTGCAAAAACAAAAAACAAAAGTGGCTTTTATGAAACTAAAAAGGGTCAAGAGTTTTCTTCCTGACTAGAGGGAGAGCTATTTGTCCCTCATAGAAAAGGCTAAGTCCCACCTCCATCATGCCCAGGATAATCATTCCAATTGAAAAAAAAAGAAGAAAAAGCTATTTAATCTCAAGCAGCCAACTAAACTGATGATAACGGAAAGCAAGGTGTTACATGTTTCTGTGAACTCTGGGAAATGTTCTCAAATGCCCCTGATTGGCTCAGTGATGGGGAAGCCCAAAGCCTGTTGTTAAAGGGAAGAATGAAAGACTGAAGAATAAAGTTTGCCTATAAAAGCAGCAGCCCAACATAGAAAGAATATTAGATTGAACTAGAACTGGGCTCCAGTCCCGACTTCACCTTAAAATTCTCTGGGTGACCTTGGGCTACTCTTTTGCCTATCTGGGCCTCTGCTCCACCCCCACAGGTATACACCTACAGTTGTAAAATAATGGAGTTGGACCAAATCAGTGGTTCCCAACTTTGGGAGCTTATAGTCCCCTCCTCTTTTTCAAATTAAACAAATTGAAGGATGTGTTCCCGACACCCCCATAATAGTTTCAATTATGTTTAGGAGATTTTGTTGGAGCTAAAGATAAAAATGATAGTGTTTGTGAAACAACTGATAGTGAATGTTGCTAAACTGCAAAGAATAAACTTGGCCCCAGATATAAGATGTGAGAAGACATGACCCTTTTGTAGAGGTGGGATTCCATGGGTATAGAATATATTACATAACATCAGATTTTTAAAAAATATATCGATCATTTTTTCTGAATTGTTTTCTTCCTCTTTATTTAAAAAAAATTATTATAATGGATGGCACTCTGGGAGGAGTATCTATAGGCGATGTAAAAAAAAATAAAAGATAGCTATTTTAAATATCTAAATTTTTAAAAGATAGTGCTTCATGTATAGCCTCTATCAGATTTCTTGTCATCTTGGAGAGGAGGAAGGGGAGGAAGGAATGGAAGAAAGGAGAAAAATTTGGAACTCAACGTCTTACCAAAGATGAATATGGAAAACTCTCTTTACATATGACTGGAAAAAACACAAATAAAAAAGATAGTGTTTAAGATTTGCATGGATTTGCATATTATTTACAATAATTTCTCATATTCCCAAGGGTCTATAACTGATAAGTTAGCAACCAGTGTTCTAAGAGGACCTAATTCTCCATGAAATTGAAAGAACTGAATGACATACTTTTGTAGTCAGTAGGGATAGTTTGGAAAAGAGTACAGAACTTGGAGTCAGGAGACCTGCAATCATCATATCATAAATTTAGAGCTGGGACACACTAGAGTGGCACATATTCATAAGTCACATTACCTCTCAGAGCCTCAATTTCTTCATAAAGTCAGACATTTGAAAGGAATAAAGCAAACCCTTGTTTCTTAATTGACTGCTTATTAGCTCTGGAATCAGAAGAGCTGAATTCAAAGGAGAACTTTCATAGATGTAACCTTGAATCAGAACTTGAACTCTCTAGGTTTCAATTACCTCATCTGTAAAAATGTACATTTTTTTTGGTAAATTGTAAATTATAATTGTAAAATTCTTTTATCTCTGACATTTGGTGATTTTATAATTCTTTTCTAATTAATATACCTTTTATTTTTAATCATGGTGTCATTGATGTATAACATTTGTTCAGAGAGTAGAAACCTTATTTCCATAGTTTTAAAACAGTCCATGTTAATTTCTTTTTTTTTTTCAGATACTTATTCTTGTTTTGAGAGCAGGAGTTGAGGTGGGAATATTATGTAACTGTGGTTAAGTTCAATAAATAGAAAAGTTAATATTCATGGGCAGCTAGGTGGTGCAGTGGATAAAGCACCAGCCCTGGAGTCAGGAGGGTTCAAATCCGGTCTCAGACACTTAATAATGACCTAGCTATGTGGCCTTGGGCAAGCCACTTAACCCCATTGCCTTGAAAAAAAAAAGTTAATATTCACCGAAACATAGAACTGAAGATAATTGATCATTCCAAGAAATAAAGAATTCTAGTCTAGAAGTGCTTAATGTATATAGTTCTCTAATAAATTATTATGCTTTTTATTGTTGGAATTTCATAGAAGGTCAGAGCTGGAAAGATCCTTACAAATCAGATCTAACCAGTTTAGTTCCAGAGCTTCAAAATCAGTTGATCTCACTTTCAATTCTATGGAAAGTTTAGAACCTAATTAGCAATTGTTTTTAGCACCTATTTAGAATGAATAACTAAGATCATACCAGAGATGGGTTCAAATAACTGACTTTCCTCCTTCTGACAAGGTACTATCTGAGCAAATATAAGTCCAGTGAAAAGCTTTAGAACTCTCCAGAAATGCAGACCCCTAGAAAACTTCCACATTATTTCTCTCACAACAAATTGTTGGATTCTTTCCCAGCCAGGTCAGGCCCTCTCCCGTTTTGAATATTGGGGCCTTCCCCAGATAAATTAGTAGTGTAAACAGCTTGAAGACAAGAATTCATACTTTTGTCTTTTATTTTCATTTTCTAGCACAGAGTGGGCCAGTAGGTACTTAATAGTGATTAACAAAACAAGGAGGCCTAAGAAAGGAACAAAAACCAAGAGACTGATTTTGTTACTGCCTCATTCACTTTTTTTTAGGCTTTTGAAAGGCCCAAGGCCACACAGCTAGGGAATTATTAAGTGTCTGAGGATTTGAACCCAGGTACTCCTGACTCCAGAGCTGGTGCTCTATCTACTGCACCACCTAGCCACCCCCTCATTCACTTTTAAAAAATAAACCACATGTTAAAAACCAGTTTAGGTCAAATGGAAAAAGCAGTCTAAAAGGTCAATGAGGACAAGAATGTCTTTAAAAAATGACATGTAATTTAAGTTTATAATTTCTGATATGTTAGTCTTTCTTATTCTTTGCAGACTGAAATGTTTGTTTTATATATTGGTTGCTAAATACATGTTAAAAAAGAAAATTTAAACAATCTTTAGGTTTTAGTGTCCAAGCCCCAAAACTGAAATGTGCTCTGGTATCATTTATCTATTTTTTCTTTTTTCCTTTTTGAATTGCCTCAAACATAAAAATTTGTGATTTGGGACACTGGGTTGTCCAACAATTGTATTAAGCTTGCTGGGTAAGCATTTGTATTCTCATTTCACAGATGAGAAAATTGAAGCCCTACAGCATACACTAAGTCCACACTGGACCTGAGACTACAGCTCTGCTGACAGGCCTTTTGTCTGAGTTTTGTGGGAGTGGTTGAAAACTAAATTGTCTGACAGAAACTCCTGAGAATTGCTACCCCAGAAGGCTTATGGGGGGGGCTGGAAGTTTCCCCTCATGAGGGGCCAGGGCCTACAAAAATGGTAATTTGTTGTGAGAAAAATAATGAGGTTTTTTAGTGGCCTGGATTTCTGGAGAGTGCTAAAGCTTTCCACTGCACTGATCTTTGTCCAAATAATACCTTGTCAGAAGGAGGAACTTTAGTTATTTGCAATTTGTGAGGAAAATTGAAGACATCTAGAAGCTACCTCCTGGTTCAATTTAATTTTTTAAACCCATAAGTTGTTTTTCCCCCTGTGAGAAACCCAAGGTGTTTCTGTAAAAGTCTGTGCTCCTTTCATCTTGTTATCAGTAAAGCAAATGTTTTTTTTTTTTAAATTAACTGATAAGGACCAATGAAGCTGCCTTAGAAAGTACAGGAAAAGTATTTCCTGAGGCTATAGGAATTTGGCTGCTAATTACAGAAACAGTAAATGCTACAGAACTTGGAATTTTTTTGAAATATAGATAAATAATATAAAATAATATGATATATGATATGATATGATAAGATATAGATAAACAAAAAAGGTACCTGGATCTCAAGGCCTGGTCACTTTGATGAAGAGAAGTTCCACAGCCTTGCTCCTGTTCAGGAGCTGTCATTTCAAATGGAACCTATCTGACAAATCAGCTTTCTTCTGCATCAGCTCCAGCCAACTAAGGCAGCCTAAGGGGGAACCATGCCAAGAAACAGAAGGAATCTTCCCAATAGTGCCCTCCCTCCTTGTCCCCCCAAACAGGCAAGGGTAGAAGCAAGGAAGAAGGCAACTGACAGCCCTGGGATTTATTCAGTTTTCTTAATTCAGTGTATGGAGTAGTGTGGAATGCGGTAGGGGAGGGTGTGGAGTGAGTTTCTTTTTTTTTATTCAAGATTTCTTAATTCTGTAAAACATATCCATTGATGTAATCCATCAGATCCAGTGCCCAAGTACCACTCTACAAAATCATAGAATTAGAAAAGAACTTAAAAGCCATCTTGTCCAATACTCTCTAGAAAGTGGATTTTATGAACAAATATCCAGTTACTTTAGTCAAAAAAATCAGATGGCCTTTAAAAGGATTCAAACTGATGTGACCTCCCTAAAATTTTTTTTTCAGTAAAACAACTGATTCTTTTGAATTCAATCAGTCAATTATTTTAGGGCAGCTAAGGGGCTCCTTAGTTCAGTAAGACTCCTCTTCTTGAGTTCAAATCTGATCTCAGATACTTACTAGTTATATGACCCTGGGTAAGTCATTTCATCCTGTCAGCTTCAGCTTTCTCATATGTGAAATAAACTGGAGAAACAAATGGCAAACCACTAGTATCTCTTCCAAGAAAACCTCAAATGAAGAGTCATATACAACTGAAAAATGACTGAACACCAACCAAAAAAAAACCAATTTAGTCATTTACAAAATGGCTATTTCAATAAATCTAAATGACATTTTATGTATAAACCCACAGAGCTGAAAGGGACCTCAGAGGCCATCTACTCCAGCTTTCTCATTTAACAGATAAGTAAACTGAGACCCAAGAAGAAGTGATTTTTCCAAGGTCACACATTAGGATCTAGAACTGAAAGGGCCTTTACTCCAACCCCTCTTTTTGTAGGGAAGGAAATTGAAAGCCATGGTTGAGACTAGATAGACAAACATCCACTTAGTTGAGTCAGAACTTTAGTCAGATCTTTAAACTGACTGAAACTAAATTAACAACCCTGGATAAAGAATTTTTAAAATTAAATTAAGGTTAATTTAATGTGTGCTTATTGACTGACTAACTATGAATCATCATACCTGGCAGCAGTCTATTCATGGCATGGGACTAAACATAATCTCCTTTGGGGAAATGAGGGAGAATGTTTTATTGATGATCTCCCCCCACAAATACACATATCACTGTCACCACCCAATAACACTCCCAATCCCTATCCCACCAACAGAATCCTCTACCTCATAACATAAAGGTTATTAGGCAAAATAAAATATTTACCATATACACTCAATGTCTTACTCCACCTCTATCATCCCCCAGGAAGAATGTAGTAATTATTTCTTACATTAATCAAAATTCTTGAAATATTTCACTATTGTTTTCCTTCCTATTACTGTGATTATATAAACTATTCTCTTAATAATGATTACTTACTATTCTCTGGAATGGCTCATTCAAGTAGAAGTACTCTTTGATCCTGTTTTGAGGGAGCCCATCAAGCAGCTACACTACGGGTACAAAACTGTGCTTCTAGATACATGAATTTGGCTAAAGATTCAAAGAAAAACTCAACAGGACAAAGGTTCCCAACCTAACAACTACAACTCTAACCTACTTCTGCGCTAATTCAATCTTATGCTGTTAGAACCCAAAGGATTCTTCAACAGCAAGGTCAAAACAGGGATTGGTACAAAAACTCAAAATTCAACTTTTGGTATAATGCTTTCTCCACTGTAGCATAAAGATCACATTCTCTTTCTGTTTCTAGTAGATTAAGATCCAACATCAAAAGCTTGGAAGGAACCCCATATGCCATCTAATCCAACTCCCTCTTTTCATGAATTAGGAAACTGAGGGCCAATGAGATAAATGATTTATTCAAGGTCACACAGGTAGTAAGCACTAGAAATTTAAAACTAAGGTCATCTCAGGAAATCAGGGAAGCCTGGAGGGATTTGCATGAACTGATGCTGAGTGAGATAAGCAGAACCAGAAAAACACAGTACACGCTAACAGCAACATGGGGGTGATAATCAACCTTGATGGACTTGCTCATTCCATCATTGCAACAATCAGGGACAATTTGGGGCTGTCTGCAATGGAGAATACCATCTGTATCCAGATAAAGAGCTGTGGAGTTTGAACAAAGTTCAAGGGCTATTCCCTTTAATTTTGAAAAAAACTGAAACCTTATTGTCTGATCTTGTTATCTCTTATAATTTATGTTTCTTCCTGAAGGATATGATTTCTCTCTCATCACACTCAATTTGGATCCATGTACAACATGGAAACAAAGTGAAGACTGACAGATTGCTTTTGCTTTCTGTGGGGGGGGGGGAGGGAAGTAAGATGGGGGGGATTGTAAAACTCAAATAAAATCTTTAATAAAAGGAAAACTAAGGTCATCTGACACCAGAGTCAGTGTTCCTTCTATAGTACCATTTTTTCTCTTATGCTTATTTTTTTTTAAGCTGGATCTTGGTATTGAATCTTTCCTTACTTTCCTTTAAAATCTAAATATCATTTTGGACCCTATTGACCTAAAACTATTTACATTTCTTTTTTGATTCCTTCAACCCAGAGGTTCCACTAATACACATATATTCAAGGAGGTCAAAGACAGAAAAGTCTCAATTATATATACATATATATGTGTACACATGTATATGCATACAAATATATAAATATATTTATACATAAATACATACATCAATATATTTGTGAACGTTCACTGAAATGCTTTATGTAACATTAGAGAACTGGAAGTGGAATAGGTGCTCAATAATTGGGGAATCACTGCACAAGTGAAAATAATGGAATCTTATTGCATTGTGAGAAATGATAAATAGGGAGACTTGAGAGATGCAAGGACAGACTTAGGTGACCTGAGGGAGAGTGAGTAAGCAGAACCAGGAAAACAATATGAATAATGGCTACAATGATGTAGATGAAAGGGGGGGTCAGCTTAAGGTATAGAAACTGTAATAGCCAGGTTTGGCCCCAGAGAAGAGATGAACAAATGTATCATCCTCCTTTCTTTGCAAAGGTGGAGAGACCATGGTGGGGAATAATATATTTTGTTAGACATCTTTCTTCTCTTTTTTAAAAAAAAATTCCTTTTTTTTTTTTTTACAAAAGATGGCTGGTTATAGGGAAAGGGATAAGGATGTATTGGGAAATTAATGTAACACAAAGATAAAAGACAACTTTTAAAAATTATCTTCCCAAAGAGAATGTTATTTTTGCTCCCACGCTTTGTCATAAAGGGTGACATTGGACTTAAAACATTATTCCTGAGCTGGAGACTGATGGCTCCAAAAAAAATGCTATGGCTATAGGTAATAACATGGATATCAGCAAGCTTCTGGGCTCAGGGAGTGCTGACTGGTCCCTGACAAGCAAGTCCTAAATGAAACAGCTGTGTTTACACAGCCTCAAAAGCAGAGAATCCCATAATCCCAGATCTGGAAGGGACCTTGGGTGACCATCTGGTCCAGCCTCTGACTTCAGACAGGTCAATGAGTAAATCAACCAAGACAATGTTTTAGTCTTTTCATTCAGTTTCCCAGAGACAACCTCCTCCCTACCATGTCCAATGACTTTGGGTTGGTGGGGGGAGGGGGGAGGAGGAATAGCAAAGGTGTGGACTTTAAAAGAGTTTTACAGAACATCCTTAGCAGGAACATAACAGATGAATGAATGTTACACATTAATGCACTGTAGCAAATGAATGAGTGATAGCAAAGGACGACCCTATGGTGCATTTTTTCTTTTTTTCCTTTTTCTTTTTCAAATCTAGTTGCTTTCCCAGAGGCATTTTAAAAATTTTTTCCAGACACCAAAGTTCTTGGAGAAAAATCCTTGACTGTTCAAGCGTTTCCTAACAAATTCAATGTTTTATTCTTTCCTGCCCCTTTTTATCCTTTTGATGCTGTGTTCTCAGAGTTCAAACACTAGCTAACTTCTTCATACTTTCATGCAGCTCCCTGCTTTCCATTGTTAGAGGGTTTGTCTCCCTCCTGGAGTTCCAGCCAATAGCACCTCTTTGCCTTATTTTCCTTTGGGGCAAGCCCCATCTACTATTCCCTTGTAACTATGTTTTCCTTCTATCTTTATCCCTGTGCTTTGGGCTATGTGTGTACAAAATTACTTGGCAAAACAGTATGAGATCAGGTACCTCTGTGACTGCTTCTCTGTACTGTTCTCTCCAGCAGGCTGCTTCCCCGACCCTTCTCAATTTTGTATTAGCTTGGAGCATCAACTCATTGCTCTCTCCTGACTTATTAGACTCGTTCAGCTCGGCCCCACAGGGCAGAACAATGAGCAGAGGGTGGAAGCTATAGGGAGAAAGATTTCTGCTCAATAGAAAGAAGTTTCCTAACAATCAGAGCTGTCCAAAAGTGGAATGAACTGAAATTGGGGGTGGGATGATGTTGGGGAGGGGAAGGGTGGGAGTGGGCTGCAGAGAACTTCAAGGAGAGATAATCATGAGCTTTCCATTACTGAATATTTTCCAGATTTTCCAGCTCTATTTTCTTTCCCTAGCACGAATAATTCCATCCAACAATCATTTCTTGGGATCCTACTATGCGCAAGAGCTTCTCCTACTTTCGAAACCATCTTATCATTTCTGGATTCCTATTTAGCCTCCTTTACTTCTCTGTAATTCATTTTTCAGTTTTTCCTGAAATTAACTTGGCAGATTCCTCATTCTGCTTTTGCTTTAAGCCTTGGTTCTCCATTTTCTCTTAGCCCCTTCTCTGTCAAAACCCTCTGGCTTCCTCTCCCCTCCTCCTCTGCTCCTTCAGATGAAAAAGCTAAGAATTTAAAAATCTCAACCTCTCTCTCTTTTTCTCTCTCTCTCTCTCTCTCTCTCTCTCTCTCTCTCTCTCTCTCTCTCTCACACACACACACACACACACACACACACACACTCATTACAATGGGAGAAGCCATGCAGAGTTAAGAGAGAGAAAACAAGTGGACAACAGAAACAGCTTCATTCACATTCTAGGAAGACCAGACAAAGCTCCTGGGGTTCAGTTTTTTCCCTCCCCTTCTTTTATTCTGCTTCTAAGTCTCTTTCCCTCTTCCCTGCAAAACATTTCCGGAATCCTCATCAATCTGCACCATGATGATGATGATGATGATGATAATGTTGTCCTTCATTCTGGAAGATGATCATGACATCAGGGAGGTAATGCCGTGACAAGCATATGAATTGGGGTGCTGTGCTAAGTCACCAGCCTCACTTTTTCTTTCAGAGTCATCTGGGTCCAGTGGGCCAGATAAGAAATCAAGACAACTGGAGATGATCCTGGATATGAGGCAATCAGGGTTAAGTGACTTGCCCAAGGTCACACAGCCAGTATGTGCAAAGTGTCTGAGGTTGGATCTGAACTCCAGTCCTCCTGTCTCCAAGGTCAGTGCTCTATCCACTGCGTCATCTAGCTACTCTCAATAGCCCATTCCAGTGCTTTCTGCACCTTGATAGTCAAATTCTTCTGAAAATTTTCATATGTAATAAGGCTTCTAAGAAGAGAGAGGACATTTTAAAGATGAATTCTGGGTAAAAGGGTCATAATTACTGTCACTTCAACTGAATTCAATTCCAAAAAATATTTATTGAGGGCCTACTAGGTGCCAAGAACTATTCAAGACACTGGTAAAAAAATACAAAGGGGGGGGTAGCCAGGTGGCACAGTGGATAGAACACTGGCCCTGCAATCAGGAGGACCTGAGTTCAATTTTGACCTCAGACACTTAATAATTACCTAGCTGTGCGGCCTTGGGCAAATCACTTTAACTCCACTGCCTTGCAAAAAAACAAAACAAAACAAAATACAAAGAACCCTCCCCCCAAAAAAGTCCCTGCCTTCAGGGAACTTGCATTCTACTGACACTCCAGGACTTGTTATTTAACTTGGGCAACTGTCCAGAGAGCTAGACTTGCAGTCTTCTGTACCACAAGGGAAATGAACAATCTGCAGAAAGAGGAGAATTCTCGAGTATGAGGAAACTGAGCCCCAGGAAGGTTAATTACCTTCTTCTTCTAAGATTCTAAGATTAACTTCCATCTACTCTCTCTCTCTCTGTACATTAACTCCCATCTACTCTATATATATCTTGTACATGCCTATATATGTATATATGTATGTATATGTATATATGTACTTGTCTATATATATGTCATCTGCATTAGAATGAAAGTTCTATGATGATACAAACAAATTTACCTTTGTTTAAATGCCCAATAACCCAGGAACAAATTGTTTAATAAGTGTTTATTGACTGCATGATTTTCCAAGGTCATATTGTTAATACTATATAAAAGTTCATATATATATATCAACTAGTTTGTGCAGTGGATAGAGCACTGGCTCCAGAGTCAGGAGGACCCGAGTTCAAATCCGACCTCAGACACTTAATTATCTAGCTGTGTGACCTTGGGCAAGTCACTTAACCTATTGACTTAAATAAATAAAATTAAAATATATATATAAAAGAAATATCAATACAAAACCTACTAAGTGCCAGATGAATCAAACATACAATAAAGCCTCCAAGAAATAGAGGAAGAGATGAAGGAAGGTTGCTTGGAGGAGATGGTATCTGAACTGAGTTGAGAGAAAGTCAGGATTTAAATCAGTTACAAGAAAGCCAATGTACCTATCTGTGTGGCCTTGGGCAAGCCACTTAACCCCATTGCCTTGAAAAATCTAAAAAGAAAAGAAAGCCAGTGGTTCAAGTCAAGGGAAAGAGGGTGTAGCTATGGAAAAAAAAAAGGGAAGACAAAAGGGAATGGATAGACTGATGAAGAAATAGAGAAGTTTTTGAAGTATGGAGAAGGGGTGTTCTGATATTAGATTTAGAACTGGAAAGGACTTCAAGAGTTAGCTATTCAAATACTTCATCTTATAGAGAAGGAAACCGACACCCATAAGGACAAACTTGTACATTCAGTAGGAGAGCCAGATTTCAAACCCAAATTCTTTTTTTTTTAATGTTAATTATTGGGGCAGCTAGGTAGCATAGTGGATAGAGCACCGGCCCTGGAGTCAGGAGTACCCGGGTTCAAATCCAGCCTCAGACACTTAATAATTGCCTAGCTGTGCGGCCTTGGGCAAGCCACTTAACTCCATTTGCCTTGCAAAAATCCTAACAAACAAACAAACAAATGTTAATTATTTAAAGTTTTGGGGTTAAGTGGCTCTAGCTGCATTCTCCTTAGGGGCTATTCCAGCCTTTTGCCTTTCTCAAGAGTCCAACCATACTTTTCCTTCCCTCATTTTCTTTTTTTTTTTTTTTTGCAAGGCAAATGGGGTTAAGTGGCTTGCCCAAGGCGGCACAGCTAGGTAATTATTAAGTGTCTGAGGTCCGATTTGAACTCAGGTCCTCCTGACTCCAGGGCCGATGCTCTATCCACTGCGCCACCTAGCTGCCCCCACCTAGATTCTGGGACTCCAAATTCCTACTAGGCCACATTCAGGACATTCATCTGGGTCAACATCTATCTTCTCAGAAAATAGAGGCCAAACTCATCTATTGAAAATGAGGAGGGGTGGCTAGGTGGCGCAATGGATAGAGCACCGGCCCTGGAGTCAGGAGGACCTGAGTTCAAATCGGACCTCAGACACTTGGCCTTGGGCAAGTCACTTAACTCCATTTGCCTTGCAAAAAAAAAAAAGAAAATGAGGGAAGGAAAAGTATGGTTGGACTCTTGAGAAAGGCAAAAGGCTGGAATAGCCCCTAAGGAGAATGCAGCTAGAGCCACTTAACCCCAAAGCTTTAAATAATTAACATTTGTTTATTTTGTTTTGTTTTAGGATTTTTGCAAGGCAAATGGGGTTAAGTGGCTTGCCCAAGGCCGCACAGCTAAGTAATTAAGTGTCTGAGGTCCGATTTGAACTCAGGTCCTCCTGACTCCAGGGCCGATGCTCTATCCACTGCACCACCTAGCCGCCCCACTGTGCCACCTAGCCACCCCAGCCTTAGAGATCTTGACCTTGAATCTATATGGGATCTTATTTAGGAAGATAAGGTTGGTTGAATAAACATGAGCTAGGTAAACCAAATTACAAGGGGGCACTTTCTTCTACTTATAGAAGAAATTGTCTTTAAGTACAGTTGTTTGGCTAAGCCCTGAATGCTATTGTCATTAAAGAATGAATCTTATCTAGTCATGAAAGCAGAACCTTGGGGACCTCTGCTGGGAAACACTGTTAGTAGTGAATTTTGAGTTATTATTTATATGGCTTTGAACCAGTTACCATGAGAATCATTAACCTTTGTTCAAATAAACACTATGCAGTTTAGACTCTGAACAATCTTGAGAACCTGGCAGGAAGCATATTATTGTCCCCATTTTACAGAGAAGGAAACTGAGGACCAGATAGATAAAGTTCAAAGATTCAGATCTGGAAGGGACCCTAGTGAATTAGTGTATTATATGATCCTGGGTCTAGAGTTGGGAGAACCCTCAGAGCCGTCTTCACCAACTCCCTCATTTTACAGAGGATGAAACTGAAACCCAGGACGAGGTAGAAACTTGCTAAGGGAAACACAGATAGTAAGGAACAGAACTGGGATCCTTCGATTTCAAATCCAGCACCTTCTCCACTTATGTAACTGGCCTAAGGTCATATAACTTGTAAGACTTGAATTCAGGCCTCCTGGCTCTAAGTAACCCAGCATCTCGCTGCCTCCTCTACTAAATTGCATGACTGACTAGTAGTACAGCCAGTTGAACGGTTTACAGTCGAATACAACTGAATATACAGTAATTCTGATTTTTTGTGAACTACAGTTGCAGTATGGGTATGTTTCATGTACCAGGAACTTACCAATTTATTCTCTTTCTCCCTTCAAGAGAAGCATAGCTAGGGGGCACTTGGTGGATAAAGCACCGGCCCTGGAGTCAAGAGAAGCATAGCTAATATCTCTCCATGGAAAGCATCTTGGGTTGCATAAAAACCTACCATGAAGTAGCACTTACTTTTATTGCTTTCCTTTGGTTCTCAAAGGGAAGTTGCAAATGAAGACTCATCAGGGGTCATCCAGTCTAACCTATAGCTGAGTCTAGGTTTTCTTTACAACATACCCAAGTGGCCATCCAAATTCCACTTGAAGTCCTCCAAGAACTGGGAAATTACTCTCTGAAAGGTAGAAAGCCACAGAAGATAGCGTTTTGGACTTAGAATAAGAAAAACCTGGGTTCAGGTCCTATCTTGGACCCTTACTGAGTTACCCTGGGTAAGCTACTTAACTTATCTCTAAAATAAAAACAATGGCATCCACCTCAAAGTCAAAACCTCTTTGGACTTCAGTTTCCTTATTTTTTTTTAGGATTTTGCAAGGCAAATGCAGTTAAGTGGCTTGCTCAGGGTCACACAGCTAGGTAATTATTAAGTGTCTGAGACAGAATTTGAACCCAGGTACTCCAGACTTCAGGGCCGATGCTTTATCCTCTGTTCCACCTAGCCACCACCTAGCCGCCCCCCCATTTCCTTATTTGTAAGATGTGAATAGTTGTAGCACCAACCTCACAGTCATCTAATCTCTCAGGGCCTCAATTTCCTCTTTTCTAAAATAGGCATAATCATAGCACTAGTCTCACAGAGTTGTTCTGAGGAGTAAATGAGAGAGTGGACTACAGATGAGTGAAGCAGACATTGATAGACATGCAATGTATTCATTTGTTGTGCTTAACTAAACTTCTTTGTACAAGAGATGGCTTTATAGGGGAGAAAAATCATTGGAAAGTGAGAGAGAGGAGAGATGATTTAAGAATTATTGGATTACCTGAAAGTCATGATAAAGAAAGAGTCCACACATTATTTTGCAAGAAATTATCAAAGAAAAGTGCTCTGATAACCTAGAACCAGTGGGTGAAATAGAGATTGAAAGAATTCATTAATCACCACATTAAAGATATCCCAAAATGAAAACTTCCAGAAATATTATATCCAAATTCCAGAGTTCCCGAGTCAAAGGAGAAAATCTTCAACAGTCATAAAGCAACCATTCAAATACCAATTCAAACAGAGTCATGGTCAGATTATACAAGATCTTGCAGTTACCACATTAAAAGAATGGAGGGCTTGGAATATTCTGGAAGGCAAATGAACTGGTATTATAATAAGCAAGAATAATTTACCCAGAAAAACCGAGTATAATCCTTCAAGGAAAAAATGGATATTCAATAAAATTGAAGACTTTCATAAAACAAGAAGAAATATTCCTCTTCTTAGATCTTTTCAGACCATAATGTAATAAAAATTGCATTTAATAAAGGTCTATAGACACATAAATTAAAAGCTAATTGGAAATTAGATAATCTAATCCTATAGTGGGTCAAAGAACAATTCATAGAAACAGTCAATTCTTTCATTAAAGAGAATGTCAACAAAAAGGTAAAATTCCCAAATCTGTAGGATACAGTCAAAGTAGTAGTCAAGGGAAATTTCATATCCCCAAATGAGTATATCAATAAAAAAGAAAAAGAACAGTTCAAGGAATTAACCACTCAATGAAAAAAAAAAACTAGAAGAAAAAATAAATTAAAAATTCCCAATTAAATATCAAAATGGAAATCTTGAAAGTCAAAAAAGAAGCTAATAAAATTGAAAGCAATAAAAAAGAACTAATAAACTAGAAGCCAACTTATTGAAAAAACAATAAAATAGATAAACCATTGGTTAATTTCATTTAGAAAAAAGAAAAGCAAATGACTAAGGGTCAAAAATGAAAAGGGTGAATGTTTCACCAATGAAGATGAAAGTAGAACGATTTGTAGGAGTGATTTTGTCCAATTGAATGCCAGTAAAATTAACGATGTGAGTGAAATGTGTGAATAATTACAAAAAATATAAACTGCCTGGATTAACAGAGGAGGAAATAGAAAACTTAAAGAACCCCATCTTTAAAAAAGAAATTGAACAAACAATGAATGAGTTTCCTAAGGAAAAGTCCCCAGAACCAGATGGATTTACAAGTGAATGCTACCAAATATTTAAGAAACGATTAATCACAATATTATATAAGCTATTTGAAAAAACTAGGTAAAGAAGGAGCCCAACCACCTTCCTTTTATGACAAAGATACAGTTTCGATATGTAAACCAAAGAGAGCAAAAAAACATAGAAAGCTATAGACCAATTTCCTTAATGAATATCAATGTAAAAAATTTAAATACAATCTAATGGGGAGATTTCAGCAATATATCACAAGAATCATTCATTATAACCAGGTAGAATTTATACTAGGAATACTGGGTTGGTACAATATTAGGAAAACTATCAGTATAATTGGGTGTATCAATAAAACAATAAAAATAGTTAGCGCATCTCCAGACTTTGAAAGATTTGCAAAATGCCTTACATCAGTTTTTTCATGTGCTCTTCACAGCCACCCCGGCAGGTAGGTACTACTGTTATTCCCATTTTTTAAATGTAGAAACTGAGGGTGAAAGAGAAGTGATTTGCCCAGAGTCAAACAGTTAATTAGTATCTGAAGATGTCAGTCTTCCTGGGGACACAGGTGTTCCTGACTCACTGTCTACAACTCTGTCTACTGAACCACCAGTCTGGAGATAAAATGGAGATAAGGGTACCAACCTCAAAGCCAATTTAACCTGTTTGGGCCTAAGTTTCTTCGCCTGTAAGATGAGCATAATGATAACAGCAACTGCACCGAAAATACCATCTCATATTTCTCTCTCTCCTGAAGGTGTATATCACCCCCACCTCCACCCCTTAGGTTATCAGCCCCCATCTCACAGGTGAGGAAGTGAAGGGGCTTCCCTAGGGTCAAAGAAAATCAGTCTTAGGAGGGTAGCTACCCAGACTTTTAATTAACTTGGTGTAATAAAGGATGTGGAAAGCTCATTCTCCATCTTATCAGTGGTACTATCTTTCCTCAACCCAGAGAGCAGCAAGGGAACCATGCCAAGCTCAGCAGGACCATAATTGAATGACAAATGAAGCTCTTACCTTCTGCCTCCTGTTTCCAAACCCTGCCACACTGAGAAGAGGTTGAAAGGTGGCCTTGAGAACTTTACAGTGGACCTGATGACCCTTCCTAGCTCCCCTCAGGACTATGGTGTCCAACCAATGCTTCTAAATGACTTTCTGAGCACCAAAGGTCCTCCCAGGAAGTGAAAGAATCCAAGAAGCAGCCAAAAGCAATGAGTCCTAGGAGAAAATCAGGGAAAATCAAAGGCAGGTGTCCCCTGAATAAGTGAGTGAGTGAGTGAGTGAGTGAGTGAGTGAGTGAGTGAGTGAGTGAATGAATGGAAAAGCACTTAGCATTTGCTTTGGGCAAGACACTAGGTCAATCAGTGAAGATGCAAATTGAAAAGGAAGTTAGTACCCATTCCCAAGGAGCTCACATTCTAACAGGCTAATATGCAGGGAATTTCACTGTCTAAGAGCAAGAACTTATATGCATGTAGGATTTTTGTATCTGTAAAGGCTTTTGGGACCTTTATTCTCACTCCAAAGGCAGGGAGGATACATTCCATTAGCTCCATTTTACAAATGAGCAACCTCCCTAAAGGTTTTCTCCCAGTGCCTGTACAGTGAAACAAAAGTGACTCTGGGCTTTCAAGGTTTTCTAGTGAGGTGTAAGCTATGGCAGCTGCTCACATGCTGTCCAGGATCTGGGTACAATCCTAGTGATGAACTGAATGTCTGATCTTGTAGCAATCAAGAGTTGGAACAGGGAGAGAAGGAAACTGAGGCCCAGAGAGCTTAGAGGAATTTCCTAAAATTATGTGTAGGATTCTAGTTCTCTCTAGTCTAATTCCCATCAATTATTAAATGAGAAAACTTAGGCCCAAGGAGGGGAAGTGTCTCCTTCAAGGTCACATTGGTAATAATAAAGAGCAGAGACAGGATTCAAACCCATGTCCTATGACTCCAGATACAGTGTGTTTTTACCTATACTACACTTCCTTCACAAGGATCAGACTAGCTAAGTATGGAGAAAGAGACACTCACCACCAGACTGGGCACAGGATGGTTAATTTTTCAGACTCAATGTTGAAGACCAACTCTTAAGTCACAGAGTGGTTTCCCAGGAAACACTAGGAGGTAGCTGCTATTGTTATTCTCATTTTACTTTTTTTTTAGGCTTTTTTTGCAAGGCAGATGGGGTTAAGTGGCTTGCCCAAGGCCACACAGCTAGGTAATTATTAAGTGTCTGAGACCGGATTTGAACCCAGGTACTCCTGACTCCAAGGCCGGTGCTTTATCCACTACGCCACCTAGCCGCCCCCTGTTATTCTCATTTTATAGTGGAAATTGAGGGTGAGAAAGGTAAAGTGACTTGCCAGGGTCAAAGAATTAATAAGCGTCTGAAGACATAGGTCTTCTTGAGGACATGTGTTTCTGACTCAATATCTACCACTCTTTCCACTGAACCACCCACCGGTCTGAAGATAAAATGGAGCTAATAGGGCCAACCTCTGAGTCAGCTTAACCTATGTGGGTCTAAGTGTTTCCATCTGTAAAAGCAGTATTGATGGAGAGGGTACCCTTCCTGATGGAAGCCTCTGATCCTCGAAGTGGATCAAGTATAGTAAGGAAACTGAGGCACCAAGAGATAAATAGTAGATGCAACCTGAGATCACATGGTGAATGAGTGGACAAGGCCATAAGGAGAAGACTGCACCATTCTTCCTTTTGGATATGTGTTCAGCTCCCCTGCATCAGGCTCACCTGGCACCAATACCAGACTGGTGCTTTTTCTGGGCTAGCTCATGAATCACTCTTATTACCTGGCGCTCTTGAGGAAGCTCTGCTTTGTAGAGTCCGCTTTGGAGGGCCTTGGGGCTGTAAAGGGAACCATCTTGGCTCCCAGGATCCACAATTAAACATCTTCCTGTTGGCGAGTCTGGTGCCCCTTGGGTATTTGAGGAGAATTCAGCTGGTCTAGCAGCCACCGAAACAAAAGCCAAATCGGCAGCAGGGGTGCACTCCATAAAAACCACTGACTTCCTAGAGCCTATAATGAGTATGTGTTAACGACCTCTTCCATGCATCTGGTCTCCAGCCATTCAAGGGGGATGAAGGTAGAATGGAAAGGGACCCATAAAATGGGTTGTTATCTGCAAAATCCCAACCTGGGAGCTTTTCCTTGGGTTTGTCCACCTCAAACCGGGCTCTCCCGAGGCCTCCATGAGTCCCTGTTGGCAAGTTAGGCAACAGTGAAAGCTTCTGGATCCATTATCTGACTCTTTCAGGCTACTCTTCACTTTAATGTGGCTTCAATGATTCATGTTGTACCTACAGAAAAATAATAGAGTGCAGAATTGAACATGGGACTGAGTGCTGGGGGCCTGGAGAACCTTGACAGAAATCCTGTCCCCTAACTCACTCTGTGATCTTGGATGAGTTGATTCTCCTCTGAACCTGAGCTTTAAACTAGTGGAGTTGAGAGGGATGAGAGTTAAACTCTTTTGTTTTGCAGATAAGGAAAATGAGGCCCCAGAAAGAGGAAATGAATGGACCAAAGTCACAAAGGCACTTTGTGACAGATCTTAGTGGGGTATTATCACTCACTGGAACTATAGACAGAAGACCTGAATTTGGTTGCAGGCTCTGTTTGTTACTCTAGCTGGTTATCTGGTGGGGAAAAGAGTGGAATTGAAGTCAGAGGATGTGGGCCAAAATGCCAGCTCTGTCACTTGTGTTACCTTGGCAAAACTACTTAACTTTGCTAGACCTCAGTTTCCTCATTTATAAAATGAGGAGACTGAACTAGATGACCTCTAAGGTACTTTCTTAGCTTTAACTCTCTGATACCATAATTTTCTTCACCTCTCTCAACCTCAATTTCACCATTTGTAAAATGTGTAGGCTGTACTACCTGGACTCAAAGGATTCTTCTAACTTTAAACTGATGATCCTCATTTTTGCCATTCTTTATGACAAATTGCACTGTTCCTTTAGTTTACCAGAAAAAAGAATGCTATCACCTATCCTGAAGCACTCCCATCCTCATCCAAACAGACTTGGACACTGGGCTGCCAGTCCCTAGGATCGTGGCTCGAGGGATGGAAGAGACATTAGAGACGTCTAGTTCAATTCCTTCATTTTTCTATAGGAGGAAACTGAAGCTCAGAGAAGTTGAGTGATTTGCCCAAGATTATACAGGTTATAAGTGACTGAGGCAGTATTCTCAGTCAACTATTCTATCCCGGTTGGATAGCTACTGCCTTCCACTGCAAATGACTCTACCAGTGCTTGCAGTTCCGATACAGGTAAACATACTGCTTCAGTCACTGCTCTCAGTCCTTCTGACCCCAAGTTCATTCTTGCCTCCAAACTTTTGGGGCATAATCTCCCATTAGCCCTGAAATGCTCTCCCTTCGCTCTTTCCACTAAGTAAAATTCTAAACCTCCCTTCGAGGCCTCGTTTGAGCCCTATCTTTACCTTACACCTATCAGTTTGGCAAGGATGACAAATGAGAAAAATAACAAATGCTGACAGGGAAAAACAGATGGAAGAACAGGTACACTAATACACTATTGGTGGAACTCTGAAATGCTTCAATCATTCTAGAAAACTATTTAGAACTATGCCCCAAAAGTCACTAAACTGTCTATCCCCCAGAAATTCTACCACTAGGCCTATATCCCCAAAGAGAACAAAGAAAGAAGAAAAGGACCCCATACACAAAAAATATTTATAGCGGTTCTATTCGTGGTAGCCCCAAATTGGAAATTAAGTGTCTACATGCTGGGAAATTGCTAAACAAATTAGAGTGGATTCATGTAATGGAATACTAATACACCAGAAGAACTGATGAAATGTCCCGTTGCAGAGGAAACTTGGAGACTTCTATGAGCAGATCCAAACTAAAATGAGACGACTAAGGATAAAGAAAAACAACTTTGTAAAGAAAAAACAGTTCTGAAATGTTTATAAACTCTGATCAATGCAATAGGGAAGTACAATTCCAGAAGATTAATTTTAAAACCTGTTATCCACTCAGGGTATCAGAATAAGATGGCCATTTTTGGACATGTCAAATGCAGGAATATGTTTTGCTGGACCATGCGTGCATATCTGTATGAGAGTTGTCTTTTTCTCTTGTATTACTCATTTGGAGAGGGAAATGAGAGGGAAAGATAATGTTTATAAAAATTAAAATTAAATTTGAAAAAAATCAAGTCCTACCTTTTTCCCTGCTATATATATTGTCCCTCCCCTCTACCATTGTACTACTCTCCTCTCAATCCTCAGGCACTAATTTTTTTTTTGGTGGGGGGAATAGAGGGTCAGAAGACCTTATTTAAAGGCCTGGCTTTATGGAATCTGAATGCCATCCGAAGCATATTATTTCCCCTTTTTAAAATGTGTTTTGTTTTTTCTTTCTTATTTTTTTCTCTTTTTTCTGATTCTTCTTTCACAACATACTAAAATGGAAATATGTGTAATATGATTGTACCTATAGAATCTATATCAGATTACTTGCTGTTATGGGAAGGGGGGTAGGAAAGGAGGGAGGAAGAAAAATTTAGAACACAAAATCTTACAGAAATGAATGTTGAGATCTAGCTTTACATGTAATTGGAAAAAATAAAATACTATTAATTGAAAAAAGTCCTGTCTGAGCCAAATAACAATTTCTGGTATATCTCCATAGCTACATCTGCAAAACGGGAATAATAACATTTGTATATGCTACCTCATGAGAGGCGATGTGATCTAACATAACGGGGCAAGGGGCAGTCTTAGAGTCAAGAATATCTACGTCCAAGTCAGTTTTTTTTTTCCCAAGGCAATGGGGTTAAGTGGCTTGCCCAAGGCCACACAGCTAGGTCATTATTAAGTGTCTGAGGTAGGATTTGAACTCAGGTCCCCCTGACTCCAGGGCCAGTGCTCTATCCATTGCACCCCATGCAAGCTGTTTTGCACAGCTTAATGAACTAAGACTTTGAAGACATCCTATAAAGTGTCTGTATGACCAGAGATGCCTTTACTTAATGGACTTTGGACGCCTATAAACCACAAGAGAGGAGCTGGTCCTTACATAGACATGCCCTCAAACACCTTAATTCTCCAGTTGACCGATTTATTCATTTTCCATGACTTATTCTTTCAACACACCTCAACTACACATGAGATGTTTATACCCTTGATCTTGCTATCACCTCCAAGTGATAACTCTCGTATTCATGAACTTTGAAATTCCCTTACCTGATCATAATCTCTTAGCATTCTATTTTGTTCCCTCTGCCTTAAATCCCTCTACCCTGTTCTTTATCTTGACTCTGACCTCCAATTTCCCCAACCTTCAACTCTTTCCCAGACCATCACTCCTTCAGTGGCTACAATCTTTTCCCTTTTCCATTTTGACTTCTCCTCCTCTACCCCATGAACCACTTCAACCCTACACTGTCTTCTATTATTGAGTAACTTTCTCATTTTCCTTCCCACAGCATTCCTTTGGCCCACTCAACTGAGAACCTTGCCACATATTTCACTGAAAAATATTTGAGACCATTTACCAAGAGTTTATACTCCTTTCTCCTCATCTCACATCACTCACAAGACTTCCCTGACTATTTCCTACCCACCCCCCATCCCATATGAAGAGTGGCCCTTCCTGTTGTCAAAAGGCAAACCTCCTTCCACATGTCCAAGTGACTCAATCTATTCTGTCCTTACCAATTGCTTGCCCTTCCTACCATCCCCTCTCTCTCATCAATATTCAATTTCTTCCTGTCTCTTGGCAGTTTTTCTTCTGACTAAAAACACATCCATCTTTCCCCCCATCCTTAAAAAGAAAACCATACTTGACCTCTCAATCGCCATTAGCTTTGTCCTACATCTCTCCTCCTTTTTGTGACTCAACTGGAGATGTGATTCTGCCTCCACTGCTTTCTTCTCAATCAACAAAGTCAGTAAGTGCACCAAATAAAGTCAGTAAGCATCTATTTTGTGCAAGTTTATTCTCTTCATAACTTTTTTTGGAAGGCAGGGTTTTGCAAGACAATGGGGTTAAGTGACTTGTCCAGGGTCACAGAGCTAGGTAATTATTGTCTGAGGCTGAATTTGAACTCAGGCCTTCCAACTCCAGGACCATTGCTCTATCCATTGGGTCACCTAGTGTCCCCTCTTCATAACTCTTTATAATCTGATCTTATCATTCAACTGAAACTGTTTCCCCTGAAGTGAGCTCTTATTTGCTAATTCCAGTGACTTTCTCCTCAATTGTTACCCTTCTTTTTTTTTAGGTTTTTGCAAGGCAAACGGGGTTAAGTGGCTTGCCCAAGGCCACACAGCTAGGTATTGTTACCCTTCTAGATTTCCCTGAAGTCTTTCATACTGTCAACTGCCCTCTCCTCCTTGATCCTCTCTTCTCTGGAAGTTTTTGTGTCACCACTCTTCCCTGGTTCTCATTGTTTTCTGTTTAATCACTCTTTTTCAGTCTTCTTTGCTGACTATCTAATCATAGATGTCTCCCAAGGCTTCCTCCAGGGCACTGTTCTCTCCTGCTATACTAGTTTACTTGGGGATTTCATCAGCTTCCATCAAGACAACTGCTGTTTCTATGCAGATGATTCTTCCATCTAACCTCAAACTCTCTTGACTTCTAGTTTCACATCTCAACTGTCTATTAGATATCTTGAACTGGAAGTCCCCTAAGCTCAGCACGTCCAAATCTAAACTCATTGTCTTTTTCCTCCCCTTCAATTCCTCCCTTCTAGGGGCAGCTAGGTGGCGCAGTGGATAAAGCACTGGCCTTGGAGTCAGGAGTACCTGGGTTCAAATCCAGTCTCAGACACTTAATAATGACCTAGCTGTGTGGCCTTGGGCAAGCCACTTAACCCCATTTGCCTTGCAAAAACCTAAAAAAACAAACAAAATAATTCCTCCCCTCTTCCTAACTTCTCTATTATCTCCAGGGTGCCATTACCCTCCCAGACCCTATCATCCTAGACTCTTCACTCTCTGTCTCTTAACCCCTCCCCAAAATCTGATATGTTGTCAAATTCTCTCAAATTATACCTTTACATCTCTCATATGTGACTTAGCTCTTGACACTGCTGCCACCTTTGTTCAGTCTCTCGTCACCTCATAGTTGGCCTACTAAAATTGCTTGCTTGCTATTCTCCTTGCCTCTTGCCACTACAGCCCAGCCTCCACTCAGCTCTCAAGATGGTCTTCCTAAAATACAGGTCTGACCTTATCACCCTATTATTCCAGTGGCTTCCTATTACCTTCATGATCAAATGGAAAATATTCAGTTTGCATTTGAAAACCTTCATAACCTAGTCAAGTCAGACATTTTTAGTCTTCTTATACTTTACTCTCCCCACCACATGACATTGGCCAACTTGTTTCTTCTACAAGATACTCCATCTACAAATTCCTTATGTTTTCACTGACTCTGCCTCATATCTGCAATGTTCTCCCTCTCGTTTTTACTTCCTGACTTGCCTGGATAACAGGCACACAGTTTACACAGTTAGTGGATTTTTACTTGATTGTTATTCTGGAAAGCAATTTAGAACTATGCCCCAAAAGTCACTAAATAGTCTATTAACATTGATCCAGTGATGTCAGTATACTTATTATACCTATATCTCAAAAAGAAGTCAAATTAAGAGAAAAAGGACTCAGCAGAGAACTAGAAACTAAAGATGATACCCACTTATTGGGGAATGGCTAAGCCAATTAAGGTTCGTGAATGTAATAAAATAGTAGTGTGTCATAAAAAATGATGAAATGGACAGTTCCAGAGATACCCAGGAAGACCTGTAGCCTAAAGCAAGCAGAATCAAGAGGACAAATTATACAATCACAGTCTTAATATATATATATATATATATATATATATATATATATATATATATATATATATATATATCCAGAGAAAGAACTATGAAGTCTGAATGCAGATCAAAGCATATTATTTTCACTTTATAATTTGTTTATTTGGTTTTTTTCCTTTCTTGTGGTTTTCCCTTTTGTTCTGATTCTTCTTTTATAATACAACTAATAAAGAAATATGTGTGACATTATTGTGCATCAGATTGTTTATTGTCTTGGAGAGGGGAAAGGAACGAAAGGAGGAAGAAAATTTTACAAAACTGAATGTTGAATCTCTACATGTAATTGGAAAAAATGAAATACTTTTAAGATTTTAAAAGGAACTTCCAGAGATATGGGAAATCTGATCAGAGCAATAACCACCCAGGATTTCAGTGGATCAATGATGAAACAAACATACTACTCATATCTTGAACGAGAGTTAGCTAATGGAACTCAAGATACAGACTAAGACATCCATTTTGGACACAGACAATATAGGAATTGGTTTGGTTTGAGAATGCATATTTGTTACAAAGACTTTCTTTTTCTTTTTTTTCCTAATGAAGTTAGGGTGAAAAGGAGACAGGGATAAGGATAAAGTAGCCCCCAAAATGTGTCACTGGCTTTTTTTAATTAAGAAAACAGAAGAAAGGCTGGAAAGAAGTACAGATGAAAAGGAAAAATTTGAACATTATAGGGTGATCTTATTACATGCTTTAAAAGAAAAATCAAGTTGTACATCAAAGAAATCTGCTGTTTAATGTACAATCCTCTTTTTTTTTGTTCTATGTATATGGGAACGCACGTTTTTATTTGGTGCTTATTGAGTTTAGAGGAAAAATAATTTTTAAAAAATAATTTAGAGGAAAATAACACTGTAAGACACCAGAATTCAAATCAATGCATTGACTAAACTTGACTCCAGAGGACTGATGATGAAACATACCTTTCTCCTCTCCACAGAGGGAAGGTAGACTCCAAGTGTGAAATGAGACATAAGATGTCAGTACAGTCAATATGTCAGTTTGTTTTGCTTAACTGTATTTCTTTTCTTTTCTTTTCTTTTTATAAGGGAACATCCCTATTGTGAAGGAAAGGGTATTGAAAAGTGACAGCAATGTAAAAAAGAATTAAAAATACCAATTAAAAGGAAACAGATGTGCTTCTGGAAAACTATTTGCAAATTCATTTTTGGGGAACAAAATCTTATCTTGACTGGATAGTTTTTCATTTTAAGTAATCTTTTGATTAGTTCTGGGAATCTTTTTTTTCTTTAGTTCTGGGAATCTATAAAGCACATATGTTCTATTTTATACTGATTCTCATGGAATCTAGAGAGCATATATGTCTTATTTTCTCATGTACTGATTCACATGAAATCTACAATGCATGCATGTCCTCTTTTGTCATGTGCTAATTCACATGGAATCCACAGAACATGTATGCCCTCTTTTGTCATGAGCTGGTTCTCCCGGAAACCACAGAGCATATATGTCCCCTTTTGTCAAGTGTTGATTCACATGGAATCTACAGAGCATTTGTCTTGTGTTGATTCACATGGAATCTATTATATGTCCTCTTCTGTCATGAGCTGGTTCATATGATTCACATGGTGCTTTGCAACAATTCTCTCCTGGTTTTATGGTGCTTCTCATCCTGAAAAAACAGGCACAGGTGGTCCATGCTCTGTAACTATTCATTACAGTTCAGGATATAGCTAATGCCATCATGTGACTGTGGTCTATAGACTGTATGTATTCTTATTTCAAGGATGTCATGGGGATCATGGGGGTTCAGTTCTCTAATTTTACAGAAGAGAAAACCAACCCCTAAACAAGAGAAAAGAAGTGACTTGTCCAAAGTCATGCAGCTAATAAGCAGCAACATTGGGATATGAATACAAGTCATAGGATCATAGGCTTGAGTTAAAAGGAAACTTTAAGGACAGGGACTTGTTGGAAGCATCTTGAATAGATTCACAACCAGATTGTTAAATTTTCAGTGTGACTATACCTTGAAAATCAGCAACTGCTACAAATCAGGGCTTGATTTATTGTTTTGTTGAGTGTCTAGACTTAAGGAATTAATGGAGAAAATATTAATAATGCAAATCGAACCTAAAAGTGTACTATGATCACATTTTTTTCCCCAGAGAGCCAAGTGTTAAACATTTACCAGCACCCTGCAACTTGGGCTTCATCTAGTCTTACTCCCTTTTTTACAGAGAAGAAAATAGAATTGGATGGGGAAGTGAGTTGCCCAAGTCTAGGGTTCTTCCCACTAACTCTGGTGTCAATCTATAGATTGATATTTGAGGGGGCAAGAAGATTCAGGCCTATGATTTCATCTGTGTGGGGAAATGATAGTGTAGAAATTCCCTCTGCTGATACAGATCACCAACTGGTCTTTAACATATTCTTGGAATGTTTTCTGAGAGGTTGTGACTTATCCAAGGTCACACAGCCAGTAGGTGTCAGAAGTGGGACTTGAACCAAGGTCGTCCTCTGTGGTCAAACCTTTTATCTAATACACCATTCTGTCTTTCTTACCTTCCTATCTTTGAGTTTCGTCCTGCTCTCCCCAGCATCTAGCATGATACCTTGGTCATAAATTCTAGTTGAATAAATTACCATAACCCAATTATTTATGGTTAATTATCAGTAGGTAAACAAGACAATTATCTCCCTCCCCATGCCTTTGAGTCCCAGTGCCCATGGGTCTAAGTCATGTCTTGTGTTGCTACAAAACCCACATATACAGTGGCATGTACCATTTATAGGGAGTTAGTATACATTATGCTTCTAAACTGATGTTTCCACAATCTTGGCAATTTAGCAACCTGATCAATCCCTCTGGTCAAACTACTGGGTGAACCCTGGGCAAGGTGAAGAGTCCAGAGGAGCTTGACCCAATCATCCTCTTTCTGAGATTCTGAGTATGGCCTCACCTGGAAATCGAGGATTATATGGGAGGAAGAAGACGACCTTTGGGCTTTGGGCCATGATGATGAAAGTAATACCAAAAGATCCATCATCCTCATAGATCTGAGAACTTCAGTTGGGGACTGCCACTCACTACCTGGGTGTGCTTGGATAAATTGTTCCCAGGCTTCAGCTTTCTCATGTGAAAGATGAGGGACAAGATGATCTCTATCTACAATTCCTTCCATCTCGGGTTCAGCAATTCAGTTTGGTTTGTTGGTTATATGAAGTCATATATACAGATTTTTATGAGCCCAAGGAATAATGCTACATTTTACTTTTCATCCAGTTGTTTAGCATGTAATCTTAAAGTTGAAATATTCAGGAATCCCAGTCTGGTTGCAATAAAGGTTATTGATTTGGGAGATTGGGTGGGGTTTTATTTTTGGTTTCATACAAAGATTTCTTTTTATGTATGACTTGAACTTAATGGCCCTAAAGTCCTTCTGACTCTCAAATTCTGTGATATCATGAGGTAGACAAGTGAAGAGTGACCAATACTCTATTTTCACTTGTATCTTTGCTTGCTCTCAGTATCCTTTAGATTACCTTGAATAGGGGATTGACACCCAGAGAGAAAGATGTCTTTTTTTTCTAATTGGAGATAAAAGTATTAGACTTGGACCACTTAACCCCATTTGCCTCACAAAAACCTAAAAAAGTATTAGACTTGGGAGTAGTTTGTCAAAAAACAAGTTCAATAATTCAATCATTCTGGAGAGCAACATGGAACTAGGCCCAAAGAGGAATAAAAACTGATCATACCCTTTGATCCACCAATACCAATCCTAGGTCTATATCTAGAAGAAATCATAAAAAATGGGGAAAATCCCACATGTTCAAGAATATTTATAGCAGCCCTTTTTGTAATGGCAAAGAATTGGAAATTGTGGGGGTGTATATCAATTAGGTAATGGTTGAACAAATTATGGTGCATGAATGTTACAAAATCTACTGTTCTATAAGAAACCATGGTCCGACTCTAGAGAAGCATGAAACGAATTACAGAAACTGATGCTGAGTGAAGGGAGCGGAACCAAGAGAACATTGTCCACATTAACAATAACATTGTGAGTTAATCAGCCTTGATGGAGGCAGTTCCTCTCAGAAGTTCAGAGAGCTACAACCCTGTAAGACATGTTATTGACAATGCCATCCATATCCAGAGAAAGAAAAACAAAACAAAACAAACAAAAAATCCTCCAGAATCTGAATGAACACTTAAATTCACTTTTTCCATCCTATTTTGCAGTTTTCTTTCTTTTCCCTTAATCCTAATTCCTCATACATAAAATGACTAATCTATAAACACGTTAAATACAAATGTATATGTACAATGTTCACTAGACTGCTTGCCTCTGAGGGGAGAGGGGTGAAAAGAGAGGAGGGGAAGGAAATCATGTAACTTATAAATATACATATGCATATGCATTTAGATGAATGTTGAAAAACTTTCATACGTATAAATGGAAAAATAAAATAAAATATCAATTGGGAAAAAACAAGTTCAAGTACCAACTCTACCATGTTTAGCCTTGGGTCAGGTCCTCCATGAGACATATACTGCCAGATATATGGTCAGTGGGTTTTCTATCCACGTTTGTTAAAGAGAGGGTTTTGTGTGAGTGGGAGGAGCAAAGGGGAGTAATTGAGAAATGAATTTAATGTTAAAAAAATCAAAAATGTCTTCATCTAATCTTTAATTTAAAAGATGGCCGATGATTATAGAAAAGCACAGAGATATTACTGTTTTTAATTGTCATTATTATTATTAGTTCCTTAGTTCAAATTAGAAAAAAAAAGTCAATGCCAATGTGCTACTTTGCTAGGGAATAGTCCTGCCAGGTAGCTAACCTCCCATCTGCCACCACACTCTACCTGTGGCTGAGGCCCAGACAGGAGGTGAGGATGTGTGTGATTTTCAACCAGCCATCATCATGATAAACAGCAGTGAGGAAATGATCATTCTGAATTGAGATTCAGTCCTTACCTCCTCATACACGCAGCAAATAGCGTTGACTTCCAAATGAGCCGTAAAACTCACTATCTTCTTGGGGGTGATGGAGAGAAGGGAAGGGCCAAGAGGGACTAAAGATGGGTGTGAGAGGGAATGTTGGGGGGGAGGGTATCAAACTGTATAGTCCATCAAAACTGTCTTACTAAAGTGTCCCTGAAACATGTCCAGAATAAACGTCACTCCATTTGTGCCATTAAGTCATGTGGAGAAAATAAACACCAGTTCAGAGCTTACTGGATGATTATTAATGGGTCAGATGCTTATCCTTGAGAGACCCCGCAATAAAACTACCAAATAAAAAGAAAGACCAATATAGTAGGAGCTGGGAAATCATTTTATCATCCAAATGGATATTCCAAAGGCATAATATTGCCTTAGGAAGGCAAAGTGGGAATTATTTGGACTTTTGAAAATCTAAAGACCTGCTTCTTCCTTCAGAAACAGCTTTCAAAATTTATTAGCTAGTCCCCAAAGAAACGTATGCAAAATATAAGTTTCGTAAGAAGACTCAAATGAATGGGCCTGCTTTAAAAAGTGGGGGGGGAAGACTGTCAGAGAATCATAATTTCTGCACAAATGAAAGAACAGTCTTATAAAATTGAAAATGTAATTTAGCAGTTTAACAAGGACAAGATAATCTTTTGAGAAAACTAATAACTTTTCCTGACCATAGTCTAATTTACCTACCTTGTAGAGGAAAACATTGTGCTAAATAGTCTCCCTTGCCTCCAAGCTTAATAAAAAAATTAAATTATAAATTAGTCTCTCTCTCACCTTATTATTCCCATTACAAATTCTCTATTTTACAAAAGTACATGAAATGAGTGTGTCTGCCTCTAACACCACTGTATTATTCATAATAATGAAAAGTAATATTTAGAATGTTATCATGCTAAAAAGAAATGGATTGTACATTTTCACAAAAGGCTTTGTGAAGTAACAGATCAAAAGGAAGGGCAGCCGTTTTATTAAAATGGAAAAGCTATGTCATTCCTTACAGATTATAGCGGAAATCTATCATGAATTGTATACCAAATTTTAAATGAAACACAAAATTAAATGTGCTAACCTTCCCTGGCTTCCTTTAAAAAAACTCAACTGATTATAGATCAAAATAAGGAGTACAATGAAATTATCTTGCTAAATTTTAGTTAGAGAAACTCTAAAGCTCAAAATTCTGCAAAATTTCCATCCATTCTATAGTTCCCACTTTTTGTATCCCTTTCACCATTGTTTCAAATTGTTTCCATTCTCAATTTCATCTTGGTGAGGTACAAATATAAAAGCTAAACATGGTTCCACACTTTGGTTGGCTCCTGTAAAAGAGGGTAATCAGAAGCAATCTGATAGGTAGTGCAGTGAACAGAGCACTAGACTTGGAATCAGGAATACTCATCTTCCCCTGCTCAAATCAGGCCTCAGAAACTTACTAGCTGTGTGACTATGGACAAGTCACTTAACCCTGTTTGACTGTTTTTTCTTCTATAAAATGAGCTGGAGATGGAAATAGCAAACCACTACATTATGTTTTCCAAGAAAATCCCAAATGGAGTCACAAAGTGTCAAACAAAACTGAAAATGACTGAACAACAACTGATCAGGAGAATTCTTGAGTTTCTATGTAGAAGTCATAGCAAAAGGCTAAGGCAAATGTCCAGCCCCAGAGGAAGTGTTCAAGCAATTCAAATGTTCCCCAATCATCCCTGTAAGCCTCCACTGCCTTTGTATTCTAAGAAACTCCCATTCCACTATTAGTGTTAGATCAGGTTCCCCCTGAAAAGTCTCTAAGATCCCCTTCCAGAAAAACCAAGAAGAAAAGGATGCCGGGATCCCTGTTTGGTCATAGTCAGGGTATGGGACTGGGGATGGCCTGTATTTCTCATTTCCAAAAACCATAGGCTCATTGATTTAGAGCTCATTTTAGAACTGAGGAAACTGAGGCTCATACCAATGTCGCATGAATAGAAAGGAGAGAATCAGGATTTCAACCTAAGCTCTCTGAATCCAAATCTAGTACCCTTTCCATGACAAAATGATTGATTCTAGTACATTGATAAGGTAGAGAACATCGGGATGATGGATGACCAGGATGTTAAAAGGCCTTAAAATCAGTTCATAAGGATTATTTAAAGGAACTGGAAATATTTAACTGTGAGAAGAGAAGACCCAGGGGTGGAGAGGGATGGGGAGGAATAATAAGGAATAGAACAAGAGGTCATTTGACAAAAGCTCAGCTCAAGCATCCCTTTTTAAATGAATTTGTGGCCAAAACTAGATAGAGCAGTGGATAGAACACTGGCCTTGGAGTCAGGAGCACAGGAATTTGAACCCAGCCTCAGACACTTGACTCTTACTAGCTGTGTGATCTTGGGCAAGTCACTTAACTCTCATTGTCTCACATTCAGGGCCATCTCTAGTTGTCACAATTCATATCTGACCACTGGACCTAGATGTCTCTAGAGGAGAAAGTAAGGCTGGTGACTTAGCACAATCCCCCCTCACTCAAATCCAATTCATGTGCTTGACATGGCATCATCAACCTGGTGTCATGGTCTTCTTCAGAAAAGACTAACAAACATGAATTCCTTGCCTCATAATCAGTTTGAATTTAGTTTGTTTATATCTTGTATAAACTCATAAATATGTATATATATATACATATACACACATATATTGCCTCTCTCACATAGACTATAAGTTCGTTAACGGTAAGGACTATTTACTTTTTTTCTTTGTATACTCATGGATCATGTGACGAATAAGATGGAAAATTAGACATTGTTCCCATTCCTTGTAACTCTCCCCCCCCAAAAAAACCAGCTCAGCTACTTCAGAAAAGGAATTATGTGGCAAAGGTATCAAAATTACAACTGTTGGGGAAGCTAGGTGTCACAGTGGATAGAGCACCAGCTCTGGAGTCAGGACTACCCGAGTTCAAATCCAGACCTTAATAATTACCTAGCTGTGTGGCCTTGGTTGGGCAAGCCACTTAACCCCATTGCCTTGCAAAAACCAAAAAAAAAAAATTGCAACTATTTTTCACTTGTACAAAAATATTCAGAAGAGCTCTGTTCGTGGTGGCAAAGAATTGGAAATTGAAGGGATGTCCATCAACTGATGGGGAATGGCTGAACAAATTGTGATATATGGATGTAATGGAACACTATAGTTCTATTAGAAATCAGGAGAGATGAGATTTCAGAGAAGCCTGGAAAGACTTGCATGAACTGATGCTGAGCGAGATTAGCAGAACCAGAAGAACATTGTACACCCTAACAACAATATGGGGGTGATGATCAACCTTGATGGACTTGCTCATTCCATCAATGGTCTTCAAGGACAATTTTAGGGGACCTGCAACAGAAAATACCATCTGTATCCAGAGAAAGAACTGTGGAGTTTAAACAAAGACCAAAGTCTATTACCTTAAATTTAAAAAAAAAAAGTAGTCTTATGTACTACATAATTTGCTGTCTCTAATATTTTATTTTATCCTCAAGGCTATGTTTTTTTTCTCTCAAAACTTTCAATTTTGATCAGTGCATAGCATGGAAACAATGTAAAGATTATCAGATTTCTATCTGTGGGGGAGAGGGGTGAGGGAAGGTAGGATGGGAAAAAAAATTGTAAAAATTCAAAACCTTACAAAAACTGATAGATAGAAACTACTATTGTATATAATTGGAAAACAAATAAAATATTTCTAGTAAAAAAAAATTACTGCTGTTTCCCAAGGATGAAAGTAAAAAAACAACCGAGATAATTAGTGGAATAACTATAGGCTTCCTTTCTGCAGGCACATTCTAGCCTTGCCCTTCCCTCAGGATCCTATCACAAAAAAATTGGACTTCAAGAAAATTAAAAGTGGGGGTTCTGGCAGGTTAGGGAAAACCAAGACTGTAGAGACTTCTGGAAACATTGCCTAATCCACCAACAAGTAGAATACTCGAACTCAGGACATCTAGGGACTGAAAGATTGGAGGGAATTGGAACAGGGGAAGGGCAAGTGAGACTGCACTAAGACTGAAGGAAAGTGGACTCAAATCTAGAATCAGGTTCTAGGCAATCCTTTATTCCCCAGAAATTACTTGGGGCAGGGACTAAGGCTAGGGCAAAGACAGTTGCCCAATGTATAAGGAAGCTAATAAAGCTTTGAGGTTCAGTCCTTGGGGTAAACCTACCATCAAAGGGAAAGAAGTAAGAACCTACCAAAAGAATATAAGGGGGTATTCCAATAATTTTTAAATTATCTTTCCTAAGTCTGTTTTCCATATCAGTTGTTTTTTCAATGAGATATTTCACATTTACTTCTAATTTTTCATTTTTTTGCTTTTGAAGTATTGATTCCTGATTTCTGGTAAATTCATCAATCTCCCTGAATTCTATTCTTTGTCCGAAGGATTTGTTCTCCTCAGAGAGTTTTCTTATCTCTTTTTCCATCTGGCCAATTTTGCTGTTTAAAGCATTCTTCTCCTCAATAACTTTTTGAACTGTTTTCTCCATTTGACCTAAGCTGGTTTTTAGCATGCTATTTTCTTCAGCATTTTTTTGGATTTACTTGACCAAGCTGCTGACTTCATTTTCATGTTTTTCCTGCATCTCTCTCATTTCTTTTCCCAGTTTTTCTTCCAACTCCCTCATTTGATTTTCAAAGTCTTTTTTTGAGCTCTGTCATAGCCTGAGCCCAATTTCTGTTTTTCTTGGAGTCTTTAGATGCAAGAGCTTGTGCGTCTTCATCTTCAGACTGAGTATTTTGATCCTTCTTGGGCTCATTTGCAAAATATTTCTCAATAGTCTTCCTTTTGTTTCTCTGCTTGCTCATTTTCCCAACCTGGACCTGGTTTTGGGGTGCTTCCTGAGCTTTTGGGACCCTCCCACAAGGGTCTCAGTGTGTGAGGCTCTGTCCTCCCTCCTGGTCTGTGAATGACCATAAGTGCCCCCCTCTGCCACGGGGCCAAGGTGGGGGGGCCGCTGCTGTTTTATGGGGGGGCCTAGACTGTGATCAGGATCTGAATGTGGTCAGAGCCCCAGAGTCCTGTTCCAGAGGCAGAAGACAAAGCTCTGCAGTCTCTCTCTCTTCACTCCCCTCCCGCAGCTCAATGGGCTCATGCCCTGGGGGCTCCTGCTTACTGGCTCCGCCTGCTTCTGTTTCCTGGATCAGGGCTGGGGAAAGACCAAGCTGCTCCCTGTGTGCCCCGAGGGCTGGGCTCCATGTGTTCCCTCTGGCAGAGGTCCCCCGCTGTTCCCCCACTTTGTGCCCGGTGCTCCCCAAGGTGCAGCTCAGGAGATGCCTCTGCTGCTGTGAGCCGGGCTCCCAGCGCCCTGGGGCTGCCTCTGGGAGGCTGAAGTTCTTTCCCTCTGGTGGGCCACACCCTCCGGCGGGCCACCCCTCAGCAGAGGGCAAAATAGAAATGGAGAGAATCCACCAATCCCAGAGATCCCAAAAAACCAACCCCTAGGAATATTATAGCCAAGTTCCAGAACTCCCAAGTCAAAGAGAAAATATTACAAGCAGCCAGAAGGACACAGTTCAAATATCGTCGAGCTGCAGTCAGGATCACACAGGACTTAGCAGCAACTACATTGGAAGCTCATAGGGCTTGGAATATAATATACTGGAAGGCAAAAGAGCTTAGAATGCAGCCAAGAATGAACTACCCAGCAAGGCTGAATGTCCTCTTCCAGGGAAAAAGATGGACTTTCAATGAACCAGGGGAATTTCAAAGGTTCCTTTTGGAATGGCCAGAGCTCAACAGGTTTGATCTTCAGATACAGGACTCAGGTGAAGCATGGAGATTGGAGGAGAGGGGGGAAATATGAGGGACTTAATAAGGATGAACTGCATGTATAGAAAAATGATACTGATAATATTCATATGAACCTTCTCAGTTAATAGAGCAGGTAGAGGGAGCTTTTATAGTTGAAGCACAGGAGAAAGCTGAATTCGAAGATAAAATATGGTGTAAAAATGGAGTCAATAGAAAAAAAGGGAAATGGAATGGGAGAAAGAAAAAGGAGAGGGGGAATAGTCCAAGATATTTCACATAATAAGATTTTTTTTTATTACAATGAGCTATTGCAATGATATGGAAGAGGAGAGGCAAGGGGGAATGAGGGAACCTTTGCTCTCATCAGAGGTGACTAGGAGAGGGAACAGCAAATATACTCAATGGGGTATAGACATCTGGAGTAAGAAGGACGGGGAAGCAGGGGGAAGGGGGGGATGTGAGTGATGGAGGAAGGATGGACCATGGGGGGAGAGTGGTCAGATATAACACATTTTCTTTTTTACTTCTTGCAAGGGGCAGGGATTGGAAGGCCTGCCCATGACCATAGGGCCAGGTGGATGCTGGGCTAAGGGGTGGTATGGGGGTTCAGGGCTTCTTGGCCCCAGGACCAGGGATCTGGCTGCTGCGCCACTCAGCAACTCTACAGTAGAGTCAGAGTGAAAGGAGAGAGAAAATATAGTACATGGTAGTGTAGAAATAAGAAAGGAGGGAGTTGCGATCAGCAGTGGCAACGTTGGAAAAATATAGAAGTAACTTTTGTGATGGACTTATATAGAATGTGACCCACCCGTGACAGAGTTGTTGGTGTTGGAACAAAGACTGAAGCACATTTTTTTGTTATTATTATTTGGGGGAAGGTGCAGGGTGGCCTGCCTGGAGCCACATAGCAGGTGGATCTTTGGGTGTATGGGGCCAGATTTGGACCCAGGTGCTCCTGGCTCAAGGGCCAATGCTCTGTCTGCCACCCAGCCACCCCTACTAGTATTACTATTTTATTTTGGGGTTTTTTTTTTTCTTCTTTTTGGTTTTTGCAGGGCAGTGGGGATTGGGTGGCTTGCATGTCACACAGCTGGGTGATTGTTGGGTTTACGAGGCTGGATGTGGGCTCGGGTGCTCGTGGCTCCAGGGCTGGTGCTTCGTCCGTTGTGCCACCTGGCCATACCTACAACTATTACTATTATTTTTTTTAATTCTAATTTTTTTTCTCTCCCCTTTACTTTTTTCGCCCAAGCAAGTTTATCTATATTCATGGGGGGGAGGGGTATTTTGTTTACTTGTAAACAAGAATATTTTATTAATGTAAAAAAACATTTGTACAAAATGAGAATAAAAAATAAACTTAAATATAAAAAAATTTTAAAAAAATAAAAAAGAATATAAGGGGGACAAAAGACTAAAGTCAACAAAAATCTCAAGTGGAAAAAAATTCAGTTTAAAACCTAGAGCGTGAGCAGATAAATCAGCAGAGAAGATACTAAAATTAGAAGGGAAGATGACTACCAAGAGATTACAAACCTCCCTAAATAAATATTGCAAAACAAAGGAAATTGAAGTTACACCTGATGAAACACAGAACACTGTGGATGGATTCCCAAGAGAACAAGGAACCATAGAACAGGATATTCCAAAATATTTCAATAGAAACTCAGTTTCTGTGAGAGAAGAATCAGTGGCATGAGATTGGAAAAGACATTGCCATGGCATTCACAAGAGGTATTGGCTTTATTCATCCCAATAGCATCATAGAATTCCAGGATAAAGAAGTGAACAAAGTGAAGAAATATGAGCAGGGATTCGTTACTGATCCTGAGATCCTGAGCTCTAAAGGAGTCAGGGATATGTTTGAAGCAAAATCAAAGTATGGCATCTGTGCGATTCCCTTAACAGACAATGACAAGATGGGCAGGTGCTCAGTGGGCATCATCTCCTTGCAAGATATCAACTTTGACAAGGATGACTACTTTCTGGGCAATATCATAACAACTTGGGAAGATTTGGTAGGGGCTCCTATTGGGATCACATAAGGAATCAATTAATATCCTACAGCAGATACTGTTGGTGGAGTTGTGAACTGATTCAACCATTCTGGAGAGCAATTTGGAACTATGTCTAAAGAGTTATAAAACTGAGCATACCCTTTGATCCAGCAATGCCACCAATAGGTCTATATTCCAAAAAGATCATAAAAAAGAGAAAGGACCTACATGTGAAAAATATTTGTGGAAGCTCTTTTTGTAGAAGCAAAGAATTAGAAATCAAAGGGATCCCCATCAATTGGGGAACAGTTAAACAAGTTGTGGTATATGGATGTAATGGAAGACTATCGTACTTTAAGAAATGACAAGTGGGAGGGGCAGCTAGGTGGCATAGTGGATAAAGCACCGGCCCTGGAGTCAGGAGTACCTGGGTTCAAATCCGGTCTCAGACACTTAATAATTACCTAGCTGTATGGCCTTGGGCAAGCCACTTAACCCCATTGCCTTGCAAAAAAAAAAAAAAGAAAGAAAGAAAAGAAATGACAAGTAGGCAGATTTCAGAAACACCTGGAAAGACTTCTTGAACTAATGCTGAGTGAAGTGAGCAGAACCAAGAGAATATTGTCCATAATAGCAGCAACATTATAGTATGATCAGCTATGATTGACTTAACCTTCTCAACCCATGAGAATAGTAAGTACTGGCTTGACCTGCTAGTTCAAACTAGTGTCAATGTGATTGTACAGTATATACAAAGTAAATGCCATCTTCAAAATTATCATGATTGAAACTCAGACAAGACAGCAAAGCAGGAAGAAGCAAATACAGCCCAGTTCTACCTACAATTACTCCAACAATGATCTAAAAAGAATGCCGCATAAAATCTTTAAGTACAAAAAAAAAATAAAAATAAAAAGAATGCCTCACTGAATGAGGAACCTAAGGTGAAACTATATTGTGCCATCTTTCCAATCTAATGTCATAAATTTAACTATTGTCAAAGGACCAGAAAGTGATCCAGGATATGGACTTCAGACTAACTAAAAGCTAGCTCAGAGCTCTAGGTTAGAACAGTAGCACAAGAATGCTTTGAACTTATTGCAGACTCAGCCCTCTGCCCTGGCCAATAGCCCAAGACTGAGGACCCTGACTCAGGGCCCAGATCTCCAAGCCATACCCAAAGCTAATCACCCAGCCCCAGACAATGCCAACAGTGAAATGTCTCCAGGTGGGACCAGGAACCCCATTCAGCATCCAGAGCTGTGAGCTAGGCCTGAAACACAATGATCCTCAGAGCTGATATTTGACTCGGCCTTAGCCCAAGATAATTGCTCAGGTCCTCAAGCATAAACTCAATGTAGACCTAGCACTCAGAGTAAATTGTGGCATTAGTCCCACATCAGGAAAGTGACAAGAGAGGGTCTCCTAGAGGAGCCAAGATCACCCTGAAAGGCTCCCAGCTAGGCCAGCAATGACAGGTTACCTAGGGCAGATCTCTGGGAGCATGACTAAACACAAAAATAATAAAAAGCGATTTTTGAGACCAGGCATACTGAAGAAACAAATATAAAAGAAGAAAATAACCACCAAAACATGTACAAATAAAACCTCGAAGAATAACACAGCTTGCCCCTATTAATTAAAATTATCAAAAGAAATGAGTTAAAATGGTATAATAGATTAAATGAGAGCAGTACAGGAAAGAATTGGGGAAAATGAAAGCTATGGAAGAGAGATTTAGAAAAAGAATTAATAGCTTGGAATAATTGGTACAAAATCTTACCCAAGTAAGAGGATTCTTAAAAATTAGAATGGACCAAAGAGAAGTTAATGATTCTGTGAAACAAGAAGGCATAGTAAACCAAAATAAAAGAATCTAAAATAGAAGAAAATTTAAGATTTTTCAAAGCAAAAACAACTGATCAAGAAAATAGCTCAAGGATAGATCATTTAAGAATTACACTCCCTGAAAACCATGACACGTGTCACATAAAAGAGCCTGGATATAACATTTCAAGCCATTCTCCAAGAAAACTATCCAGATTTCTTAGACCCAAAAGGCAAAGTGAAAATAAATTAATCTATTGGTCACTTTCTGAAACACCAAAATAAAACTGCTACAAACAGTGCAAATCTAGAGTTCATATGTAAAAAGAAAAAAAAAATAACTTCAAGATGCCAGAAAATTTTCATTTAAATTCTGAGGAAGCATGGTCAGGATTATAGCTACTATTATGAAGACTGGAGAACATAAGATATGATATTCAAAAAGGCAAAAGATAGAGGCCTCCAACCAAGAATAATCCAAAAGAGCAGTATAATCCTACAGGGGTAATAATGAATCTTTAATGAAATAGAGGATGTGCAAATATTTACTATGAAAAGAACAGAGTATAGTAGAAAGAATAAAGCAAAACTTAGAGAGGTAAATACAGTCAAGCAATTGAAAAGACTTCAGAAGAATGATTTGGGCAGTTAGGTGGCACAATGGATAGAGGGTCAGTCCCAGAGTCGGGAGGATCTAAGTTCAAATCCAGCCTCAGATATTTATTAGCTGTGTGACCCTGGCAAATTACTTAATCCCAATGCCTCAACAACAACAGCAACAAAAAGTAAGTGGATAGATCCCTGAACCTATAATCATAAAGTCCTGAATTCAAATTCAATCTTATTTACTTACTAGCTGAGTGACCCTGGGCAAGTCATTTATTTAGTCTTTGCCTCAGTTTTTTCAACTTGATTTTCTCAAAATGGGAATCATAATAGCCACCTACCTCCCTGGGTTGTTGTGAGGCTCAAAAGAGAAGATAATTGTAAAGTTCCTAGCATGGTGCCCTTATTATTCTAATGGAGGGAGGGGGTATTGCATCCCCTAAGAAATGAGATTTCACTGTAGATCAAAAAGGGAGTGAAATAAGATGAAGGGCCAGGGAGGGATTTTTGGTATATTGTAACTATTTTAAAAGGAGAAAGGAAAGGGAGGAAGGAGGAAAGGATATCCTTAGGAAGAAAATGGGGGTAGGCTTGAAGTCTATACAAATGCTGAAAGCTTGGGAAAGCAGGCCTGTTGAACTTTGCTTTGAACTAATGGAGAAAAACAGAACCAGAGGAAAATTAGTACAATACTTCTGGTGGGGGGAGGGAAGCAAGAGTAGGGGCAAAATTGTAAAATTCAAAATAAATAAAATCCTTCTTAAAAAAAAGAAAATTAATACAATAACAACACTGTAAAAAAAAAGTTTTGAAAGACTTAAAATCCCTAACCCATTATTGATCACCCATGATTCCAGAGGTTCAATGGTTTTAGAATACTGCCTACCTACTGTTAAGAAAACAGTAACTAAATATGTCGAGTGAGAAGCACTTTGGCCGGGGATTCTTACTTGAATATCTATATTTATAGCAATGTGTTTTTTTTTTTTACTTTGGGGTGAAAAGAAATTTTTTTTAAAAGTAGAATTTAATTTAAAATGAACATAATTAAATACACCAAAGAGAAAATACCATGATCTCCAAGTTATCAACGGCAATTTACTAACAGTTGAATAGGCAACAAATCTGACTGATTCTGGGGTGAATAGTTGGCATGGGTATCTGCTCAATGGGCAACCTTCAGAAAGTTCATGTTGGTATATGGGAGGTCCCAGGTAATAATTGTATTTGAGGCGTTAGAATATCCAAGGTTGTTCTGTGTCCCATTCATGGCTGATGGTGATATTCAGAATGAGAGCCACATTGTCAAAGCTCCAGGCTAGTGTTTCTTTTTTTCATGGAATCCAATTTAAAGAAATATCAGGGAATAAACTCACTACAAGCCATGGGCAAGAGGCTCGGCATCCAGAACTGTGAAGAAAACAAACACAGAATGGCTAAAAGTGTGTTTGGGATTGTACAAAGCGATAGGTCCATCCAAAAATTTATTCCCTACCATCTAGTTCTCCTGCCAAGATATTAGGGTCAAATATTAAATGGACTTCAAAGGGAGCTAAAACTTGAGAAGCGGACATCACCGAAACAGATGAAAGGCAATTTTAATGGACTCCAGTCATGTGAGAAAAGATCCTTTCTGAGAAACTGGCCTGTTTAGTTTTACTGCCCCTCCCCTCTTCCCTTTTTATTTTTTAATAAAAAGATATATATATATATATATATATATATATATATATATATAATACTAAGAGAGATTGAGATCAGCACAATGAGAGAAGTTAATTATCAGAAAGAAAAACATGACTTCAACTTGCTCCAAGAAGCAAAATAATAAACAATGGATTGAGAATATAAACGAATATTTGAAGTGAAAGAAAATCTGGAAGGAGAGGAGCAAAATAACCCAATAACATTAAAAAACTCACACAAGCATAACAAATTGATCTTGAAGACAGGATGCTTAGAAAAAAACTTGAGGATCATAGACCTCCCAGAAACATAGGACAAGAAATGATACCTGCACACCACAATTCAAGAAATAAACATCAGAAAACTGCCTAGAATTTCTGAATATGGAAGACAAAGCAGAGACTGAAATAATCCACACGAAGCCCCCAGGGAGGGGAAAAACCCCTTATGTTTCAAACACCAGAATAAATAATGTTTAAATTCAATAATTCCAATAACAACAAATTCAGCAGGCTATCCAAAGAAAGACCTTCAAATAAAAAGAAAGAAAAGTTGAATAACACTAAACTATTCTATATTCATCTATATTCCAGAGAATGGAATAATATATTCCAAAAAGAAAAAAAGCTGAACATGCAACCCAAAATGACATATCCTGCAAACCTGAGTCTAATCATCAATGAAAAAAAGATGGGCATTCACTGAAAAAGAAGCATTAGAAGCAGCCTTATTAAAAAAAAAAGATATGAACAAATTAGGTGACTTTTGACACCTCCAGATAACAGAAGCACAAGAAAGTAAATAGGTGCAATTTTTAAGGAAAGAATAAATAATTTTTAAAAAATCTCATTTCTAGAGACTATTAAGAGAAAGTAATTAAAAATAGAAAAAGATCTCTGGAGTTTTAAAAAAAAAAAAGAACCAAGAACCACTAGGGAATTCTTTTCTAAAAGGATACAGTAGAGAGAATTGATGAATTCTGAGTGCAAATTGAAGTATATTTTTGTTCATTTTCTTTATTTTTCTTGTTTTTTCCCCCTGCAACATAGCTAATGTGGAAATATGTTTTGCATGACTTCATATATATAATGGGTATCGCATTTCTTGCTTTCTCAATGGGTGGGGGAAAGGGGAAAGGGAGAAAGAGAAGTTGGAACAGAAAATAAATTTTTTAAAAGGATACAGGGGATAAAGTTGAAAGGATAACTTAAAGAAATGAGAATAATGGCAATGCAGGCCTGAAATACCATGGATTAAACCCTGCAATCTCCCAGGCCCTACAAATGAATCAATATTTTGGGGGAGACTAAATGGACTAGAAGGGTCCATAAAAGAGAAAGGAAAAGGAAGCTAGAGAACAATGTGTGATGTACCCTAATCAAGTCTATGGTAAACAAGGAAATAACTACTATAGTTTCTCAGACAAAAGAGAGGCTACAGGAAAATGGGTGAGGTGACCAAGGGAGGGATTAAAATGGGAAGAAAGAGAAAGAACTCAGTAGTGAGAGAAGGTTCCACTGGATAACACTTCTCTGGGAGAGGGATATTTTCTGTAAGGAAAATGAGAGTCTTAAAATAGATCTAATCTGCAAGTTGTACAGAAAAACAGTAACATTGAGAGAGTATTGTGCCTGAGAATATGTGATAACATCCTGCCTCAAAACAAGGGAAATCATAGCTCCGGGGGGGGGGGGGGGGGGGGGGGCAACTGACATCCAGAAAAGTGAGAGGTCATGGACTCAGAGAGGAGATTACATGGAAAACCAGAAAGAAAATTATCATGGGAAGGGAAGAGTTGAGAATTAGACCACACAAACTGGGACACAGAGAAATGTCTGACATGGGGCAATGCTTTTATCTATATTCCCTCCCACAGGAAGCGATACTTCTAAGAGTAAGGCACAATGGAAAAAAATGGAAGAGGTCAAGATCTACAAGGCAATAACAGAAATTTTTAGAAGAGGAAATTCAAACTTGATACTTTAGAAACTTGAATTCCATGAAGGATACTTGGAGGCTAAATAAGGAATAACAAGGAATAAATAGGTATGTACATCATGAATCAAAGAATAAAAGTTTAAAATAGAAAGGTAACAGAATTTTTGAAAAGAACAAGGTAAAACAATTCTTTTTTTTCCACAAAAAAAGTGAAGAAAACAAACAAAAAAACCTAACAAAAAGGAAATTGGAAGGGAGAAGAAAAGGGAGAGTTTTGAATTAATCACCTAAGAAGGGGAGAAAATGGGGAAAAACAGGGGAAGAATTAGATAACTAAAAAGAAGAAAATAAAAAGAATCAATAAGTTAAATAAAACTCTAAAACTATGGAAATTTGACAAACATCAAGGTATAAGAAGAAGATTGTGGAAAGAAGAAAACCTATGTCAATTTGGTTGTCTTAAAGCAAACAAAATTAATTGTAGGTACAAATTTTCTTTTCCTTTCATGAAGAAAAAAATGAATTGCATTGCAAGAAGACATAGATTTTAGCACAATAATAGAAGACTTTAGGGTTTTTTTGGTTTGTTTGTTTTTTAGGTTTTTGCAAGGCAAATGGCGTTAAGTGGCTCGCCCAAGGCCACACAGCTAGGTAATTATTAAGTGTCTGAGACCGGATTTGAACCCAGGTACTCCTGACTCCAGGGCCGGTGCTTTATCCACTGCGATACCTAGCCGCCCCAATAGAAGACTTTAATGTCCCTCTCTCAAAATTAGACAAATTTACCAAAAAAAGTAAACAAAAGAGAAAATAAAATCATTTAACAAACTGGCTGAGAATTTAGAGGCAAAAGACTCATAGCACTTCCCCCCACTAGCGGGCATTCTATATCTCTCTTACATTTCATGACTAAATTCCTTGGAAAAGTCATCTACAATCAGTGCCTCCACTCAGTCTTTTCTAAATTATCTGCAATCTGGTTTCTAACTTTATGATTTAACTGAAAAGACTTTCACTAACATTACAAATGATCCCTAACTGCTAAATCTGATTTTCTTTTTTTTAATTTAATTTAATTTTTTTCAGTTAGAAAAAATATGTTTTCTCTCCACCTTCCACCTTCTCCCTACTATGAAAAAGAAAATAAAGCCCTACTAACAAATATACATAGTTGAGCAAAGTTAATTCCTGAATTGGCCAAGTTCATTGGCTCAATCAATCAATAAACATTTATTAAGCACCTACTAATCACTCTGCTAAAAACTGAAATTACAAAAAAGATGCATAACAGTCTCTTCCCTCAAGGACCTTACAATCTAATGAGTTTATCAGATTCTCACTTCCCCATCCTTTGTCTATGTTTGTATATTCCTATCTAACCTATCTTAATTATGAGAAATAGCAAATTACATACATCCTTTTCTTCACCTTCCTACATTAGTGTATTCATCTTTTTACCCTCCATTCTGTTTCTCTTCTTAAAACCCTCAGAACAGAATCCATTTACCATGACTATTTCTGCTTTTTTATCTTATTTAACTTCCTCAGTATCCTTTAAAGACATTAAGGTACAGAAGGGTCACTTATTGCTTCAACCCCTATTAGAATGATGCAAATCCTTGCAATTGCTGAAATAAAATTTACCTTTCTAGGTTTCTCTGGATTCTTGTGACTGCATTTCAATGTTATTAGTTAGCTCCAGTCTTCAGAAATGTTTGAAAGTCCGCTATTCCATTAAATTTCCATTTTCCCCCTGTAAGATAATACTTAACTTTTTAGGTAAAGAGATCATCTGATTCAACTTCCCCATTTTACACTTGAGACAGCTCCATCTAATAAATGGCAGAGTTGGGAACTGAACTCAGTTCCTCTGACTCTGTTGTGCCACACACACTGCTTCTCACTCATTATCAGTCATGTCACTTCATCCAGGATTGAACCAGTCTAGGACCTGGTTACCCATTAAGTAACAACCTATCTCTAAATTACCGAAAAGTCATTCTGCTGATTCATAGTGTCTCCTATGGAAGGTATTTGTTTTTCTAGGTGCTTACCCAAATCTCTAATCTAAAAGTAAAGTATAGAGTACAACTCAAGGACATAAGGCCAGAAAACATGAATCGAAGATTATAAATAAATACAAGGGGGTAGGTGACGCAGTGGATAGAGCACTGCCCTGGAGTCAGAAGGACGTGAGTTCAAATTCGACCTCAGACACTTAATAATTCCCTAGCTCTGTGACCCTGGCCAAGTCACTTAACCCCATTGCCTTGCAAAAACTATATACATACACACACACACATACTACATATACATATATATATATATATATATATATATATATTCACATGCCCAATGACTCTACACATGTAAGGGTCCCCATTTGACCTCATTTTCATGCTATTGACATTTACCAAATCCTTTTTCCCCCAGTTATTATCACAATAAATCTACGTGTTTGAGTTCCCAGGAGGGGAAAAATATCTCCTAGTCCTAAACTAGACTAGGCTTTAGGTTTCTGACTAGTGACAGTGAAGGGTCAAATCTGGCCTTGGCAAATATGTCATCATCATTTACAAAGATGATGGTCACCTACATAAGGCCTGTTTGTGGATGCAATAATACCGGAAAAAGGAATTAATTAACCTCTGAGGTCCTTTGCCACATGTATGGATTTCCTCCAGCCTATGTAGGAAGTTTCTCAGAAGGACTGGGGTTTCTTAGTGCATGAAGAGGTCGTGAGAGACGCAGCTGCAGACAGAATCTTTGAACATGCAAAAGGAAGAGTTTGAAAAAGGAATAACTTGACATTTGATTTGAGAAGAGTAGTAAAATGTCAACATCTGCCATGAAAATACAGAATGATTAAGGTCTTTTGGCTTTTAAAATATACAGTCCTGTTTGGTGTTGTTGGGGTTTTTTCTAAAAAAACTGGTCCAAAAGCATTTTCCTTCTATAAGTCTGCATTAAGTGATCTCATTAAAGTTGCTGAATATTTTATCAGCTCTCTCTCGGAAACTTTGTTCAGAATGGCCACATTCAAGTCAAACCATGGTTCATTCAGAATATGATCTTGCCAGGGTCAAGAAGGAAAATTCTGGGCCAGGCTCACCATGGTAGTAGGGCCAGGTCATTCTTCCTCACTATGACCCCTGAAAGGTTAAGGGCCTATCCTAGCCACACATTCACTTCCCTTCATAAACTCTGAGCTGGTGCAGCCCTCTCCCCACCCCCTTTTTACCACTCTGCCACTGTTACTGCAGAAGCCGGAAAGGGGCCCCTAAAGACCCGAGGGCCATTTTAAAAATGTATTCTGAACTTAACAAATGCCAAATAAAGTGAATACTTCCATATACATGTTAGGACAGAAGAAGATGATTGCTCATGAAAAAATTTCTCTATTATGAAGGGCTGGCTTTTCTTTTTAATCAACATATAATTTTCAAAGCTGTCTTGTTTGTCCATAATTCCTTCTGGCCTTCTTTCTGTTCTTTGAACTTTTTTTAGAAAAAAGGCATTCAATGATTCACTATTTTCTTTTATTTTTATTCAATTCAGAGGAGGCCCTACTTCTTCCCTCCCATCACCACCCCCCAAAAATTTAAAGATAAGAAAAGCAAAGTGTTTATAACAAATATACATAATCCAACAAAACCAGTTTCTGCATTGTTGCTGTTCAATGTGTCCTTCATTTCAAAGAGGACCACCACATCAGGGAGATGATGCCATGACCAGCACATGAATTAGATTTGAATGTGTGTGTGGGGGGGGGGGTGCTAAGTCCCCAGTCTCACTTTCTCCTCCAGAGTCATCTAGGCCCAGTGGTCACATATGAATCAGAATGACTGGAGAAGGACCTGAATGTGAGACAATGAGGTGTCCAAGGTGACACAGCTAGTAAGAATCAAATGTCTGAGATCAGATTTGAACTCTGGTCCTTCTGCCTCTATCCACTGTGCCTCCTGTCCAACTAACTCCTCATGACCCCACTTGGGATTTTCTTGGCAAAGATACTGGAGTAGTTTGCCATTTCCTTCTCTGTAGAGTCCCACTTCTGGACTCCCTTATCTTTGCCAGGAGAGTGATGGAGGGGAAGGAGACAAGGAAGACAAAGGAAACAAGTTTCTCCCTCAAGATCTCCAAGTACATCATTTATTCACCAAAACACCAGTGCCTAAATACCTTTCCAGTCTCTAATCCAGTCCCACTCCCTGTGGCACTTAGTAGAACAAGGCTCTGATAGTCAAAGACACGAGGTGAAGATAATTTACAATGTTCCCATACACAACGGTTCCCAACACTTCTCTAGCTCATTTCATAGATGAAAAAACTGGGGTAAACAGAGTTAAGAGACTTGCTAGTTTAGTGTCTGAGGACAAATTTGAATTTAGGAGCATGAGTCTGTCTCCAGACCTGGAATATCTTTCATACCACATTAGCCATATCCATAAATTTACATCTCATTCTGCACCTTGAGTCCATCAGCTCTCTGCCAGGCCCTTTCATCAAAGGGCCTCTGGAATCACTAAGGGTCTTTTTTCTTCCTCTCATTCACCTTCATATTCTTATTTTAGGACTCATCAAAGGATCAGAGGATCATGCACCAAGATTCTTCACTACTGTGACTGTCTTCTTTAGGAAATCTAGAGTTTAGTCCACCTGGATCACTACCTGTTTTCTGAAGGCAAAATTCCATCGACTTGGGGTTAAGTGACTTGCCCAAGGTCACACAGCTAGGTAATTATTAAGTGTCTGAGTCTGGATTTGAACTCAGGTCCTCCTGACTCCAGGGCTGGTGCTCAATCCACTGCGCCACCTAGTTGCCCCTCTGAGTATCGAATTTCTACATCTATAGGAAACCAAGGGAGTTGCTTTAGATGGATTTTGACATCTCTTCCAGCTCCAGAGCCATGATCCTAAGCATATTAACATATCTGGCTCTTATTTTCCTTTTCCACTAAATGAAAAGGTTGGGTGGGTCTCTGAGGTCCCTTCAATCTCTATAGCTATGTCCTGTATTGGGGGAATGGGATGTGCCAATGAAAACCCAGTCCTTCTGAGCATGAGCAGTATGCAATCTCCATAGGGACTTTGAAGTATCCCCAGATATTGTTTCTGGTTTGCACATCACAAAAGAGGAAACTTTTCTCAGAAATGAAACAGCTTATTCAAATAACTATTAGCAATGATTCACACTTTCTCTTTACTGTCTAAATTTTGAGTTTAGAGACAAGAATTACTCTTCAGCTTTTTACTTCCCTAAACAGACCACCATCACGAGATCCAAGAGTGAAATGGCTCTGTTGTTGCTCTTGCCTCTTTGATATATTCTCTCTTGCTCTTGGGTGAAGGAATATTGGAGATGGAATAAACTAGATCATGACCTTACAAAAGCTGGGGCACCGGAGACCTAGTGAAAGTTCCAGCAAGACCCTGAAAAGTGACCAAAGGGGGCAGCTAGGTGACTCAGTGAACAGAGCACCAGCCCTGGAGTCAGGAGGACCTGAGTTCAAATCCAACCTCAGACACATAATACTTACCTAGCTATGTGACCTTAGACAAGTCACTTAACTGGCTTACCTTGCAAAAAAAAAAAGTGACTTATGGAACCTAACCCAGTCAGCAAGGTTTTAGAGTTTGACCTTCAAGATTCAACCCAGCAGCTAATTTGATCCAATAGCCAAGAAATCATTTTCTGGAGGAATTTTATCATTAAGTTTGAACCCATAGGAGCAGTTAGATGGCACAGTGGATAGAGCACCAGCCCTGGAGACAGGAGGACCTGAGTTCAAATTTGACCTCAGACACTTAATAATTACCTAGCTATGTGACCTTGGGCAAGTCATTTGACCCTATTGCTTTAAAATAAATTTTAAAGAGGCATCTAGGTGGTGCAATGAATAGAGCACTGACCCTGAAGTCAAGAGGTCCTGAGTTCAAATCCGACATCAGACACTTAATAATTGCCTGTGTGACCTTGGCCAATCACTTAACCCCATCGCCTTACCAAAAAAAATTAAATTTTAAAAAAAGTAAAAAAAAAGAATGGGGGCTTGAGCTGATGATATTAGAGAGGAATCACCCTAACTTCTCAAAGATACTCCTAGAATTCAGAAAAAGAGATGTAGCTTTGACTTTGGGGAACCTGACTTACCAGTAGCAGAGGAAGTTGGGTTGTGGACTCCCCAGTTTATATAAAGTCTATTTTCCTAAAGTCCTATGATCTCTTATCTGCAAGTATTTTCAGCAACTGAACTGCAGACCTGGAATATACTTCCTTCTTTTCTCCAGGTCTCAAGATCCTAATCTTCTGAGGCTTAGCTCAGGAGCATTCGCGAATCACCTTATTCTAGCTGCTAGTGCTTTCCTCAATTTTCACTAACTTAGGAGTGAAGGAGGGGTGGCTAGGTGGCACAGTGGGTAAAGCACTGGCTCTGGAGTCAGGAGGACCTGAGTTCAAATCCGGTCTCAGACACTTAATAGTGACCTAGCTGTGTGGCCTTGGGCAAGCCACTTAACCCCGTTTGCCTTGCAAAAACCTAAAAGAAAAAAAAAAACGAGTGAAGGAGCCAGAGTCCCATCCTTTCCCAGTCCTAGGCTACTAACTATGTGACCTTGGGCTAGTCATTTAACCTCCCTAGAATTCTGTGTCCTTGCCTATAAAATGGGTGCTATGCAATACCTTGTCTACACTAAAGCCATCACCAATGGGGTGAATGCCCAGAAGCAGGGTCCTACCAGACTTCTAAAGGAAAAAGCAAATGAGAACAAGCAGGAAAAATGGAGTTGATCAAAGCTTGCATCCAGATCAGTGTTGAGACTGGTTCTGTGGGTGGCTGCTACAATTCCAGTCCGGACAAGATAGGGAGACTCAGTCTCAAAGAAAATGTTCCCTTCAATTTTAATAAACAAACAAACAAACTGGACTTTTGACTTCATTGGATACCTCCATGAGGAAACTTTTTCCACCATTTCAGATCCTGACCTGTTCAGCAGTTTAGAGTATTAAGAGTTTCCTGGGGCACTGAGAAGTTAACCCCTTGTATATCATCTATAATAGTCAGAAGAATTTGAACCCGGGTCTTCCTAACGGCTCTCTCTCCACTGGAGCAAATTGCCTCTTATTGTTTCTTCTTGAATACTTGGAGAATTGAGTTGAATTGAATCTCCAGTCTTAAGATTCCCTCGTGCAGCTATTTAGACTTTCAACCTGCATTTGTTCATTAGAGCTAATGAATTCTTTCAACTCACCAGTATATCTATAGCTTCTTTTATTAGTAGGAAGTTTGCCTTTCTTGAGCTTCCTGGAATCCCATCTCCTCATCCCCCCCCAAAAAAAGTTCCAGTATTCCAAAGCTTGGTAAACATACTCAATCTGAACAGACTCTCCTTAGTTTTACATACTAGCTTAATATCCCCTTCTTAGACTTTTCCTTCCAGATCAAATATTCCTATTGTCATGGGCTATTACAGAGGCCATCTAATACAAACTCTTATTTATTTAACAGAGGAAGAGCCTGAGGTCTAAAGGGATGAAAGTATTTAGACAAGGTAACACAGAGAGTAAATGGAAGAATCAGGATTCAAACTTATAACTTCTGAATCGAAATCTGTCACTCTCTCCACTATTTACTGTCTGCACCTGTTGCCTTGATCTATCTGTTTGGATCTTTTTTTTTTTTTTGCCCTTCTCTGGACCATCTCTGGCTCTGTTTCTCTTTCTTGTGGAGTGACAAAGAACTAGTCCCAGTGCCATCCAGCTGCAGACACTCAGGGTCTTGTGTAAGGGTGCAGTATGTGGGGCTTTGTTTCCAGGATGATGCTTGGCCATCTGTTCACCCCAGCTGCCGGGGGAGGGGCTTGGGCTCTTCCTGCTGAGCCATCTCTTCCAGGTTAATCATTTGGTCAAGGTACAATCCAGGGTCAAGAACACCCACTCCAAAACCACCATTAAGCTTAGGGAACTAAAGAGTCAAGAGACAGGATACATTGGGAGAAAAACATCAGAGTATGAGATTCCCAACAAGCAAATCCTAGTTGGGTTTTTCCACTGTTTACTGGACTAGTCCCATGACCTAAATCCAATTATCCCTTTGATTTGCCATCTTTCTAAATGGGGATACCACACCCGCACCTCCCTCAGAACTCTAATATTATTTTTATGGCATAACAGAAGTAAAAGTATTTTGCAAAGTATCAGGCACTCAACACATGTAGAACATTATTATTCTAAATTTGTAGTCAGTAATTGGACTATAGCAGGGTCTAGCCAGCACCTGCCTTTGGCTTCGCTCTGCAGGAGTCCATTGGGACAAGCCTACAGTTGTATTACCACCTGCTACTTCTAGCTGCTCCTATTTTTCTGAAAAACTATAGGCAAAACAATTTAAAAAAAAAAAAAGAAGAAATGCAAGCCCAAGCCAGACTAACTATAATATTTCATCCTGGTTCCTCCCAACAGTCTCAAAGTTAGGTGATTGTTTGGCAGGAGACAAGAGATGAACCACTTTATTTGATATCACATAGAAATGCTACTTGTGAAGTCATTATTCCTTTCCAATCGAGCGTGGCAGCAAGATCTGAGTTCAAAACCAGTGATGGATACCGAGCAAGTCACTTAACCTTTGTTTGCCTTAATCTATTGGAGGAGGAAATGGCAAACCACTCCAGTAGCTTTGCCAAGAAAACCCCATGGCCTATATTAACATGCTATGGTCCATAGACTCACTAAGAGTTGGACACAACAGTAAGATGATACGGTAAGTCAATCACTGGAATTGGAATCAGGAAGACATGGGTTCAAATCCTGCCTTAGAAACTTTCCTAAGATAAATCACTTAATCACTTTCAGTCTCAGTTTTCTCATCTGTAAAATGAGTAGAACAAAAGCACCTCCCTCAGAGGATCAAGATCAAATGAGAGAGCATATATTACATGGTCTTTATAAATCGTAAATGCTAATATTAGCTGTTATTATTAAAGAAAGGAAAAGCATGAATGTGCAAAATTCAATTCTCCATCATAGTGTTCCTGTTTGCAAAACCATTTGTCCAGAAAAAAATATGAAAAGATAGGCAAAAGGTAGACATATCCCATTGATGATGATTTTCCTTTTGGATATCTTCTCTGTGGAAAATCACTTAAAATGAAAATAGTTTCTCAGTGTGCTTTGAGGGTTGACCTCTCAGAAATACTCCAATTATTCATATCCATGCAAGCCGCTGCTCCAATGTCCACTGGACATTTTTGAGCCAGTTTGAGCCTTGGCTGGAATTTAGAGGGAATCAATAAAGATCTGCCCACTCCTCAATTTGCTTAAGAAGATGGTTTTCTCACACATATAGCTTGATGGCCCATCCTTTGGGCCATCAGACCAATCAGACCAATTTTTGTATTCCTTCCAGCTTGGTGAGATGTGTCAATCAATCAGTAAATAAACATTTATTAAACCAGGCACAGCACTAAGCTCTGAAGACACAAAGAGTCAAAACACAGTTCCTGCCCTCAAGGAGTTTACAGTCTAATGGGGACCTATGATTTGCCCCCAGAAATCCTGGATTTCTTCCATGTCAAGACATTGCAACGGAAAATATTTTTATGGAGGATTTTTTCCACTACATTTTTGCTAAATTCAATTTGGTCTCCTCTATCTATCTCTAAAAGTCAATGGAGAGGGAAGGAGGCAGGTTGTGGAATATAGTATAAAATAGAAAAAAATTGTATTATCTCATGCTAAAACATAGGGGGGAAATGACATCATCTCAAGCCAAAACATAAAACAAAAACTTTTTTAATACCAATTTACAAAATAATATATGATATTTTAGAATATGCTATATTTCTACCAAATAGCATACCATATTTTTATACCAATTTCCTTCTACATTAACATGTTCATCTGTCCTCCAATAGTACAGATTGTGATGCAACCATGTCTTCTCACTCTTGTCCATATTCACTGATAATTTCTTCACAGAGGGTCCTTCTAGTACATCTGCTCTCACTACATCATCATTGGTTCCCCTCCATTTTTAGTCATATATCTTTGTTTTTACTACTTTTTAAGTATGTCACACATCATTCAAAACCCAGATCTGATGCATGACTAAGAGAAAAGCAGCACAATATTGAATTTTGGCAGAACAACCACTGGAAAAAAAAAACTGCAGTTCATTTATCAGTTCCATCAGACCCAAATTCTTCTACCCAATCCAATATATGTACACAAAACATTTGCTGTTCAGTCATGTCTAACTCTTTGTGATCCCATTTGGGTGTATACTGAGTTATTTGCCCCTTCCTTCTACAACTTATCTTATAGATGAGGAAACTGAGGTAAACAGAGTTAAGTGACTTACCCGGGGTCACACAGTAAGTATCTGAAGTTGGGTTTTGAACTCAGGTTTTCCTGACTAGACCTGACACTCTATCCACTACTCTACCTAGCTGCCCTCACACACAAAAAATAGCAGAACCCTACTATAAACACACAGAAAAGATATCTACCTGTGAAGCTGGGATTGTAAGAAGTTAGATGATACAGTAGATAGAATGCCAAAGTTAGAATCAAGAAAACTTGAGTTTGAATTCTGCCTCACACACCATCAGTGCTATCTTGGTCAAGTCACCCTCACTCAACCCTGGGTTCCTCATCTGTAACATAGGAATAATAACAACATAAGACTATTGTGAAGATGGTGGCAGCTAGATGGCACAGTGGATAGAGCCCTGGAGTCAGGAGCACCTGAGTTCAAATCTGGTTTCAGACACTTAATAAGTACCTAGCTGTGTGACCTTGGGCAAGTCACTTAGCACCAATGACTTGCAACCCCCCCCCCCAGAAAAAGATTATTACAAAGATAAAACCTTTTAAAGCAATATGTATAAAAGTGCTTTGTAAACCTTACTGTTATCTAAATGTTGGTTTTTGTTGTTATTATTATTATTATTATTACAAATAAAAATCTTGCATCCCTCCAAAAAATGTTTAACTCACATAAAACCTAAACAGCCTAAAATGTGTCTTCCATTTCAATCTATAGTTCTGTACTTTCCCCCATACGCAATAGACAAAGAACTCCTTTATATCAGCACAGCTGACATTCACAGATAGCCCAAATATATTTGAAATAGAGCAGTATTCTCACCCTTCCTGGGCCAGCCAAAATGCCGCTTCCTCCATTTAGCCCTCCAAAGTGAGCACCCCCACCCAGAAGGCCTCTCTTCCTCCTCTGAATTCCCGCAGCACATTGTATTCCTCTGTTCTTTCTTGGGATAGTTATTTTATAGGATCATAGATTTCAAACGGAAAGGAACTTAGTGTCATCCAATAGTACTCCCTTCTTCTTCACTGGGGACCCAGATACTCTGGGAGATTAACACATAGCACTAAGTAGCAAAACTGAGATTTGAACTCGGGTCCTCTGATCCCAAATACAGGCCTGATTTGGCTATACTACACTGCTTCTTACCTCTTGGACAACACCCTAAACTCTAGTTAGGTACCAAGCAGGTCATATACCTCTTTATTTCCTAGAATATAGGCAGTGCTATATGTTGCTTTAAGCCACTAAACACAGTAAGGGCCTAGACAATGGGGCTCCATCCTCAAAGCTCTGCCCAGGGCTACTCCATAGGGAAGAGGCCAGAGATCCTGCCTCTGGAAAGGCATAATAGCACATGAGATACGGGCCAGATTCCCAGTGTGGAGCCTGAGCTGTCATTCTACAACTAGTTTTGATCTGTTAACCATGTAGGGAAGAAGCAGACCCATGATTGGCTAGTGAGTTGGAACAGGGGACATTCAAAAGGACTAACTGGCCAAAGTGAGTTTCCATAACTTTCTTTTATCCTAGTATGTTGTGTTCAAATTAGGAGGTAAGGGCTGCTGGAAGGCCTCAGTGGGGAAAAAGGCCTCAGGCCTTTATCTCTTCCCTAGGACCCCTGCCAAGTAGACTGTGAGCATGCACAAGGCCCTGCTGTTGCTTCTCCCTTCTATCTATTCTTTTGTACTTTTAGGTAAAGTTATAGTGAAGCTGGCTATGACCTTGTGAGTTTCAAAACTAAAAATAAAAAACAAAAATGGCAAACCACCCAAGGACTAGAAGCTGGTATCTGGGCCAAATTCTGTGGCCAGCTATGAGAAAACAAGTACAGAGTGAGTGGCTTTCTAGACCCAACATGAATACAAGGCAGCCAAAGATTCACCCATTGGCTTTGCTGCATTTGGAAGTGAATTTGGTGGGATGAATTTTCACAGCAGTATGTTGTTTGAGACCATTCTCATCAGGGACCAAGGTAGTATAAAAGAGAGAATCTACGTAAGTGTTGGGAAAGGAAATGATGGTACTTTAGCTTTTACTGTATCTTTTCAGGACATAACCCTTTGTAAAATTTAATGAAAATGAAATTTGTAAAATTTAATGAAAATGAAATTTGTAAAACTTAATGAAAATGAAATTCTGAAAAGTTAATGAAAATGAGACTGGGGTACTAGTCTATGACAGTAAATATTGAGGAAAACATACCAAAGGGGGAACTTTGAGCTGATGGCATTATAAAAGAAAGACCCCAAACTTTGAGGGTACCCCCAGATCCCTGACGAGGAAATAATATAACCTTGTTCTAGGGACTCAACTAATTGGAGTTGGAGCTGGGTTAAAGAAACCCGCCAGAGCATTATGATGCCCATATAAGGAAATAAAAATCGCTTTTGAGACCCACAGTCATCAGTTAAAAGTGAATACAGTATGATATGGTCAATTCAAATCAATTCAATTCAACTTTAAAAAGTATTTATTGAACCTTCTGTGTCCCAGACATTGAGTTACATACTAGAGATGCAAAAAGAAACAGTTTCTGACCTCAAAGATTTTGTATTCTATTCAGTGAAATCATTTATATACTAATAAGGAAATATAAACACATATACAAAGTAATACAGACGCTGTGCAGTGATCCACTATGGTACATTTAGGTCTTCTCAACAATACCAAGACAATTCCAAAAGACTCATGATGGAAAATATCATCCACATTATGAAGTCTGAATGCAGACCCAAAGCATACTACTTTTCACTTTGGTTTTTTTGTGGCTTTTTCCCCTTTTTGGTCTGTTTCTTCTTTTACAACATGACTAATACAAAATTTTGTTTTACATCATTGCACATGTATAACCTTTATCAAATTGCTTAGGGAGGGGGGAGGAAGAAAGGGAGAAAAAGTTGGATCTCAAAAATTTTCTAAATGAATGTTAACAGTTAGACATGTATAACCTATATCAGATTACTCACTGTCAAGGGGAGGGAGGAGAGAAAGGAGGGAGAGGCGAAAAACATGGAACTCAAACTCTTACAAAAAATGAATACTGAAAATTATCTTTGCATATAGTTGGAATAATACATTTTTTAAATATGGATGTTAAAAATTATCTTCGCATGTAATTGGGAAAATATTACTAAAAGATAATTGGGAAATATTTAACAAAATAAACAAAATATTTTTTTAAAGTAATTTCATTGTGAGAAACAGAGGGGATCAATTAAGCCCTCATGTAAGAGATGGCACTTAAGCTAAACTTTTATTGGAAAAAAATGATCTAAACACCAAACACCAAAGGGGGAGGGGAAAAGTCTAAGAAAACTCACTTGTAGAACTTTGCCCATCCTCAAGAGAACCAATTACTATGGAGAATTATCAGCATGACCAATTGTACAAAGGCTTTCTTTCCTAGCACATCAGTATTTGAGATGGCCTAGGAGTGAATAATCCACCTCTTATTTCTGAGTTACTGAAAAGCTCACTTTCGCCTTTGAAGAAAACTTAAAAATCAAATGAGATGTTCATATTTGTAGAGCTAATAGATTCACAGGTCCCTGATCCAATTTGGAATTGCTGTTGATAGCATACATACAAATTTACTTGGCTCTGATATGTTGTAGACTGCCACTCATTTTCTCCCTTAAAGGAATCTGAGAGGTTAGACACTAAAGAGATTTTGACCTCATCTTGGTTCATTTTTGATTATTAAATACCTTAAAAGAGACTTTCCAGGTAATCTTGTTATCGATAATTATCAAGCACCTACCATGCAAAAAGACAATCCTTGCCCTCAAAGAACTCACAATCTAATCCTATTGTTTTAAAAAATATATCACTTGGTAAAAAAAAAAAAAAAAGGTTTTTTTTAAATTTTCAATCACTTGGTGAATTTCAACATTTCCCTTCAGTTATAATTACATAAGTTTGTCCTTCATTCTCACAGAAGACCCTAACATCAGGGAGGTGTTACCATGACAAACTCATGAATTGGATTTGAGTGGGGGGGGGGCGGTGTGCTGAGTCACTAGACTCACTTTCTCCTCCAGAGACATCTGGGTCTAGTAGCCACATATAGATCAGGACAACTGCAGATAGCCCTGGATGCCAGGTAATCAGGGTAAAGTGACTTGCCCAAGGTCACACAGCTAGTAAATGTCTGCGGTCACATTTGAACTCTTGCCCTCCTGACTCCAAGGCCAGTGCTCTCTCCAACTTCACCACTTAGTTGCCCTAATGCCACTATAGGTAGGGTTGTGAATTGGTTCAACCGACCATTCTGGAAATTCAATTTGGAATTATACATGCCTTCCCATCCAATAAAACTCTCGTCCATAGATTCCCAAGGGTACACCACAGACATCCAGCCAGCATGTTGGGTGTCTTCTTCACTCTTTTTTTTTTTTAGTTTTTGCAATGCAACGGGGTTAAGTGGCTTGTCCCAGGCCACACAACTAGGTAATTATTAAGTGTCTGAAACCGGATTTGAACCCAGGTACTCCTGACTCCAGGGCCGGTGCTTTATCCACTGCAGGTGCTTTATCCACTATGCCACCTAGCTGCCCCCTAGACAGGTATATTTCTTGTATTGCTGCCATATGACAAAGCTAAGTATACAACTAAATCCAAAGAAATCAAATATAGAAAGACAGCAGCAGCTGGGGGCCTTTCCATGGCCCTCCTCTAAAGACCCAACTCCAGTGGAATGTTGAACTCCCACTTCTGGATCTCCTGCTTCTAATTGGGTTTTATTTTTTGCTTTATCTTCCCAGGGATAATGTCACTTCCCTATTGTCTCCTTCCTCTCACTTCCCGCCCCTCTTCTAACATCCCCTTTATATGTTGTCTTCCCCCATCAGAATGCAAAGAACTCAAAAGGAGGGACTGGCTGGCTTATATTTGTATTCCCAGTACTTAGCCCATATATTAACTGCTCTGGTTAGCTAGCTAGCAATCTAAAGGGATCAGGAATTAGTGCTTGAAACTTGAAGAGAGCTAGAAATTCTGTGAGATGAAAGAAAGGAGAGAGAGCTTTGAAAGCACAGAGCCAAGAGGGGTGATGTATACCGAGGATGGCAAATAAGCCAGTCTGACTTCTGAGCGTACCTTTAGACAGAGCCCAATGGTGCACTCCATAGGAAAGAAGAAACTGAGGCCCAGAGAAAGGAAATGGTTTGGCCAACTTCACATAGCTCCTAAGTTGCAGAGACGAGCTTTGAGCTCAGAGCCTGACTCTAGATGAAGCATTCTTTCCCATGCTGCATTTTCCTTCATATAGAGAAAAGCAATAGATTAAAGAAGACAGGTTTATAGAAAAATATAGGAATGTAGCATTATGTACCAGGACAGGTTTCTAAGGTTTCTAAGTAGCTGTGATGAAAAAGGAATGCACTTTTCAGAAACCCTCAACTTCTCCCAAGAGAAAGGCAGCTTCTAGCAGGTTAAAAGACATAGAGCTTTGTGTGGTTAAATGTGAACAAAACTATGTCATGGAGGCGAAGCAGATGAGATTCCTGGATAGTACAATCAGGTTACATTCCCACTCGAGTATTTTTTTAAATGCTTCATAAATAAGTTTTAAGAGAATTTTGATGTTAAGCTTTTCCCTAGGGAAAAAATATTCCCAAATTCTCATTTTTCCGACAAAGTAAAAGATGTGGCCAAAGTATTGTTACCATTTTGAGGCTGGTAATTCAGTGCCACTCACTGGCTGAGATGGAAGATTGTGAGATCACCCTGAGCAATCCGAAATGGAGCTTTGGTTTCTAGACTATTAGAGCTGGGGACACAATAGAACCCAAAAGTATGAAACAAGGGTCATATACTATGTTCACTCAGGCTGAAGTAATCCCTACCGTACCCTAGCTCCCAGGGTTGTTGTGAGGGTCAAGTGAGCCGTGAAAGTGCTTTGAAAAGAAAGTAAATCACTATACACATGGCAAAGGACTATTGGGAGAGTCCACCCTAACACGACCTCTCGATAAAGTATGTATGGAAAGGCTGTCTGAAGGGGGGGAATTTCTGAAAATGGAGTCAAACTGGAGGGCCCAATCCAAAGTATTTCTTTTTTTTTAAGTTGTATCGATCTTTGGCTATTGTTTGTACCCCGTGGTTATCTTCCCGTATCACCATTGAATCCTCCCGTGTGAAAAAGAAAAACAGTTAAATGAGATCAATTTAGCACCTAAAAAAGTGTATCTATCGAGTAATATTAAGCATCTGTTCTGTGTCAGGTAAGACATGAAGTGGGGTAGAGGAAGATGAGATATGTACGTATAAAAATACATGCAGCAAAATATAAAGTTAAAAGTACATAAAATACATATATGTGTTTATGTGTATGCCAACACACATACACATAAATAGTAGTTAAATACAAGATAATTTATTAAGAAAGGAACTACTAATTGGGGGGGAGGAAGACAGAATCAGGAATAGCTTCATGTAGAAGATGATGCTTGAGCTTCATTTTTAAAAGAAAATAGCCATAATATGAGATAGCAGTGAGGAGAGAATGCATTTCAGGTCTGGAGGAAAACCATTGCAAAAAAAATGGAGATGGGAAATGGAATGCAATGAGCCTAGTTGGCTGAATCACAGAATCCAGGCAGGAAAGTGATGTCCAATGAGGTAGGCTGGTGCTAAGTTGTACGAGACTTTAAAAGTTAAACAGAGGGGTTTATAGTTTATTCCAGAGGCAATAGGGAGCCACTGAAGTTGGCTGAGCAGGAGAGTCACATGGTTAGAATTGCACTTAATGAAAATTACTTTGATAGCAGTGCATAAAAGGGACAGGGTGGGGGGCAAAGATTTGAGGCAGGGAGACCAATTAGAAGGTAGGCGATGAGGACCTCAACTAAGGTGGGAGTCCTGTGAGAAAAGGAAAAGGGTAAGATGAGAGAGATGTTGTAAACTTAGAAATAGCAAGATTTGGCAACTGATTGGATGCACAGGGTGAGGGTGAGTGCAGAGTTCATTCAGATGTTTATAAGTATGAGATACAGGAAGAAATGGTAATGCCTTTGATGGAAATGCATTTTGGAAGAAGATGGGATTTAAGGGACAAGATTTTAGATTTCCCCATTCCATCCTCATAACTAGTAGTGTCTTTTTTTTTTTGCAAGGCAAATAGGGTTAAGTGATTTGCCCAAGGCCACACAGCTAGGTAATTATTAAGTGTCTGAGGCTGGATTTGAACTCAGGAACTCCTGACTACAGGGCCAGTGCTCTATCCACTACACCACCTAGCCGCCCCAGTAGTGTCTTTCTTACTAAATTACCTTGTTTTTAACTACTATTTGTATGTATCTGTGTGGGTATACACACACATAGATGCATTTCATATATTTTTAACTTTATATTTATGCTGCATTTATTTTTATATGTACATATCTCATCTCCTCCCACCCCCACCCCATGTCCTGATTGATATGGAGCAGATGTTTAATAACTACCTGTTGGTTGGTTGATTGATATACTTTTTAGATGCTTGATTGATCTCACTTAAATGTTTTTCTTTTTCAATAGTGTGAAGACCTATATCGGAAGATAACTGTGGGGGAACATAATTGAAGCCAGATTCAGTTTAAGGACATGGAACATACAGATTAATATTACAATAGGTAATTTTCTTTTTTTTTTTCTTTTTTGGGTTTGTTTTTTTTTTTGCAGGGCAATGCGGTTAAGTGATTTGCCCAAGGCCACACAGCAAGGTAATTATTAAGTGTCTGAGGCTGGATTTGAACTCAGGTCCTCCTGACTCCAGGGCTGGTGCTCTATCCACTGAGCCACCTAGCCACCCCACCAATAGGTAATTTTCAACAGTACAATTGTGAGACTTCTTCTAGTTCTGCTCAGTTTGTGAAAAGGAGCAGAGGGGAATGAAGGCAGGTGTAATCTAGAACTCAGAGCTTTCCTAATAGCTTGGTTATGATATGAGAGATGAGTGCCAACAGGACAAGGGAGAAAGGGATGATAGAGCAGGAGACAGTGGAGAAGAGAAATGCTAAAAAACAAAAAAATAATAAGAATTAGAAAGGAAGGAGAGAGAAGCTCACCTTTCAACTAATTCTTCATTTTCCATCAGCTGCTCTGCTTGGGTTAGAGGCTATAACATCAAACATTCAAACATCTCACCACTGGACATCCTCTGGCCTACCCCACTCCCCTTCTCAGCTTCCTTTTGTATATTGTTAAGTTACTTGAGGATAGGGACTGGTTTTATTTTTCTTATTTGTATCCCCACAGCTTAGCACAGTGCCTGAAATGTATACAGGGAGGGCTCATTTCATTGCTCTTTATCTTGCTGCACTTTGCAAATAGTACGTTTTTTACAAATTGAAAGTTTGTGGCAACCCTCAAGCAAGTTTACCGGTGCCATTTTTCCGACACCAGATGCTCACATTATAACTCTGTGTCACCTTTTAGTAATTATTACACTATTTCCATTTTTCCATTAATATTATATCTGTTATAGTGATCTCAGTGATCTTTGATATTATCATTGTAATTGTTTTGGGGAACCATGAACAGCACCCATAAAAGATGGGAAACTTAAATGATAAATAGATACATTTTGACTGCAACAGGGTAAAGGAGAATTTGTTTGCTTATGGACTAGGAATTCCAGAAGGCACGGTGGAAGGTATGAGTAAAATTGGATCAAAACACAGTATGGGCAATTCCATATCTCTCCCCGTTCCCTGAGATACAATAAAATTACCATTATGTGAATTAATAACCCTACAATGGCCTCTTAAGTGTTCAAGTGAAAGGAAGAGTCAAACTTCATTGTGGTCTTATTTTAAGAAACTGCCACAGCCACCCACCCCAGCCTTCAACAACCACCAGTCTGATCAGGCAGCACCCGTCAACATCGAGGCAAGACTCTCTACTGGCAACAAGGATACAATTGACTGAAGGCTCAGGTGGTGGCTAACATTTTTTAGCTATAAAGTATTTTTAATTATGGCATATATGTTGAGGTTTTTTAGTCATACTACTCTTGTACATTTAATAGGCTATAGTATAGTATAAACCTAACTTTTACATGCACTGGGAAACCAAAAAATTCATGTCTTACCTTATTGCAACACTTGGTGGTCTGCAACCAAACCTGAAATATCTCTGAGATATGCCTATAGTAGGCGCTTAATAAGTGTTTATTGACTTATTATTGACTTGCAGTCAGAATAGAGGCAATGAATGGCCTGAAAAGGTATTGAGGGTTGGAAAGAATAGATATTTCTATGTGGGCAAAGAACAGGTGAGGGAAGAGGGAAAGAAGTGTAGGGAGAAGTGACATAATAGGAGTTTATGGTCCCATAGGGAGGGGAATGCTAGAGTTTCTAAATTCATCAGTGATTACTGTGGTTTTCCCCAGTGCCTAGCCAGGAGTATTACATTTATGCCCTCACAAATCAGAGTGAAACTCCCCCCCACCCATACCACCTCAGACTAAGGAAAGGAAGGGGATGTAGTTCACAGGTTAAGTATTGGATTTGTATCCTCAGACAGTGATTTCTCAAGTCTTCCCAACTGAATTGGTTATGCTATCAGGCCTAGAACCCTGGACTTCTAGGTTCCCATGGCTTGAGGTCCAGGGCTATAATAAAACCTAGCACCTAAAACTGAAAAAGACAAGTAAAACAAAACTCCAAGTCCATTTCTCAGGGCCATTTGGCCCCAAGGAGGAGAGGAGAGCCTGCAGGATCCTCCTTCCTTACTTCATTATATCACCTCAATGAATGGAGTCCTTTACCCCTACTCCACCAAAAAAGGGAGAGTGGGCTATGCCTCAGTCTGATAGCTTTAGACACAGTTAGTCTCATATAAAGTCAATGGGAAAAGGCAATTGGCAACTGTTTGGCAGGTCAAAAGAGAATAGAGAATATCCACATAGGTATCAGTTCTCTTGTTTCTCAGAAACAGATCACTAGCCTCTCTCATGACGGAGGGAGGGGGGGGTCTCCATTTTAATGGGTCTCAGCATGCACCAAACCCTGTTACATGAGTAATGAAGAGGAAATTTGTAGGTAAAGTAAGATCCAGTGTGTAACCATCTCTCTATATGACTGAAATGGAGTAAAGGAGTGAGTGGGTCAAGGGACTTGAGGAAATTGAAGAAATTTGTTCTGGGGTTTAAAGGGGCATCTTACCTGAATATCCACTAGTACAAGCACAGGCACTGGAGGGGAGAAGGAGTCAGGTGTTGAGCTCCTTGAGAAAGGAGGAAGAATGACCTGAGGGTCAATATACTATAGCTACTGTAATTTTGATTGAGTGGAAAATTATAATTGTGCGAATTTCAAAAATAGAAAGATTACTGAGTGAAGGAGACAGAGAAAGAGAGAGAGAGAGACAGAGAGAGAGAGAGAGACAGAGAGACAGAGTCTGGAAGTGACAATAGGGAGCAAGGAGTATTTGAAATCTCCCTTCAGGATCATTGTGTGTAAGGAAGGAAGGATTAACCCTGATTGACTCACATTCAGGACCATCTCCAGTCGTCCTGATTCATATCTGGTCACTAGACCCAGATGGCTGTGGAGGAGAAAGTGAGGCTGATGATTTAGCACAGCCAGTATTGGAGAGGAAAGACTGTATATTCTGTGTCATCAGAAAAGAACCGAGGCTAATATATAGAAAAAATGGAAGAGAAGAAGTTCCAGGATAAAGCAAGAGTTTGTTTGCTTATGGACCAGGAATTCCAGAAGGCACGGTGAAAGGTATGAGTAAAATTGGATCAAAACACAGATCAGATCAAATTGGGGGGGGGGGTGAGAATGAGAAAGCATGAAGGGCAGGCAATGGTTTTCTCTTAAATGACCGCTGCTTATTTCTTAAACAGATAGGAAGGGAAACAGGAAACACCATGGTGGTAATAGTGGGTAGTAGACAAAGCTCACTATCTCCACAAAGTGCTATAGAGAGATCTGGGTCAGGTCTGGATTGGTCCCTTCACCTGGGAAGTTGATAGAAAGAAGAAAGGAGTAAGTATGTATATTTCTGTGTGTGTGTCTGTGTGTGTGTGTGTGTGTGTGTGTGTGTGTGTGTGTGTGTGTGTGTGTGTGTGTTGGTAGTGGTGGTAGTGGTGGTGGTGGTGGTGGTGGAGGTAGAACAGAGAAGAGGCAGGAACTCAAGGAAAATGGTCTCCTAGCTGACAGAGGACCCTAAACACTTACTCCACTATGGCTGACACAACTCATGAGTAAAAGCAGAAGGATCACCATATAGAGAAGGATAGTTTAGGTGTCTACATATATGAAAGAGAAGGAAGAGATCAATGAAAAATTTAACAAAACATTTGACAACTCTGGGATCTCCTAGTTGTGAGTCCCTCTTTCCAGGTGTACAGATCATGCCTTGCCTCTGGTAGGTAATGAATCCAGGCAAAAATTCCTTACATCTCTACTGAGAGAAGAACAACCCATTTCTTTTTCTGCTCTACAGGTCTGGGATTGGTTATTGCAAATAAATCTTTATCAAAAATTAATTCTAGATCTAGCTTAGAAACATCAGGTTCTGTAGCATAGGGTAGATGGGTTTTTTTAAACATACCTCATAGGATGGTAGATTTAAACCTGGAATGGATCTCAGAGATCATTCCGTCAGACTCCCTCATTTTACAAGGGGAGACTAAGACACAGAGAAAGAACCTCAACCAGGAAGTGCCTAAGTCAGGTTTTGAACCCAAACTCCCCTGATTCTGAATCCACCACTCTTTCAGGGGTGGCAACCCATCACTATAGTCATGATTACAGATTTAAAGTTAAGAATAATAACCCTGCTGTTTGCTTATTGTGACACATAAAAGTGAGAACATAAATCCCCTCATACATATTGGGGTACAAGGAACAGAATGAAACAAAGTTTTTAATTTGCAATGGCAAAAAGATAATTATCATGAAAAGTTTCATTTCTGCCTTCTTACCCCCAGTGTCTAAAATCAGCTAGAGGCTCAACTAATATGCTTGTTGAATTGAATTGCACTGAAGAATGCACATTTGTGTTGCCATCAAAATCAGGACTTGGGATAGGAAAGATCATCCCCAGCCAGGGAAAAAGTAGTATTTGAGCTAGGTTTTTGAGAGACATCAAACAACAGCTCCTTGGGGGTAGGGGTGGTCTCACTTTTTATTTTTATGTGTTCAGCACCTACCACATAGCAGACATTTATGAAATGTTTCCTATCAGACTGAATTAGTGAAAAAGAGAACTGTCAGAAAGTCAAGGACATAGGATGAGGAACGGAGATAATCAATGTCCAAGGCTATGAAGGGGTGGCTAGGTGGCGCAGTGGATAGAGCACCGGCCCTGGAGTCAGGAGGACCTGAGTTCAAATTTGACCTCAGACACTTACTAATTACCTAACTGTGTGGCCTTGGGCAAGTCACTTAACCCCATTGCCTTGCAAAAAACCTAAAAAACCCCTAAAATCAAAGGCTATGAAGTAAGAATTTGAAAAAAGTTACAGGACTAGTCATGGAATGACTAGATCCTAAGGATGGATCTAGGACAGGAAGGAACTTTAGAGGCCTTCCAGCCTAATTGCCCTTATTTTACAGTAGAGAAAACTGGGGCATGAGAAGATTAAGGAATGTGCCCAAAATACTCAATTACTAAACATCAGTGGCAAGATTTGAACCAAAGTTCTTTAACTTAAGAGACTCTTTCTACAAAGTGATAGGCACAGGGTCATCTTATAGGACCTGAAGTGAGTCAGCTAGTGAAATAGTAGAGGTAACTCAAGACTAGAGAAGCACAGACACCAAGGGTGGCTGGAGATGAAGAGGGTGGAATGGGGGCAGGCAGGGAGACTCAAGGAAAAATCTGCTGAGACCTGAGCAGGTTTGTAGGCACAAGTAGACATTGATGAAGGTTAAAATGTCTATGGGGGGAAAGAAGCAAGATTCCAGAAGGAGAGAATGGCTAAAGGGGACCAGTGGAAGGCAGGTTCACCCTGGAAAGGAGAGATCCTTAACAATTCATATTCATGTAGCCCTTGAGGTTTAAAATGAGCAGTATGAGAGTGAACCCTGGTCAGAAAAACATATATGTGTGTGTGTGTGTATATATATATATATATATATATATATATATATATATATATATGTATATATAAACTGGGTGACCCAGACAACTCTTGAAACCTAGAAAGTTACAGAAGAATTGCCCCACTGAAAATAGTTCCTTGAGGAGTTCCCCCACACCAAGTAAAACATATATCCAGACCCCCAAAATGTTAAAAGACTTTCCTCACAACCCAGTGAGGTAGGTAGTACCTTATTATCCCCATTTTACAGATGAAAAACCAGGCTAAGAAGCTGGGACTTTCTCACTTTTATATAGCAGTTTTTGAATTCAGATCTCCTTGCTCCAAGGCCAAATAATGACAACACTATCACACTGTCTCTTAAGAAAAGGTGGTACAATGGATAGAGCACTAGACTTTGAGGCAAGAAGACCTGAGTTTTCATCCCATCTGAGGTGAATGACCTTGAAAAAGTCACTTAACCTGACTGCCTCAGTAAGGGAATTGTAAAATGAGATGAATCGCACCTACCTCACCAGGTGATGGTGAAGATCAAATCAGATAATATCTGTAATGTGTTTAGCACAGTATACAAAATAGGTGCTTAATAATTGCTTGTTTCCTTCCCTTAGAAATAGGGCTAGAGTTTGTTCAATTGGATGAAGAGAATTTCCATTCAAGAAATAAACTAGCATTTGGAAAAAGCAGTGGTAACTGAATTCTACATAACAAATGTTAACATAAGCAGTTTAGGCTTAAAATTCATCTATGACCTTTTTGAGGATTTGTTTTGTACTCTGCAGGCTCTGGACTCCTCACCCCATTCATTCTTTTACTTCCTGCTTATCAACCCTGTAAGGGCTACCTTCCTCCCTCTACCTTTCTCAGGCATATCAAGAAGCTGAAATCACTTGTTTTACTTTTTGAAATGAAGTTAATACTAGAATTACTCAATTCAACTGTTTCTCCTTTGGATTAAACCTTGGGGTGTCCATTGCTTCCTAGGGATGTAACCCACAACAGAACAAGGAAAGCTGATGAAAGCCGTCATTTGCAGGTAAGACACCAAGGTTGGCCATTTGCTCATATATTTTTGATGCCCCCCCAAGAAAAAAACAAGAAAAATTTTAAGTTGGTCCTAAATTCTTGTGTGGTGTAGGAAACAAAGAGCTAAGCTCAAAACCAGGAAGCCCTAGGTTCAAATCTTTGCTGTGCTATGTTGTGCAAAGAATAGAGCAGTGATCCTGGAGCCAAGAGGACCTGAGTTCAAATTTGTCCTCAGACACTTGACACTTACAAGCTGTGTGACCCTGGGCAAATTACTTAACCCTGATAGTTTTGTAAAAAACAACAAAAGCAAAATTCAAGTCTTTCCTGTGACCCTGGTCAAGTCACTGAAACCACTCAGAGATCTAAGACTATAATTTGCAGGGTAGTGTTGACCTGCTTTGATGAAGGAAATTTCCTTACCTGCAAGCTCCCTAGAAGCAACAAAATCAGTCCCAGTTTCAGTCCTTATTCCCTTAGGCTGAACCCTAATTTACCTTTATCTTTATATGCCTTATTGTTCCATGGTTTTCATCTGTGTCCTATTCTTTCAGACCCCAATTGGGATTTTCTTGGCAGAGACACTGGAGTGGTTTGCTATTTCCTTTTCCAGCTCATTTTACAGATGAGGAAGCTGAGGCCAACAAGGTTAAGTGACTTGCCTAGGGGGTCACAAAGCTGGAAAGTGTCTGAGGTTGGAGTTGAACTCAGGAAGATGAGTCATAGAGATCAACATTTGTTGAATTGATTTGTAAATAGAAAAGTGTTATTTATAGATATAAAAAGATCTAAATGGATGGATATGCATACATATATATATACATATATATATACATATATATATCTGAATATGTATGTCCTATTCCGGTGGCTTTATTAAGTGTCTGAGGTCGGATTTGAACTCAGAGACTCCTGACTCCAGGCCCAGTGCTCTATCCACTTCACCACCTAGCCACCCCTGGTTAGGACTTTTAAAAGCCTAGAAGGCTTCGGGAAAGAGGGGTTGAATCATCCATGATGGGCCTCTGTCCATCAAAGACAATGAACTAGGGTCATTCAACTAGCAAGCATTTATTAAATCCCTACTGTTTGCTAAACTTTAGGGATTAAAGAAAGAACAAAACAAAACCCAAACAAGCCTGGACTCTAGATTTCATATTCCAAGAAAGAAAACAAGCTGGAAATTACTATGTATATACAGTGAAAATGGAAGGTAATCTCAGAGGGAAGGGACTTGCACTTTCTGTGTTTCTGTGTGTGTGTGTGTTTGAGGGAAGGGATGTCCATGGGGGGTATGTCCAGAGGGGACCTAGAAATGCATCTTACAGCTAAAGGAGCCTTGAGTCCCGCACCCCACCTCTAATTGCTTTGGTTCTAAAACCGGTCAGCGTGATGGAAGAAAGTGACATCTCGAGACTTCTAAATTTCTAATTCTATGTCTACTGCTCTCACTAGAGTCAATTGTCCCCCATATACAGCACCATTATCAATAATTCCTTACACAAAAGCATTCACCTCCCCCACCTTTTTTTTAAAGACAGTCTGCCCTCATGTGGTAGAAAAAGAAATTTGAGCCCAGAGGCCGGAAGTTTATACTAGGGATTGTTTTCTGAATCTATGAATGTGTTCTTAGGGAAGATGCCCCACAAGAGACATCCCTGGGGAGGAAGAGCTGGGAAAGGACAAGAAAGACCATCTGACCCAGCCTTAACTTTACCAACAAAGCTAGAACAGAGTTCCAGACTGCCATCCCCAGGCTCCCCCTCTCCCCACTCCCCCACCCCCATAAATTCGAGCTTTTAGGTCCACTGATTCCTTAAGGCTTCCATGGCCCATCCAACCCAAGTGAATGAATGGGAAAGGCGGCTGCTTTTCACCAAGCCAAATTAAGTAGCCTGAGGAAAGGAACAAGATAAACACTGTCAGTCCTACAAATGGGCCAGTCTGTGAATTGGGGGAAGGAAGCTCCTGGACTACTGGGAGTTCCCTCAACTGGAGCAAGTTGCAGGCTTTCTTTTCATTTATTGGTGTTAAGATCTACACTTTGTAATTCAACAGCTCTATGAGCATTTATTAAACTTTTGCCTTGGGCCCCAGGTTGGGGAGGGGGGGAAGTACAAAACAAAAGTCTCTGGCCTTAAGAAGCTTTTATTCTATAGGAGGGAGGAAGGGAAATAACTCACATAGACAATGCATACAAAATAATTTCTGACAATTCAACTCAACAGCATTTTATTAAACTTTTGCCTTGGGCCCCAGATTGGGGGAAAGTACAAAACAAAAGTCTCTGACCTTAAGCTTTTATTCTATAGGGGAGAGGAAGGGAAATAACTCACATAGACAATGCACAGAAAATAATTTCTGGAAGAAGGAAGAACTAATCACTGGGAGAGGGAGGAAGGCGGGGGGGGGGGGCAGAGATTTGCAGTGAACATTGAAGCTGAGGCTTTCAGGAGATAGCAGCAAGGAAAGAGTTCATTTCAGCCCAGGAAATGGGGGACAGACAGCCTGTGCAATGGCAAAGACAGGAGCTGGAATGTCGTGAATGGCAAGCAGGCCAGTTGAGCTGGAACGTAGAGTTCGGGAGGGGGGAGTAATGTGAGATCAGTCTGGAAAGAATGTGTGATGAGCCTGCAAGCCAGGAGGCTCACACCCCAGCGGCCATCTTTAAGTGGTATACCATTAAAGATACATATGAGGATTTCACTTCCAAAGCAAAGGAAGAATGCAAAAAACTGCTCAACAATGCAAGAAAAACCATATGCATGACTCCTGGGCTAGGATACTTCCTGAAGCCAGAAAGGTATGATTAATGGAAAACAGTTCCTAATTACTCCGATCACAGATCACTTCTCCATCCTCAACCTTAATCATGTCCAAATCTGTAGATCGTGAACAAAGTCATGCACAATAAAAGATTGGCAATTTGGCGTGTTCGTCTTAGTACCGTTGCTGAGGTTATGACCAACTCATCAGAAAATGGGCCTAAGGAAAAATTCCTCCCTGGAGTAAATCGTAACTAGCACGAACACAACAACTTATCGAAATTCAAATAACTAATTTAGAAATTCATTTGAACCATGTCTCCAAACTAGCTAATACTGAAAATCAGGGGTTCCGTCCAATGATTTTAAACCGGTAGACATCACTTTTGCAGGAATCAAAAACTGAGGACGTCTTGATGTTGATCTCATGGCCCTGCTTTGCTCAAAGCCAATAGAAAAGGAAATTCTAAATGAGGTTTAGACCTCTTTGTCAAGTGATGTTGAGATCAAATTTGATCTGCTCCCAAAAAATCCAGATAGCAATCGCAATTGGTTCCCAACAAGGTAGGAGAAACATAGCAAGAATTCCAAACACGCTATGCCCTAATGCTGAAATGTTAAGTCTTTAAATAGGCTTTATCCTTTTTGTTTAAATTTGAACCCCTATGGTGTAACTGATTTTCTCAGTTGAATTTTGACCTAGTTCTTATGGCTTCTGGATTGTGCTGGTTGTAATTTAAGTTGGAATTTTTCCTTAGATCCATTTGCTGGGGGAGCTGGGCATTGCCTTAGCTACGACGCAAATGTGCCCATTTTAAAGCCAGAAAGAAATAAGAGGGCTTTATAGGAGTCTAATTCAGAATGAGCTTTTTTTTTAATAGCATGCAGCCTAGTCTCAAGATGTAGTAAACAGATGACATGCCTCCATACATTTTATATTCCTGTTTAGTCACCTCAAGAATCCTCATGTCAAAAATTGACCAGAAATTAAGTTCCCTCAAATCCGCTCCCTTTCAGCCCCCAGCCCCCCTCCCATTCTTGGGATGGAATTTATCATTGCAAATTTAATTGAAGTAAAGAATCACCCTCAGCCAGAGGCTTAAGAACAACTAGGCAACAGGTTTTAAGCTAAAACTAATTGCTAGTCTTGCAAAAGAATTAAAGGGGATTGATTGAAATAAGGCTCTCAAACATCCATTCAATCCAACAAGCCTTTATTAAGCAAGCCTAAGTGACTCAAGGTCAATTCCTGCCCCTCAAGGAGCTTCCATTTTACGGGGGGGGGGGGGGGGGGGGAGAAGAGATAAATATAGACAAAGAGATAATATATACAAAGTACAAGGGTGGGGGTAGGGCACAAGGAATTCCTTGGAGACTACGGGGCAACAGGAAGTGGAACATAGTCATTTACATTTCTTTAGCAGTTTACATTTCCAAAGCCTTCCCGCCCAAAAAGAGAATTAGGTTTTGTAATTAGTATGCCCCATTTTACAATCTTGGCCCTCAGTTTGAGGCAAATCATTTGCCCAACATCAGACACAGCTCGTGGCCGTGCGGGTGGGACTCAAACCCAGATCTCGCCAAACCCCAAATCAGCGGGGAAGGGCGCCCCTCTTTCTCTGTCCCAGGTTCATTATAGACGCTATTTACCAGGGAGGGTCAATGCTAGTAACAAGTTGCTCTTTCACAGCTTTGGGGAACCTGAATTTAAATTCAACAAGGGATCCTGAAGCCCTACAACCTAACTTGCACAGGAGGCTCAAGGCCAAGACACCTAAGTCGGTGGTCGGGTCAGTTCACTGCTCTTCTCCAGTGGCTCAGATGAGGCAGTTTAAACCACTTGCTCTGGGGACTGCTTTTCAGCCACGGCTGCTTTAGAGAATAAGGACCACAAGTCATTTTTTATCAGGAATCCTGCGGTCTGGATTGGAGGGCTAGGCGGCGGGTCAGTTTCTTCATCTGCAAAATGGGGAAGCACAATACTTGCAACGTGAACTTCACTTCCTTGTGTTTAAATGAACAAATCCATACATTTGCCAGGCTCACAGTTCGAAGCACAATAGCTCAACCTTCAGAGGTAACATTTTTGATAAAAGTCAAAGAACAATGACTCTGTTTCCCTTGGGCCTTTGCTCTAAGAGATAAGATAGCCTTACAATTGTGTACCTACCCATAGTCAAAGAGCTGAAATGGAGCCCTTTTGTATCGCATTCAATCGCTCAGATTGAATGAAAACATTGGTGGATAGAGTTAATACAGTCCATTGTACCTCCAAATCAAGGTGAGCTAATCCATCTATTGACAAGATTAACCCCCTTTTCTCAAAATGCACAGAAGTAGGGTTAAAAGCCTTTCTCTAGCCGACCCCTCAACCAGATGCCACCCCACCATGCCCCCCCCTCCCCAGCTGCCACTGTATAAGGTCTTGCGGTTTACAGATGGATACCGTGCAATTTTTCTCCTACTAAACTTATCAAAATTGCATCGTGATCCACCCGACAACAGCAAACCAGCCAGAATGGCCCCCTTCGGTCCTTACAGGAACAAATGATGATAAGTCCTCTTTTCCTCCACAGGCCGGGACAAGTGCAATACTCTTAGAGACACAAGATCAAGTAATGCAACAAATCCCCACCCGTAGAGAAATCAGCTACAGACAAGATCTTCAGAAGCAGCTCCCTTGAGGCCCGGGCCCGGGGAAGGCAGGTCCAGAAATGCAAGATGAGAACGCCCTCATAATCAGTTTTGCATGGATTTGCACAGCAATTGACACAGGCCGATGCAAGACCTGCAAAACTGACTGTGAGTAGCACTGGGATTAACACTAGTTCTGGGGCTGGTCCATCTTCCCCAACCCCCCCCTCTGCCGCCAACCCCCCCAGTGATACATTACCCAGGAGCGCTGAAGTGCCCATAGTACAGTAGTCATTTGCAAAAAACTACCTGCACTATGAGCACTTTGGCACTACCAGGACCAGGGACCAGCCTCCATGGGACAGCACCTGTAATGAGAGAAAAAGAGAGCACGAGACGGCCAGGCCATCGGGGCCCTTGCTCGGGGCGGGGGCCCTTACCCAGTGGGGGGCCAACCCCCAAGGTTCTTGAACGTGTCTCACCCATCAGGACTCTGCTGCCAGGTTGTCTAGGAGGCGGCTTGTGCCAGAAGGAGCATTTAGGGCAGTAGATACTAAGCTACATCACTAACTGCACTAGATGCACCTTAGCACAAGCAACAGTTGATGGATCAAGGCCGGGCCCACACCAGAAGCAGACGCCCGAGGAGGACTTGGGGTGGGGGAGGGGGAGCAGCTCCAAGGAAGCCCCCAAATCCTCCATTGCCGTGGTCATGTTGGAAGTGCTCACAGGGCAGTAGTTACACCCAACCTACCTGCACTATAAGCACTTTTACACAACCGAGGCACGGTCTCTCCAGCAAAGCGGCAGGGTGTCCTCTAGTCCTGGATCTTCTCCCCTTCAAAGTCTTCTTCAAAATGGGCTAGAAATAAAAATAGAAAAAACACTCACACACAAAAAAAGGACCTAAAAAAATTACAAGAAACTCATCAGTTTACTCAAGCCATAAG